>NC_054824.1:138697953-139007568 GCF_018345385.1 Vulpes lagopus
AGGTAGATGCTTAACTAACTGAGCCACCCCAGGTGCCCCTCCAATTTTATTTTAAATAAAATATTTTTTATAGAGGTGGTATTATCTCTTTGTTCCCTTGACCCCATCCAATTTCCCCATTATTCATGCCATGTCTCCACCATGATGGTTTGGAATTTTTCTAAATCATAATTCTTTTTCTCTGTTTTCTGTGTGTTTTGTCTCTGTCTTACCTTAAACCTAAACTGTGAAATGCTCTCTAGTCCTACAATTTTTCCATACCCCAATCGCCTCCATTGGTAAAATACAAAAATTAATCTCTGATAAATCACCAAACTTGCAAATGATAGGAAAACAAGATCTTTCCTACCGTCTTCATGAAATCATTGTAAGGGTTAAATATTAAAATGGTTATAACAATATAATGTGATAGAACTATAAGCTTCTAGAAGCAGTTGGACTACTAACAGATATCAATACCTATTTTAAAAGACTTGCAGTTTAATTTACTAGATTTTCTTTTTTTATTTCTTTGGATCCAAAGAAATTCAATACACATTTTCTGAAACCCATCTCCACATAGAATTAATCATTCTCACCACTATTCTATGCAATCTGGACATTATGTTATGATGGAATTATTATCACCCTTTTTTTTAGAGATAGAAATTAAGACATAGAAGTGTTTAATAATAAACAGTTCTTACACAGCTAATAAGAAATGAAATCAAGATAAAGACCAAGGGAACCTAAATATGGAACTCGAGCTTTTTTTAATCCATTAAGACAAAAAGATAAAGTATTTTATATGAAAGAGAAGTTGATCGAATAAATAAATTTGATCAATTCACATTTTACCAACATAAAATCAAGAACTATGGAATTTTACTTACTAGAGAATGAATGGAAATATTTCCTTTAAACTAGGAAAAACACTTTCCAGTATATAGATAATTAAGCCCATCAGGTTTTTGTTAAGACATGGTTTGGCCTCATAATCCACTTCAGCATGGTTTTCCACATAGGTCTGACTACTGGATTAGCACTGGTATTCACAAGAACTCTGAGTTTTCACCTCTGTGTCAAACTTTCAAATATTAACGTCCAGAGAAGTAAACAGAAGTTCCTAAAAACTTTTAGTGGAAAACCCACACATCCATACCCATTTTCATTTTCTATCACTGCTAACATGTTCTGATGGTTGTTAAACATAGCAAGGAAAACTTTATTTAAGATTAATGCAATAAGGGAGAGAGATTGAACTCCAATCGGAGTACAGCCAAGAAAATTAGGGATTTAAAAAACAATGAGCAGAGTGCAGGGTCAATGGATGTAAGATTACTAAGAAGAACTTCATTAGATATCAAGAGTAGAGAGATTCTTAGTCAATTGGCTTGCCAGAATCCTTGCTAATGGCAGGCAAAAACTTAGATATCAAAGATGGGGATGAGAAACATGATCAGCTATCCAGAGTGGGGGAGGGGATTTTCAATAAGCTGGCTTAGCAAAATTCTTTGCTAAAACTTGGTCAACAGGCTAAGGTTGGGCATCAAGAAGAAGAAGGCTTGTGGAAGCCCGACCACCAAAGTTTGGCCAAAGGAGTCTTTGTTGTATGATCTGTGTTAAAGAAGGAAGGAAGGAAGGAAGGAAGGAAGGAAGGAAGGAAGGAAGGAAAAAAGAAGCAAAGAAGGAAGGAAAGAGGGAAGGAAAGAAGGGAGGGAGGTTAGAAGGAAGAAAGAATGAATGCACAAACCTAGGGAATTAATGCAATCATTATTTCACAGTATTTTCAGTGTTTGCCGTAGGAATTGGGAAAGAAGTAAAACACATGATTCTGTGCCAGCTTAAAAGCAGGTCAACGTGATGCTTATACACAAAATGAGGACCTAGCATTCAGGAGGCCCCAGGTGCCATCCCATCTTTGCCACTGTGTGGTTCAAAATCAGATAAGACTCTGATATTTATCTTTATCATCAGGAGAACTAAAGGAGTATTACCTACATCCTGGGTCGTGCTATACATTAAGTGACATAAATTAGAAAATGCATTCTATTATTGTTTTAAATTTCAATCCAATGAATATTCGCACTACCTACTACCATGAATAGATATGTAGGATGCAGGAATGCCTATCACAGAGAGATTCTCCATCAGGAAAGAAAACGGACTTTAGACAACTAATTCCAAGTGCAAGGTAGTGGTTGTTAGCACTAGCTATAATACAGATTCTAGTGTCATCAGTATTCTCTGCAACCTGGGTCAGGGGAGCAATTTGGGGTTGAGAACTAGATGTATTTCCTATCCCAAAGTCATGTGTCTTTATGGGTTTTCTGTTGAATCAATGAATGACTTATCATCATAGCAGAACCTGTGGCAATATTTTGTGTGCTCCTGCCTTCGCTGCCTGAGCCACATGGCCATTCGAGGTGTGGCCTGGGCATCTACTTGCTTGCTTGGATTTCCCAAATGCTCTCTGTGACTTTGCATAGGACACTCAAGTAGGTCCTTCAGGAATTTCCTGCTCTTAAAATATTTTGCTTAGATGAATTTTGGTATTTCTTCGGGCTATCTTTCATGTGTGCTATACATTTTCAATGTTAGGATTTCAAATCATCCACAGAAAATATTTTTTTCCCTCCCTCATCTACAGTAAATTTTCAAGTGAAATCCATATCCAACTGGCTTTTAAATTGTCTTTCCTTGAGCTCAGATGATGTCCTTTAAGGGAATACACAATCACTTTAGTACTAGCTTAATAGTAGAAATTGTGATTATAAATCCAATTCTAAGAAATAAACAGTAAAACATAGTTCATCCCAAAACTAATATGAAAAAGTTTGGCATACCTATTATATTCATATTTCTTCTTATATAATAAATTACATCAGAAGGACAAAAAAATCCTTTTAGACCTTGTGGTGACTTTTTTTCTACCATCATTCCTTAACAATAGTGGTTTTTACGGTTTTTCCCATATAATAATCAATTAAATTTGATTCAAATCTGACAGTGACTTTTACTTTAATTAAATAAATATTCATTGAACTTCCTATATGCAGCCTAGCTACTTTAGTTATGTAAAGATCAATAAAATACATGAAGGCCTTATGTTATAATGGGAAAATAAACACAAGTTCCCAAATAGCCATTCAAAATTGATGCTGTGAAGGATTACTATATAGCCATAAAAAGGAACAGGTCTTGCTCTACATGCAGCCAGGGAATGATCTCCATGATATATTGTATAGCATGCTTTTGTTCAAGTAATAAACAGGGAGATATGAATATAGGTACACATTTTTTTACATTAAAAATAAGAAGGATGAAACTATAGCTTTCAAAAGTCATTATGGGGCACCTGGGTGGCTCAGTCAGTTGAGCATTTGCCTTCAGCTCAGGTCATGATCTCAGGATCCTAGGATCCAGTCCCACATCAGGCTCCCTGCTCAGCAGGGAGCCTGCTTCTTCCTCTCACTCTGTGCCCCCTCCTGCTCATGCTCTCCCTCTTTCAATCTCTCTCAAATAAAGAAATCAAAATCTTAAAAAAAAAAAAAAGTCATTATGTATGGAAAAGGAGAAATGGTTGACTGTAGAAATATAAGAATGGGCTTCTGTTAATATACTGTGTTTTGTAAATGGATCTTAAGGAAAATGCTAATATTTAAATATTAAATATGTGAATATTTCATAGAACTATAAAACAAAATTGAATTTAGAAATCTATTTCTTAAAAATAGAAAAGCAAACAAATAATGTGCTTTAGTGAATGAGTTGATGGCAAACTTCCATAGGAACCACCTCAAAAGACCTTACAAAGCAGTCATCTAACTATATATTCCTGGGGAGCTATGTGTTAAGAGAAATGAATTGCCCCCAATGTGTGTTAAATATTACTAATATTCAGAAATCATATTGCTGGTAGTAATACCATATTTCTGGTAGTAATGTTAGTATTATTATCCCTGTTTTTTAAAAAAAATGGTTATAGGTGGCTTCTATTGTATGCTTTTTTTTCTTAACAGTTTTATTCAGGGATAATTTATATGTAATAAATTGCACACATTTAAAGGGTATGATTTGATACATTTTGATACATGTATCTATTTGATACATGAAACTATTATCACAATCAAGAAAATGAATATACCCAACACCCCAAAATTTCCTCCTGTTTGTAATCTCTCTCACTCACACCTCTCCATACTCCCCCTTTCAATTCCAAGTAAACACTGATCTGCTTTTATCACTAAAGATTAGCTTGCATTTTCAAAAATTTTCTATAAATGAAATCTACATTATATATTCTACATTTTTTGGGGGGGTCAGGGGAGATTATCTGAGTATAATTATTGTTAAGACTCATGTATGTTCTTGCATGTATCAGTAGTTCATTTATTTTCATTTTGGGGTAGTGTTCCACTGTGTAGACACAGCACAATTCATTTACCTGTTGATGAACATTTAGATTGAGTACAGTTTTTGGCTATAACATGTAAAGCTGCTATGGACATTCATGTATAAGTGTTTGTGTAAACATACACTTTAATTTTTCTTAGTAAATACCGAGAAGTAGAATGACTGGGTCATATGGTGAGTATATGTTTAACTTTTAAGAAACTGACAGCTTGTTCCCCAAACAAGTTTTGCTTTTTACATCCCCACCAGCAGCATAGGAGAGACCTAGTTCTTCTAAATCTTCATGACACTTGACATATTCAAATTTAAATTTCAACCACTGTCATAGACATGTAGATGTATCTCACTGTGGTCTTAATTAGCATTTCCCTAACAAACAACTCCCTAGGAAAATCTCCTCAGTGTCTCTGGTTGCTTCTGGCAACTAAAATATATTTGAACACTTGAATATAATGGCCAACGACCTCTTTGGACTTATCTGTGCGTGCTCCTAACACAGTTAATATGATTTGCGACAAAAATATAATGGCAACAAGTCCTAGTTGCATTCCACTTACAAGGCTGTTTTTCCAAGTGTGTTAACATAGAACTCCTCTGCATAGACTGGTGTTATAAACAGTGGCTGATCCTCCAGTGGCAGGTCCCATAGTTCCCATTCACTTTTACTGGTGTTTGATGGGAACACTGCGGATGTCCTGAGAGTTTTTCCCCTCTCTTTCTAAGGAGAAATAAGATTTCCACATCATTTTTCTAACCTGATCTATCTGGTGCAAGGATATGGGAAAAAAATGAAAAAGAAAATAAAAAGCAATAATATGTAATAGGTAATGAAAGAGACTAAAATAAGATCACAAAAGAAAAAAAAGAAGAGTAAAGAATAGTGCTAGAAAATAGTGAAAAAGCTCTCTCTCTCTCTCTCTGTGACTATCATAAATAAATAAAAAAATTAAAAAAAAAAAAATTAAAAAAAATAGGGATCCCTGGGTGGCGCAGTGGTTTGGCGCTTGCCTTTGGCCCAGGGCGCGATCCTGGAGACCCGGTATCGAATCCCACATCAGGCTCCCGGTGCATGGAGCCTGCTTCTCCCTCTGCCTATGTCTCTGCCTCTCTCTCTCTCTCTCTCTCTCTGTGACTATCATAAATAAATAAAAAAATTAAAAAAAAAATTAGAAAATAGTGAAAAAGTAAGTACAATAGGGAAAAGTGAACATACTGTAGAAAGGAAAAGTCTTGGGGTGCCTAGGTGATAAGCATATGACTTGGACTGAGGTCATGATCTCAGGGTCCTATGGAAGTCTAAGTGTCCCTTTCCCTCTACCTCCCCCCACCCCACTCATAACTGTCTCTTAAGTAAATAAAATTAAAATCTTAAAAAAACAACAACAGAAAAATAAAAAAATATGGGCATTATTCCCTTTAAGGGTCTAGGGGATCCAGTTGATGAGGACTTCTCCAGGAGGGAAGAGCATAGTCAGCCAAGAAATCCTTCTATTTACTATCCACATGCTCTTGAGTCAATTGCCTAAGCTTCTCAAGTCTCGAGTTTTGCTTTTGTATCATAGGAATAATGATAATTGTCTCCAATGATTATTGTGAAGATTAAACAAAAGAAATTATGATAGATGGAAGACCTTGGTGCTGAATCACTAATGATAACTATGCTATGCCAGGAGATCCATTCAGGAAACTTAAAGCTTAGAAAGAAATAAGATTCTTATTACAGAGTCTATTGGCAGAAAGTTTGAGTTGAAATGGGTTGGGCAAAAGCAGCAATTTATTCATGTCTTACAAACATGGTCTTACAAACATCATACAGAGCTGGCACGAAAGAACAGACACCATCTCATACACCATGCTTCCTTCCAAATCACTTCTATTGAGTTACAACATCAGAACAAGTCAGTTACTGAGTTACACGGTTCTTCAAACATAAAGACCTCCTCATTAGGGGGGTTGGATTTGCTAATGAGACAAACAATTAATTTACATGTTTCATACAGCGCAGGATTTGTAACAGAATTCAAGATATTCACACTGATATTGTAATACATTTTAAAACAGTAAAATTTTCAGAAGATGATGGGATCACATGTCCCTGCCTGTTTCAATTTCTTTCTAGTTTTCCTTTTTTCTTTCCTTAAAAGCAGTTACAAAGAGTTTTACTCAACTTTTCACACTCAAAAACACTTTAAATTTTAAAAACTAAAAACTATTTACAAATTATTCATTGTAATTTTAAAAGTATTTGTTGTTGGTTTTGTTTGTTCCACTTAAAAAAAAAAAATCACCCGCCAACAACCATACTTTACTTGATACCACCGTTAACTTCTGGCTGCTGTGAAGGATACTTAGAGTTGACTCCTCACAACTTTTCAGAGCTCCAAAATATATTATATTACATGGCCCATGATACCAAATATACATACAAGAAAAAGGCCATTTGACGTCCCCAAACCACACATTGACTATAATTCATTTCATGTTGCTTTCGTAGAAATGCTGTGCGGTAACTTTCTGATGGAATAAAGACAATGATAGGGGATATTCTTTTTAATCCCAAAGTCATCTTAAAGCACAAAAAAGAGGCTGACTTCAATCTTTGTACATACAGAATGTAAAACATTTTCTTTACATTAGGCATAGTCATAAAAAGCATGTATAAGTTGTATTGAAAATGCATTGTCATAGAATTTACAAACACTGTGATATCAAACACATTCTCAAAAACTGCTAAAGTACTGACACAAAACCTGACTCAAAATGTGAATTTTTCAGTAGACTTTATTTCTAACTTGCATATTTAATAATTCGACTGTACCCCGTTTCACTCATACTCGCTAAAAACTCAAATATAGTGATGCTACCTCAAGTTCATTCTTTCAAGTAATCCCAGGGCGTTGCTTTGCTCTCGCAGGTTGCTATTGAATTTTAAAGCCCTGGTACTGGAAAAACCATACAAGACACGAGTCTATAAACTGCTCCACAGACAACAGCTCGAGACAAATTAGCCTAGAAAAGATAGTGAAACATACTTTGTTGTGCTAATTTGACAGCCTAAATATATTTTGTGTGAACACGTGTAAATTATATTAGGCTTTGCTGTGTAGCTATTTTTTAGGCATTACTTAGTTTGTTGGCTTAAGTGACGCTTTCTATCTGGCAAGGGTTAAAACTTCAGTTCTCATTCTGTTTCTTTCCAAATAGTAGCTTAGTCCGTTCTTGGGGGAGGACAAGCTAAACGAAGACTTAGCTATGCCCTTTCTGTGCACAAGGGATGGCCCTGAATGCACACTTACAGACTGTACATATTTCTTTTCAGAAAGCTGCATTTCTAACTGCATTTCCAGCTGAAGTTTATTTCTTGACCCACTAACTAATTCCACAATTTCACAATGGTAAACAGGGCTTTCTTAGACCACACTGATGTTTATGAAGGGCAGTGAATAATACAAGGCTGTGGTTCTTATGTGAGATCATATTTTACAACAATTTGACTCACATATAACGTTAGGAGGGAGAAAAATAATATTTCAGCCACAGTGTTCTCAACTCAGCCCTTTGATAAAGTGATTTCTCAGCTTGTTCACTGTCCTTTTGAAACAAAAGCAAGTTACTCTTTGTATGATAAAGTATCAAATAATTACAAACTAAAGAGAAATGACCATATGCTTTTTTTATATGCAAGACAACCATTTGCACGCGACATAATGAATAAAAACAAACTAGAGAATGTTCTTTAATATCTTTGGATTTAAAGAAAAATGGACTTCCCATCTGAAGAAAAATGGATGAATTTTCATAAGAGAAAGCATGCTTTTCATTTCTAAATCCTAAAAACCACATGGCTTTCCAGTGATACGTTCCCATGAGATCATCACCTTCTAAACCATATCCATAGCTTGGGATTGCACTGCCATATTCATAAAATGCTTGGCTACTCTGGCCACCTGCAGAAGAAATTAAATACCTCAGGAAAATTTATCCAACTTCTCGAATATTGGGGGGAAAGTATCATGACACACATTTATAGTTACTTTCTGGTCTGCTAATTCAATCCATTTCTAACAACCAAAAAAAAAAAAAGGGCAGCTTGTTTCCACAAGCTTGTAATCACATATCAGGAAAAAAAGAGAAAGAAAATTGCTCCTTGCCTAGTAAAAACCATTGAGTTCCAACTCATCATAACTAGGATGCTACCCATCACAGAGCATATGCCACTTGGCAATTTGTCTCCTGGGATAGTCCCAGATCTCTTTCCAGTGCTCTCCACGGGTTCCTTCTGCTGTTGCTCCCAGGACCAACCTCCCTATCACCTCATTTCTGGATCCCCTTTCAGAATCTAAAACCAGAAATTCAACACTTATCTCTTCAAGACTCTCACAAGGAATATCAAAGACAAATAGTTCATTGAACACTGCATTGGGGGTGCATTTCTTCACGTGAGTCTTCTTTTTAGAGATTCTCTTTTTGGCATGGTACAGGTTCACTTTCACGTAGGGATCTGCAATGGTAAACGACAGATGTTATACCGGCAGAACCTGGCTGGAGAGTTGATCTCCACATACTGGTGCCCTTAGAGATTGTTGCATGCCAATAAAGTGAGATGGTAATGAAAATGAGTCAGAACAAAGTGAAAATATGGATAAAGCCTGGCCTCTCTATTAATCAACGAATTGAAAACAAGTAAGAATGCGCAATGTGAAGAGAAAATAGCTCTAAACCACAGGATGGGAAAGGAAGTATAATGGCAGGAAAAAGAGATAATATTTTTTTTTTAAAGAGATAATATTTAAAAAATTAATGGTTTTGATTACTTAGAACCCATTCCAGAAAATAGGATAGAAGAAAAAAACATCAGACAAGACTCAGCCTGACTGAGTTGTATGACTGGATGAGTCTCTCTACCTATCTTTTTTTTGTTGAAGAGGCATTTAGAATTCACAATGGCAATGTACTTTTTTGCTTTGAATTTTGTGCTTCTCTATCACCAGCTGGGTTTGCTTCTTGTTTTCCAGTGTTGGTCTTCCCTGTGTCATCCTTAATGTGTGGATGTTAGGATCATACTACCTTATCGCACATTTAATTATATTATTTTGCCTCTTTCTAGTCGAAGTATATGATTCTGTTCAGCTTCCTAATCTAAACATTTGAGACATTCAACTGCGATTATCAAATAATAGTAACAGTAACAATAATAATAATAATAATAAAACTAGATGTTTTTTAATGAAGTATATCTTTCTAGTCTTCTCAATCCCCCTAAAGTTAAGTATTATTATATATAGTTTATAGAGAGATTATGAAACATAACCATGGTTATATGCTAAAATGGAAGGATTAGGAATCGAACTCATATCACTTTAACCCATAGGCCATGTGTTCTTTTCACTGTGCAATACAATAAATAATTTTTTTAAATTAGTCACAAAACTAAAAGCTAATGCTTAAAGCAGATGCATAAGGAATTAAAGGAAAAATAATAAAATAGTAACAGAAGTGTAAATGTAGGCAGGCTCATTAAAAACATGAAAATAATGGACTCTTCTCCCAAACCATTGCTGTTTTTGGCAATGACCTCTCACCTCTGCATTTATCACTGCTTTCTGCTTCAAACCCACTCAATCAGACATCTACGATGTATTAGCAATGATTTAGATTTTAGGACTATGTAGTTTTATTTTTCTTGCTAATGGTTTGGCCCACATCGTTATTCCATTAAATGAGAAGCAGAAAAAACAATCACATCACTTGCTCTTGTGAGTAAAAGGTAAATCAAAATCATATTAGTTGCCAACTATTTTGCTCAATTTATTACTCACTTGTACACTGAGACTTGAGTTTTCTCAGAAGCATTCTTACCTGAGAGTCCAGACACATCAGATTTCGGCAGGTGTCGAGCTTTTAAAACAACCACAGTGAGAGTATTTGTAGTGGATTGATAGCAGAGAGAGATCAGTAACTCACCCCGTCCTGAAGACTTCTAAACAAAGAGAGATGTGGTGTAAGTTTTTTTATTATTTTTTGTTTGAAGTTTGTACTTATAGCAACACTTTAAAGCCATACAATGTTATGATTTAAATGTAATTTTCCTACTTATTTTTAATATGCTAAGGAATTCAAGCTTTTGTGCAGTACTCTCACATTCTAAAAACTGGCTGCCATCTTGTGGTGATTTTAGGTACTACAGGATGTTAAAATCTGTAGAGTTAGCCACACCCATTACTAGAAATGTTTAAAAGGGTAACAGAGTATAACCTATACAGGTGTTGTTGTTTTTTGTGTTTTGTTTTGTTTTTTACTTTTGCTTTTTAACTAAAATAACTACTTTTTAAAGTTATTAATAGTAATAAAAATTGTCTGATCATGTGAATGGCTCTGTAATAGGGCAAAATGATTCAAGCTTGATTTGATTTCAGTTTTTTTCAAAAGCACTGACATTATTGAAATTTGAATTCAGACCAACTGAAATTTATTCTAACTGCTACCATCTCCTGCCCAAGGGGGCTGATGGAGTTAAAATGCTCTGTCCCCAGCCCCCACTCAAAGTCCTCATTCAAATCTAAGAAATGAATTAAGTATTGGAGGGAATTGACTCAATTTTCAATACTTTGTTTTTGGAGAGTATCATAAGATCCTTCTTTGTATGCTACTTAGATTTTATTTTTACTTTAAAGATATTCAGTAAGATGATGAAGAACTCAAATTACAAGTTTTATATGATAGTAACAAAATGTAAACTCAGGGCTAGATTATAACTAAGAATGATGGCTGGCCATATAAAACTTCAATCTATATACAAAAACTATAATGGGGTCATTATAGGAATAAGGAGTCCAAGAAGAATAAGAGCTAGGAATAGGTCTTTATTCCTGCTGTGCTACTAAACAACTGGGTGTCTCAAAGAAGCTACTTAATTTTCTGAACTTTGACTTTTCATTAATTTCAACAAAGAAACAAAGGTGAGCTTTATGGTATTCTATAAAATCATGCCTTATAGAAGCAAGTTATTCTGAAATACTACAGTTTAAAGCAATTGAGTTCTATACTTAAAGGAGAAATAGAATTAATTTTGACATCTTATCATTGTCTAATAGTCTCAGAGCTACCAAAGCAGTGTAACTACAAAGGCAGAATAGCTCACTTCTTGTCATACAACATAGTGATGAACATTTATAATTCAATATGATATGATGTCTCCTCCTTAAAAAGAAATTCCATGAAAAGTCAATACAACTTCCAAATCATCAGGATAAATTGATTTTACTTTAAATTTCAAATTCAATTATGCTGACCTTGAAACATATTTGTTAACTGGTTTATGCATAAGAAATATTTGCCTGTATTTTAGTTTAAGTGGCAATCTTAGTCAAAACACTTATGATAGGAATTAATAAAAATACTTATATAAGTATTATTTAAATATCCGTAAAAATGCCTATTCATTTTATATAATTAAAATACTTTAAGCATTTCAGTTGTGGATTAAATATTCTTTCATACACTCTATTCCCTTGTTCCCCTTTTTATTATGATTAATAATAATTAAACATGGTAAAGGTGATATGTATAAAACTTATCAGTTTAATGAAAATCCCCTAGATACAAAAAAAGCTAAATAAAAGATTGTTTATAAATACTTTAAGCACTAAAAATGAATTACCCTAACATTTCTTTTGATAATCTCTCTGTTCATTAACATTTTTCCATCAGATAATTCAATTCCTGCAAGAGGGATAAGGACTTCTCCAATGATATCATCTCTTGAAAACCTGTCAAAACTCAAGATTGTGAAGTGCAAGGCCAACTCTTGGATCTGGGTGTAGAGGATCCCATAGAATGTGAAGGTCTCATCAAAAGCCGGGTCCAAGGTCTTTCTCAGAACTCTGGTTTTCACTTTATGCTTCTTCTCTGGGAGGATCGTCATTTTGATGTATGGGTCAGAGGTCATTGACTGCTCATCCATGGCAGGCAAGCCACGGGCTTCCTTGATATTTACCACAAACGCTTTCTTCTCAAAGTTGTACTCTAAGGAGAAGAAGAGGGTTCCCAGCTTCTCCTGCTTCTCTTCCGAAGAAAGGGAAGTGCTGGACTTTAAGCTATCAGGGGAAACAGCCTCTTTCTCCCCTTCTGAAAAGAGCTTTGGGGTCACATTCTCCAGATCAGAAGGGGTACTAGCTTTGAGGTTTGTTTTGGGAAAATTGCCATTGAGATCTCTCTTCTCAAGGTCAAGATGTAATGAATTCTTTGGCACAGCTGGTTTATTCTTTACTTCATTTTTGTCATCTGCTCCGAACTTCTTCTTGCTACTTAGGTTTTCAGGATAAATATCAACTCCTTTTAGTACGTGCACAAACTTATATGGAGGAGTCTTGTTAGACTTGGATGATTTTCTCTGACAGCAGATCCACGCAAATAGAGAGACTGTGAAGACCAGGCCAAATGCACTGAAGATCCCCACCACTGTGGGGATTTCATCTGAAAAATCAAATGACCAATAACATATTAAAGGAGCAGAGTTGGAGGTATGAGCCTATTTGAAAAGCATACTGGAGCTGGCAATTGCTGTAGGCTGCACAGATTGGATTACTTTCCGACTGTTCTGGGTATGAGTTATGTACATGTTTCATATCACCTTAGGAATAAACACATACACTGTGTGACATACAGAAAAAAATACACTATGATAGAAACTTTTCTATTTTAGTGATTTTTCACAAATAAAATAAAATGATGAAACTGGGCTTAGGTCAGGGATGAGGGATGCCAAATGACCCTGACCTACCTTTCTTTTCTCAGATAACATGAGTTAACTCTAGCATGATAGGTCAGTACTAATTTCATTATGTTTTCTTGACATTTTGAGGCTTTCCAGAAGCATCAATTTTTACTGACTATGAAACTCTAAGTGTACATTCTTCAAATACTGAGAGATTTTATATTCTTAGTAGTTCTTTATTTATCCTAGATTCACGCAGCAGACATTCAAGCACTGAGCAAAGGGGCTCAGTGGTTCCAGGAATTTTAAGAAATGAAGGAACATTATATGCTATTGTCACAAACTTGTCAATAATTTCCATCTCAATTATGGAACACTGGTAAGAGAAATGTGACATATATTAGGGGAAAAAAGAACAAAAAACAATGAAGAACAGGATATTAATTTTACATAACTTATAAACACTACAAATTCCTTGTATACAGATCCTAAATTTCTCAAACACTGAATTTCCAAAGTACAAATTAATTATACCTAAGTGGGATAAAAAAAAAAAAAAAACAGTTACAAATGAATCACCATTCCTTATGTGTAATGAGAAGAGTAAGTATAGATAATTTAGAGTCCAATTTTATCCATAAACTTATTTTTTTCTAGCACATTTCTACATGGCAAATGGTAATCAAATTGAACTTGGCATTCTTTCCTTGAATGAGGGCACATTAAATTACTGACATTAGGTAACACTGATTATGCATGAAGCTTATCATGTCCCATATGTAAGCATATTTCTCCAACAAATGATTAATAACACTGTGTAAGTAAAAGCATATTGCTAAATCTGGACACAGTGCGTCAACTGAGTCAGTGTTTAATATAATCATAGTGACTATAACTAATGTAATATTATCTGCAGTTAATTTCATTCTTAACTATTTTTATCCCAAATAGTGAATAGTAAAGTTAGAAGTCAGTCAGGAAAGGGTTAAGGCTTGTTTGAATAACCCCTGAAAGAATAATCTTTTGTTACTCCCCTTCCTCATCCCTCCAAATCTTCTGCCTGTCTCTTCATAATTTAAAACTAAACTCAAAGAATATAAGAATCAGTAATGACAAATAAGAACAAATATATAAAAGATTAAAAACCAGCAATAAGAATTCTATACTGAAATTATATCAAGAAACTGGTCATGTAGAGATGAAAAATAAACCTTTAAATTCCCCGAGTAGAAAAAGCAGCGAATTCTGCAGAAAAAGAATGAGGCGAGAGCTAAAGATAATCAGCTAAACTTACTATCAGCTTTTCAGTTTTTCCTTCTATTCAAGTCTTTGTGGGGGGGGGGGGGGGATTCCACTCCTGGACTCTCTAATAATCTAAGGCCAGGAAGCAAAACCAAATCATAAACTAAGGTAGTTCTTTACCCAATCCTGGGAGAACAATAAAAACAATAGAAAATTGTCCTTTTTCTCTCCTAAATAGATCAATGGTCCAATCTATAACATATTTTTCACTAGCACCATCTCTGAAAATGCCTCAGTAGTAGAAAATTTCTTCTTTTCAAATCAGAAATCAGGAATAAGCATCACAACAATATAAATTCCAATCACCCAAATAAAATGTTGTAAAATAAACTCGTTTCTGAATTAATGTCACAGATTGTATTTATTCAATACTTATGTCACAAGGCAAAATTTCAATGTATCCTGGAAAGACTCATGTACTCTGTACTCACTGTGTATTCTCTACTGAAAAGGTCTTAAGCTTTTGAGAGCAAAAACCTCAGTCATTTCACTCAGTTTAATAATAATTTTCATGTACTCGGAGATATCATTTCTTATTCACAAACTTCTGTAACATTTCCTGAATTTTTCTGAATACTTGTAAAGTAAGTAAAACTCCATCTCTTCTCTTCGGGATATAATAGGACCTAAAAATACTACTTTTTAGTTTGAAGTACATCTGATTTTACTTACTGAAAGAGAGAAAGAGAGCAGTGGTGCCAAAAAAACTGGTACAGGAAAAGGAAAATTGAACTGGAAAACATGATTCCTAATTCTACTTTCCAGTACCTTTTAGTTAAGTGTTCGACCTGCAACACTTCCCTCATCTCTCTGGGCTTTGGTTACTTCACCTGCGAAATGCAATGGACCAAGCTAGTTCATTCCAAATATCACTTTAACCCTAGCATCATAGGATTCTGTGTCTTCCACTAGCAACACATTTCAAGGATACAAGAAAAACAGCAGAGAAAAACAACCTTACGTTACACTCTGTAATAAAATATATATATACAGATTATATATATAATTTTATATATATGTGTGTGTGTGTGTGTGTGTGTGTGTGTGTATATCCCAAACTACCAACATACAAGTTGCTTTCTACCGAGATCAAACCCTTATGTAATCACAGAAACATTGGCTTCTCCTGGTAAGTTAAATACAGATTTACCTACCAATAAAAACCACCTACGGAATTAATGGAACCCACAGCAAACAACAGACCCCTTTCCTTTACTTAGCGCGTGCTGCAATTTACAGAGCTGCCTGAACGTTTCGGAACTTCTTGGATGTAAAATCCCTGTAGCAAGCAGAAGGCAATCTTAAGGAGAAAGACAGCAAGGAAGGGGGAAACAACAGAGATAAGCCACGATTGCCCCTTTACAGTTCTCATTTTCTTTTCAGATTACCTAGGAAATCCATATTCAACATCCCCTGGAAAAACATCATCATCATCATCATCATCATCATCATCATCATCAACAACAACAACAACAACAACAACAACAACGAAACAGCCCACCCTGGAGTATTCAAGACACCACCGCAGTCCTAAGTTGGGTAACTTGCTTACCAAATTCTTCCCGGCTGGTAGTGATCGGAGCCATTTTTCTTGCTGCGTGCTCTGTCCGAGGTGCTGAACGGAAAACTCCCTGGCTTGGTTCCCTTGCCTGGATGTGAGGCGCCGGCTTCCCCGAGCGCTGCAAACAACGGCGCAGAGCCCAGAGGACCTGTGCCCTGAACGGGAGCAGGCAGAGAGGGAGGTCCACCCGCCCTCGCCCAGTGATTTGCCACCCCTGTTCCTGTTTTGGCTCTTCTGAGAAGCTCGTCTCTGAGACTCTAGACGTGGCTGAAACCCGAATTGACGCAATCCTGACGCTACAGGGTTGAAATCAGCACCTGCCCTCCTCCCCTCCACCCTCCAAGCCTCTCCTCTCCTTCTTTCTTCCTCCCTTCTCCCCTGAGGATTCAACACATACTCATCAATTATTTTAACTGTTGGACTACTGGAGATTAGCTTTGCTATTCTGGGGCGGGGGGCAGGAGGGGGGCTCACAGGCACATGGTGATGAGCCCCCAAACTCATTCTTGTCAGTTTCTAATACAAAATCTTCTGATCATCAAGATGAGTAAAAATGTGCCTGTGAGTTATCAGAATAATGCGATTTACAGGGATGATTTAGGCTAAGAGTCAGAAGACAGAAATGTCTGCATCAAATGAACATTGTGACATGCAGGAATACGTTTCTTGCTTTCTAAATTTTTCTTTGATATGTTATACCTACGTTAGAAAAGAATCCACTGCGCATTAATCCATTTGAAATAAGATAACAGTTTTCCCTCTATAATCACTTATTTTCTAATAAATAGTCTAAACATTTTGCTGATGCTGTTGCTCCATCTGTCTGTCAGTTCTCTTCCCTTTAATATCTGACATTTGACCAGTTGAAGTACTTAGGAACAGATGGGAATAATCCCTTCTGTATTCTGACTCACTCTCAGTTATGACTTTTGCATATAATGAGACTGCTCCTGGAATGGCATTTCTGGTTAAAAGCCTTGACTTCTAACAGGATTGTGCAAAATAATAACAAGAATCAGACCAAAATTAAAAATTAATGAAATTGATGATTATTGGTCATTTTGTTAGGAAAACATTTTTTTCTGAATGGATGATATTTCTGGGTTTGAAGAACTGGAGAATATAGGGTGTCAGGATCTGATTAATTTTAATCTGAAGAGTATTCCTTTTAAAACAAATGTTTAGCAATTTTCCAAAGGAGAGAACTCAGGTTGTAACTTCAACTGTCAATTATTGCTCCGCAAAGAATTCTTTTGCTCTGGAGCTCAGTGAGCAAATGACATTCAGTATGTGCTGGGATGGGGGAGGACGGGGGCACTGAGTGGCTCCCAGAAAGCTACTACATAAGTGACAGGTTCCTGCACATTGGTGAGCAGTCACCCTGAGCGTCAGGATTGTGTCTGGGGGAAAATTAGCTTCAGTCTTTTGCATCATGGAAAATTTTATAAACCAAAGTCCTTTTCTTTCCCTTTCTACTGTTCCCACATACTTGGCATTTTAACAGTCTTCTAACAGATTTTTTAAAACCCTATATTGTCATGCTATGAAAACATAAACTAATTTACTATGCTTAATTTTTTTTCCATTGGCAGAACCTGTGTTTTGTGTCCTTATCTTTTCATTTCATTCAGATTACTTGCTTCCTCAGTTATGCATGAACCTAGTGGGATTGTCCCTAGGAATAGACATTCATTAGATGAAAGTGGTATTTATTTTGATTCATATACCACAGGTAAACAAAATATATGGTGTGAGGCTTACTAGAATATGTGTTTCCTGGCTAAGTTATTGCTAACATATGGTTAAACTCATTTGTTGTAAATGTAAGTACCTTATTTGTATGTTTTATATAAATTAGTATCTCATTAATTTTGCTTCAGGTGGCAAAATGCTGTCATCTAAAATCTGTCTAGACTGTTTAAACTCTCTTTCTACAGAACCCCATCCCACCCTGGGCTGTCTCATTTCTAAGGGCACATTGTGATAAAATTACCTCTTGCCCAGAGCTAATGCTTTTGTGAAGATAGTAACTGTTTCATTGCTTGCTTTAAAACCAAACTGAAATAAATGTTATTAATTAAAATGTCAGAGGTTTCCCTCATTTTCATTTGATGAATAGCATATTATTTATTATCCAATCTCTTTATACAAGCCTCTCCCGGCACCAGATGAGGAATGGGAAGATGATCCAACACACAGGAAAAACCTGTAAGTTTCTTATGTTTAAGATTCATACCCTACCACATTATTACATTGTTCTCGTTCAATTCAGCAAACAAGTAATCAATTCACTGACGTGAACAATACCATTCTAGCTGCAGAGACTTGGGAGGAGGGGTTGTTGCTAGGTAACCACCTTTTTGCCACCCAAAACACACAGCCTCAAACAAGTTCCCGCCCTGGGAAACAGACCATTCTGTACAAGTGGCAGTGTTTACTTCAGAAGGATTCGTTGACTGTTGAAATAGTTCAGTATTTATCCTACTTTATTTTGGATTCCAATTACAAATATCTATACGTACTTTGAGAAAAAATGAACAGAACACTTGAGTTCTGTTGGGTTTTAAGAAATCTAGTTGAACTTAAGACTACTGATGATTCATTATATGATTATTTCCAGTCATTTTATTCATTAAAAAAAAAAAAAATTAAACTCGGAGCAGCCTGGGTGGCTCAGCAGTTTAGCACTGCCTTCCACCCAGGACATGATCCTGGAGTCCCAGGCTGAGTCCCACCTTGGGCTCCCTGCATGGGGCCTGCTTCTCCCTCTGCCTGTGTCTCTGCCTCTCTAGCTCTGTGTGTCTCTCATGAATAAATAAAATCTTTTTTAAAAAAGTAAACTCTATATATAGTTTGATTGATAAAGCTTCTATAGCTTTTTAATTAACATTGTCTATATTTTCTCTGGCCCCTTACTTAAAAGTAGTATTGTTGGGTGTGCTTAGGATCTTCTGCTAGGCAAAAGAAAATTTCAAAAGGTTTTGAAAATGTTGCAGTGATCTTCAGTAATCTTTAGTAATACCCAGATTAGTGATACAAAGGCATTTTACTGGTATGTGGGTGGAGTGGAATGAAGTATCTGATAATGGATAATGGATAATTGTTTTAATGTTCCATATCATTCTATTAAGAATGCTAGCTCTGATGTTAATGGAAAAAATTTATGTTACAAGTACACCCAATTCGAAATCCTGCAAGAAAAATGCTTTCCCAAGTGGTATCACAAAAATCCTTTCATGATGAGCCATTTCTTCATTTGTTTTTCTCCAACATATTCAGTATTTACTTTGTGACTACCTAAATTAGTCTTTGATGGTTCCTGATTGCAATACTCATTGGCCCAAACCACGAAATAGCTCATCATCACCTTCTTTTCTTCTTTCAATGCACAATTATCAAACATGCATTAACTCTTAGGTTTTTGTTTAAGTAGGGGATTTATATTGTCAAGATGATAAAAATGATCCCTGCCCTAATGACGCTTACTGACTAAAGAAGGAATGGACAGCTTTTCCTCTAGAACTGAGAAAAATAGATGATAATTACAATTATATTTCTTTCACCTGTTATTTCCTATCAGGCAAGATTGGTCAGCAGTACCATTTTCTTACACCATATGCAAAAATAAATCCCAAATGGATTAAAGACCTAATGTGAGAACTGAAACCATAAAAGTCCTAGAAGAAAGCACAGGCAGCAACTTCTCTGACATCAGCCATAGCAACTTTTTTTTCTGAGGCAAGGGAAACAAAAGCAAAATTAAAGTATTGGGACTATATCAAAATAAAAAGTTCTACACAGTGGAAGAAGCAGTCAACAAAACTGAAGGGCAATCTATAGAATAGAAGAAGATATCTGCAAATGGCATATCTAATAAAGAGTTAATATCCAAAATATTTAAAGAACTTAGAAAACTCAACACCCTAAAACTAAATAATCCAATTAAAAATGGGTAGAATACATGAATAGATATTTCTGCAAAGAAGACATACAGATGGCCAACAGACACATGAAGAGTTGCTCATCATCACTTACCATCAGGGAAATGCAAATCAAAACTATAATGCTATATCACTTCACATCTCTCAGAATGGCTAAAATCAAAAACACAAGAAACAACAGGTGTTGGCATGGATACAGGAGAAAAGGAACCCTCTTGCACTGTTGGTGGGAATGCAAACTGGTGCAGTCACTGTGGAAAACAATATGGAGATTTCTCAATAAGTTAAAAATAGAACTACCCTATAATCCAGTAATCACACTATTATGTATTTACCCAAAGAATACAAAAACATTTATTCAAAGAGATACATACACCCTTATTTTATAGAAGTATTATTTATAATAGCCAAGATATAGAAGCAGCCCAAAATTGATGAATAGATAAAAAATATATGGGATATGTATACAATGCAAATATTCAGCAATGGAAAAGAATGAAATATTGCAATTTGCAAAGATATGGATGGAGCAGGAGATATAATGGTAAGCAAAATAATTCAGTCAGAGAAAGACAAATAGCCATGATTTCACTCTTCTGGAATTTAGGAAACAAAACAAATGAGCAAAAGGAAAAAGAGAGAGAGAGAGAGAGAGAAACAAGAAACAGATTATTAATTATAAAGAACAAATTGATGATTGTAAGTGGGGAGATGGGTGGGAGGATGTGTTAAATAGGTGATGAGGATTAAGAAATGCAATTGTGATGAGTGAGCCCTGGGTAATATATGGAATTGCTGAATCACTATACTGTATCCCTGAACTAATATAACACTGTGTTAACTAACTGGAATTAAAATTAAATTTTAAAAAAAGAAAAAAGATTGGTTAGCAATACTCCACAGCTATTCAGTCTGTCATTATTGACCCTTTTCTTCATAATTGTAAATTCATTATTATTGTTGAGTCAGATTGCATTCTTCCATTTTCTGTGTTTCTCCACATTTCTCTCCTTTAAGAGTCAGCTAAAGTTTCATTATACAATGAAGTTTCTGACTTATCAGTACTCAAGGATTCATTCTGATTTCAATTCTTATAGCACTAGCTCTACTGAAATCCTTTAAGTCAGCTTGACATATTATTGGCTATAAACCAATAATTCCCAAAAAGATAAATCAAAGGCCTCCATCAATGTTCACTCCAAATAATCCACAAAGTTCCCATTTGTTCATGATCTTCTTTGCACCAAATTTTTCATGACTCCTGACTTAATTTTATTTTTACACTCCAGGCTTGTTTTTACATTGTGGTCTTTGAAGTGACTTCTCTAATTCTTGGGTCTTGGCCCTCTAACAAGAATTGGACCTGGAACCATTTTAGAAGCTTGTCCTATTTCAGTTCACCTTGAAGATATTTCTTGTTAGCTCCTCAAAACACATTTGTCCTCCCATTCCCAATCTATTCTTTTTTTTTAAGATTTATTTATTTTTATTTGATAGAGAAAGAGTAGGTGGGAGAAGGGGCAAAGGGAAAGAATCTTCAAGCAGACTCCCCTTTGAGCATGGAGCTTATGTGAAGTTCGATCCTATGAGCCATGAAATCATTTACTGAGCTGAAACCAAGAGCTGGTCACTCAACCAACTGAGCCACTCAGGTGCTCCTCCAATCTATTATTCTTAAGTCAGACTTCTCTTAGCCTTCCATTAACAATAAAACTTGGGATATCTTATGTTTAGGGGAAGTGTGGGAGCAGCAGAATTATACTAAATTTTTCAAATGAAATAGTAGAGATTTAAAAATGTCTTATTACTTAATAATTAAACATATATTTATTTTCAAAATATAAAAATAAACACTGGTACAACTGACAAACATTAATATCTAATAAATCATTAGATAGTATATATTCTAATAAAAAAATAGCCATAAAACACAACAGGCAGCTAGGACAAAACTAAAATGATTATCAACAACAACAAAAAAATAAGTAAAATTTAATTATTTAAGTAAGCATAGAAAATTTACAAACTCCAAGATAAATGGTTTCGTAGTTAGTTAAAAAATAAAGTCTAACAGTATATTGCTCATAGTAAAAGTACCAGACAATGACTACAAAATTAAAATAATAGAATGTGTCATGATTTTAAAAAATACAGAGATGAGGGGCATCTAGGTGGCTCAGTTGATTAAGGGGCCAACTCTTGATTTTAGGTCAGGTCATGATGTCAGAGACCTAGGATTGAGCCCTGCATAGGCTCTGTGCTCAGTGGGGAGTCTGCTCAAGGATCCTTTCCGTCTCTGTCTCTCTTTCTGTTTCTCCTCCTGCTCATGCACTCTCTCAAAGAAATAAATAAATCTGTAAAAAATATGGAGATTAAAAAATTAAATTTAAAAAAAAAAATTAAATTTAAGTTAAAAAGTCAAGAAAAAACATCAAAAGGAAGAAAATATGCAACTTATATTGATACAAGTGTATACTGACAATAAAAAGGCAACAGTTCTTAAGGCTTATGTTCCAAATAACCTTTCAACAAATACATAAAGCAAAACTGTGATAAGTGCTGAAGAAAAATAAACAGAAGCATAACTTTTTAACAGACATTATAATCATTTCTTTTAGGCTTTTACAGGTCATCATAATTCCAGGTTTAGACCACTTATCTAAGGTGGGTCAGTTTTACTTACAGTGCCTTTTTAAACCATAAATAAATAATTTTTAAAGCATACAAATTCTTGGAAAGAAGGGAAAATTTCTCAATTATTTAATGCAGCATTACCGATATTTTTTTAAAAAGCGAGACAATACTAAAATATATAATGTTTCATTAAAAGTATGGGCTTAAGCATCAGTACCAAGTAATTTTCAATGATGATATATTAGAATATCATTTAAAGAAGTAAATAATTTTATGTGTATATACAATCATTCCATCATCCCCTCATTAGCACATATACATCACAAATTCTCATAAAGGACCATGAGGTGATATGTATGTTATTATACACTGTTTGTAGTAGCAGGGAGTTGAAGGCAACATGTGAATGTCCATCAAAATGTGAATGAATATATAAATCGTGTTGAAAGCAAATTATGTCATATTATCCTGGAGTTAAAAGCAGTAACCTCTACTAACTGTATATACATATATATACATGTACACACACATGCATACATACATATACAAACTACTTATATACATAAATATATCTTATAAAATACTGAATAAAAGGTTATATTAAAATATCATTTATGCAAAATAAACACACATAAATATCACTACACATTTTCAAAAATAAAAAACAGACTTTTTTTCAGGCTCTAATGGATTCATTTGTAGCAGACCTGCCAAGAATAATTAGAAAATCCACATAAAATCTGTTTTAAAAAGTTTGTTTTAAGGCATTTATGAATTGACGAAGCAATTAAAGCTTCAAGGGCCAAAATGTAAGTGAAACAGCAGAGAGATAAGCTGATATTCTGCAAGTCACTTTTCCTCTCAGGAAATTGGCCGATTCTTAAAAATCGGTAAGAAACTGAGCTAAGAAACAGAAAAACAAACAGATTTTTTGGCATTCTCACAAGACTGGAAAGGCAATAATTATAGTTAGGGAAAGCCTAGACAGTGAGGAGAAAAGTGGCTGAGATCCTGGAAAGGAAGGAGGTACAGAGAAAGCTCCTGCACTGAGTGATTTTACACCCAAGACACATGCTCAGTTCTTCAGCTTTGCAGGCAAGAGGCTTAGAACCTAAGCAGAAAACTGCTGAAAAACAAAACTATGGTTTCAGTTGACTCCTGGGGCTGAGGAGACCAAAACTATGCCTTATTATTCATCAATGGAAAGATCTTTAGTTATCACCATAGGCTTTAGTTGGAAGCACTGAAGAACTACATCAAGATGAGAAGATAAATCAGCAGTAGAATGAGCCCTACAGAACTAGAACCCAGGTTCCATTCAACTTACTTCCTAAAAGGATTAATGTGATGTATTCCCCCACAAAGTAGCCCATACCAGAGGATGTTTGAACCCAAACTAAAGAAGATAATATCATATAGAGCTGCTATAACTTTTCATATATAATATGCTTCATTTAATTAAAAAAAATCAAGTCTAATGAGAAACTGAACCAGGGAGAAAATGCATAATTCTAAAAAAAAAAGGTCCATAGATTAGTGACATATATAATGGTCATTAAACTTTTGATAAAAGAGATTATAAGATATTTACTAGAGAACTAGAATTTATAAGACTCAGACTAACATTCTAGAACTGAAAAATAGAGTTTTTTGAAAATAATAAATGAATGGGTATAATGAACAGAAGACTAAATAGAGTAGTAGAGAAGATTAATAAAGCAGAAGAACAGTTAATAAATAATGTCCAGACTGAAGTACAGGGCACTAAAAGTATAGAAAATTCAGAAAACAGCTTCACAGATAAATGGGACATGATAAAAGGTAATAGCATACATAATTGTCATCTGGCAACTTAGGTAGAAGTAATGTTTCAAGAGAAAATAATGGAATTTCCCAACCCAAAGAAAAATATCAACTCATATATTTGAAAAGTATTGAGAAATCCAAGCAAAGGTAATAGGCAGAAAACCACATAGTGCATCATGGTTAAACAACATCATAGTGTATCATAGTTAAACAAAAGACAAAGAGAAAACTAGAAAGCAATCAGAAAATACAATATACTACCTTCAAAGAGCAGCAGTTAAGACTCATCTAATGTCTCATTAGGGATGACATGTCTGAAGACAATAACTCTAAAATGATGAAAGAGAACAATTGTCAATCTAGAATTTTATATCAGCAAAACTCAAGGTGAATGAAAGAAATTTCTAGAAAAGCAGATGAGAGAATTCATTGACAGTAAATGTTAACTAAATGAGAGAAAATGATCACTGACCAAAACAGAAATGTCAAAAAAAAAAAAAAAAGAACATAGAAAAGGGTCAATATATGTCTAAATGTAAATGAATATTCACAGCTTAAAATAGTAAAAACCTACTGTGGTATCCAAAAGATTGTAGAACAGAATGATGGCTAACAATGATTCAGAGGCTAAAAGGAAGTAAATTGAGTTCCATTGTTTTAAAATCTGGGAAATGGTAAAAGGAATAATTTGTTATCCAGGGAAACTCTGAACAAGGAGCAGGGGGAGAAATGGTGTATTTAAGAAGTTAACAAATGCCCAAAAGCTAAAAGAAAAAAGAAAAGAGAGAAAAAAGAAAAAACCTGTTTCTACAAATGATATTTTGGAGGATACTTACTCAAAGATCCCAGTAATTACGTTAACTAAAATTAACTAAATATTACTATTTTTTTTAAGATTTTAAAAATTTTATTCATAAGAGACACACAGAGAGAGGCAGAGACATAGGGAGAGGGAGAAGCAGGCTCCCTGTGGGGAGCCTGATGCAGAATTTGATCCCAGGGCCCCAAGATCACAATGTGAGCCAAAGGCAGACGCTCAACCACTGAGCCACTTAGGTGCTCCTAAATACTACTATTAAAAAAGGGATAAAATATTGTCAGACTGGAGGAAAAGATAAAAACCCAATGCACCAAATCTATGTCACTTACAAGAGACAAACTTTAAAAGACAGAAAGCATCAAAGTAAAAGAATAATAAACATATGTCTCCTATACACCAGCCAAAAGAAAGCTGTAACATTTATTTTTCTGATATATAAATCAGATAAGTAGACTTTTAAGTCAGACAAAAGGGCATTAGGAGAGATAATAAAGGATATTTTAAAATGAGATATCTGTAATTTAATCGGGAAGATAAACTTCTAAATTCATATGTGCTCATTAATATAGCTTCAGATTGAAAGAGAAATAGAGAGATCCACATCATTGAGGAAAATTTTTCCAAGTCTTTCTCATATCTGATAGAAGTAGACAACAGATCAATACAGAAACACAGTATCTAAATGAATTAATAAAGCTGAGCTAATTATCAAATGCCATACTTAGTATTCTTTACAAGTGAATATAAAATATGTAATAAAATTGACCATAAGGCAGCCATAAAACAAGTTTCAAAACATCTCAAAGGACAGACAGAAGTAATTTATTTTGCTCTCTAACCACAGAAGAATTAAGCAAGAAATTAGTAGAAAAAACTATCTGGAAAAAAATCTATTGTTTCAATAATAAGCAAGCCCCTTATAAATAGCCCACAGGTCACAGGAGAAATCTCAATAGAAATAAGAAAAAAATGTGAACTGAATGACAATTACATTTAAAAAAATAAAAAAGAGATAAAATCTTTTTATAGACCAAAAATGGTCATAGCAGCATTATTTGCAGTAGCCAAAAACTGAGACTGGATTCAATAAATAAATATATATGTTAGAATATTATCCAGAAATGAAAAAGAACAAAATGTGGCTGTAGGTAACCAAGATGAATCTCATAAATATAACGTTTAATGAGAGAAATCAGACTAGAAAGATTACACGATAAGATCCACTTATTTAAACTTCAAAAAAAAATTAGAAAAACATATCAGTGTTAATAGAAGTCGTTTGATGATTTTCTCTGGAGGAGGTGATAACTGAGATGGAACACAGTGCAGATTTCTGTGGGGTTAATAATCCCTATCTTGATCTGGATAGTAGTGACCATGTTTTTTGGATTTTTGGTTTTTTTAATTCATTGAGTTGCTCAGTAATATTTGTGTACTCTTCTGTATATATATTATGTGTGTGTCTTTAAGTTTGCTACATTATTTTACAAGGGTAAATTATTTTCAAGGACATGTACAAACACATTAGGTTAGATATCAAAGTAAGTGCATATGAGGGAGGAAAATATCACTGGTAATTGGACATAGAACAGAAAAAAAATTAAATTAGAGATGGACTGTATCTAATTTATGATGCAACTATACTTTTTTTCCCCTCGAGTTGAGGATTCTTCTGACCTTTAACTTTCCAAGTATCTACTCAGTTTGGATCCTATCTCACAAAGACCTTCACTTCCCCTATGGATTTACAGTAACATATCAGTTCTACGCTATTTCCTACACAGGTACAGATATTATAGAAATAGGTGGTATGAACCTGAAAGTACTAGGAATCAGCTCTGCATAAAGATTACATAAAGAAAATGTTTATGAAATGTGAACTTCTTGAACTTCTACATAAAATGAATGTGCATTTTAAATGTTCTTCCTATGGTCTCCGCATTACCAAAAGAAATGAACAAGATAAAAGTCACACATTTCACCTGGTGACCCTAGAAAGTCCACAGCATGTGGAGTTTGATTATGTATATAATTCAGTTAGGGGTGAAGTTCAGAGAGCTGGAACCATTATGTAGCATCAGACAGGAGGGATAAGAATTGTATGATTTAGAATTCCATGACCTTAAACTTTCTTCCAGTTATTCAATGCTGAGAAACAATCCCCTCAGTTCAACAGGTGAGCTTCTGCCTTTGGCTCAGGTCATGATCCTGGAGTATGGGGATCTAGTCCCACATCAGGCTTTTTGCAGGGAGCATGCTTCTCACTCTGCCTGTGTCTGCCTCTCTCTGTGCCTCGTGAATAAATAAAATCTTAAAAAAAGACAGAGAGAGAGAAAGAATCCACTACCCCAGAGGCATTAGCTCAAATTCTCACATTACTGGACCCATTCTGCACTGAGTACTGCTTGCAAAGCCAAAAGACTGGATATAGCAATACACATGTCCAGAATAAAAAAAAACTGAAGGTGAAACGTCTTTGACATTGTCATCCTTGCTTATGCAAACTTTCTTTACCTTACAGCATTCACTTCTTCACCAATTTAGTATTCATCTGCTTATCTATTTTTCCCCTCTCCCTTCACAAACACATGCCTTTCCTCAGGTGAAAAATTAATAATTATCACTCATAGCATACTTCGAAATAAAATCCTTTTGTGACATCTCTTGAGGAGATAGGTTTTTAAATACTTATATCTATAAATAAAACCAAAGATGCTTCTTTACTCAAGGAAGTTAATAAAGGTGTGAAAAAACAACTGCCCGCTACCCAAGCTTCTAAAAATCACATAATTCAATGTAATCATGTAAAATCGATGTAATTATGCTGTTTTGTCTCTCTTCACAGTTTATCTTTTCTTAGGAAGCAGAACACATACCTGAGCAATACTGGGAAAATTAAGATCAAGTTTTAATGGTATTGACTTAATTGGCAAGGAAGAAAAAAGACAAGAAATTGAGAAGTTTAACTTAGAAAATCATTTGATACCCAACAGAGTATCCATCATCTGGAGAAAGTTACTGTCAATGATAGTTTAGTAAGTTTTTTAGGGTTCCTGGACTCAATTTCCTTGTGGATGCGGTGGGGTCTCACACACACACACACAGCCAAGCAATCCTCAGATCCCAGCCAGGTGTTGGAGAATTTAAATCAATTCTGAAATTATCCACCTGGAGATGATAACAGATTCCATAGATTAATGGGATCATCCTCCCTCCACCTACTTCTTCAGATGCTTGTCACTCCTGACACACTGGCTACAGACTGAAGTTTCCTCCTTAGAGTCTTTTAATTTGCTAGGGAGGTTCACAGAACTCAGGGGAACCTATTTACCACTTCATTAAAGAATATGATAAAGAACACAAATCAATAGCCAGATAAAGAGATATGTAGGGTGAAATATAAGGAAAGGACAAGGAGCTTCCTTCCATGTGCTCTCCAGGTGCTCCACTGTCCCAGATCTCCGCATGTCCACCCACCCAGAAGCCTTCCAAGCCCAGTCCTTTTGGGTTTCTACAGTGGCTTCATTGCATCACCATGCTTGACTAAGCCATTGGCCACTGGCTGATTCAACCTCTAGCTCCTCTTTCTTCCCCAGAGTTTCAATCCTCTTAATCACATGATTGGTCCTCCTGGCAACCAGCCCCTGCCCATTATATCTCAATAAATCAAATAGTAACAACTAAAATGTTATATTTTTAGAAGACAGAGCACAATGACACAGTTAGAAATTGCTAAAATTAATTTAGTCTAGTTTGTATATTTTCCTGTCCCCCTCATTTTACAGGAATCCTTATTTTTAAATCAATGTATAACTTTAATTAACTTTTGGCATCAAACCACAGTTAGCCCATTTGATGAGCAGTCTTGGCTCTCAGAACTGCTGATTAGTTCCACTGAAGTTCTAGAAAATTATGAAATGTCATCAAAACATCTAAAGTTAAACTGTTATTAATGCCCAGGAGGTAGCATGGGCCAAGAAACAAATAAACAAATGAAGAAAAAGGAAAAACAAGAAAAAAGAAAAAAACAGAGGAAATAGTGAAGGGTTAGAAAAATGGAAGAAAGGAAAGCAAGAATGTAGGAGAAAGAAAAAAGTTAGGCAGAGACGTGAGTGAGGAAGGAAGGAAGGAAGGAAGGTAGAGAGGAGAGGGAGGAGGGAGAAAAAGAATTTCTTTTTGAATGGAGAAATTAAAATATATCTAATTTAGTAGTCTACCAGCAAATGATTGATTAGTAGTCACAGAAATATGCTTCTCTTTGACTCCTGTTATTATTCTCTGTTTCCTCTGTCTCCTCCTTTTGTCTGTTTTTTTATCTGGGCTTTGTTTTCTTTATGGCTATTTTTAAACTTAACATTTTAAATTATCACACAGCAAAATTATTTTTTTCTTTTCACGTATGTTTCTATGAACTTTAACACACATGTAGATTCATATAACCACTACCACTATTTTTTTTAAAGATTTTATTTATTTATTCATGATAGTCACACACAGAGAGAGAGAGACAGAGAGAGGCAGAGACACAGGCAGAGGGAGAAGCAGGCTCCACGCAGGGAGCCCGACGTGGGACTCGATCCCAGGTCTCCAGGATCGCGCCCTGGGCCAAAGGCAGGCGCCAAACCACTGCGCCACCCAGGGATCCCACCACTACCACTATTAAGCTACAGTCTGCCACTCCAAAAAACCTCCTTGTGCTGTATATTTATTGTTATATCTCCCCACCAAGTATAAACCTTGGCAACCATTACTATAGTTTTATCTTTTTGATAATTACATCTAAATGGGTCAAATAGTATGTACAATGGCCTTCTTTCACTCAGCATAGCATCTTTTGAGAATCATCCAAGCTGTTGCATGTTTTAATAGTTCGATCCTTTTTATTGCGGAGTGGTATTCAATTTTATGGATGAACCACAGGTCGTCAGTAACCCAATGAAGGACATTTGGGTCATTTTCAGTTTTTGTCTGTCATAAAGAAGACTGCTAGAAACAATCATATTCAGGATTTTGTATAAATTATTTTTTATTTCTCTAGAGTAAATATCCAGGAGTTGGGTAGATGGGTCTTATGGTAAGTTTATTTCATTTGATAGGAAACTGCCAAACCATTTTCCAAAGTTAAATGTTCCATTTTTTTGCATTTTAATCAGTAATGCATGTGTTCCAGTTGCTCTTTATCAACAGTTAGTAGTATTAGCATTTTAAAAAAAATTTAGTCTTTGTATTAGATATGTAAAGGGTGTAGAGATATTGTACCTTGGTTTTAATTTACATTTCCCTACTGGCTAATGATATTGAGGATTTTTTCATGTGTTTACGTCCTTTTAGGTGGAGTGTCTGTTGTTAAAAGGTAAACTGAGGCACACATTTTCAAGAGTTTATTTGAGCACACCTCAGTTGTCAGATTGGGCAGCAGCAAACAAAAAGATGGTGAGGAATGCTCCACCAATAGGAGCGAGGGGCAAATTTGGTATAGAGAGGAAGAGGAAGCAAAGCAAATCAACTATTTAATTGGCTATAGGTTAAGTGGTGGTTAATGTGGGAAAGCCAAATTGGCTGTTTCTGATTGGATGCTCTTAAGTTTCACTTTCTTGGCCTCTAGTGTACTGACTCGGCTTGGGTTTCGGTTTGCTTACACAGGCTATTAAGACATAAGAGACTCTCCAGTCTACTGGCCTCCTTTGGTTAATTACTTTACCACTGTCCAAGTACTTTACTTACTTTTTAAAATTGGGTTGTTAGCTTTGTTATTGCTGAGTTTTGAGATTTCTTTGTATATTTTGGTATATATGTTATTTGTAATGTATACAATATAAATAATCATAATGTATATTATGTATATAATCTGTATGATTTACATATATGTTCTATGAATCTGAAGCTTGTCTATGCATTCTACTGACAGAGCCTTTGGCAAAGCAAAGCATTTTAGTTTTGAAAAGTATAATTCATGTTTTTTTAACAATAAGATTTATGTTGAGCTTCACTTTTGTTTACATGTGGATTACCAATTTGTTGAAACTATTGGTAATCCTAATTTGTTGGATTACCAACAATAATTTGTTGAAAAGATTGTTCTTTCTCCTTGAATTTAACACTATTTATTGAAAAGATTTTTCTTTCTTCTATGAATTACTTTTGTACTTTTTTTGTCAAGATCAAATGACCCTATTTACATGGGTTTATTTTGAACTCTATTATATTCCATTGATCTATGTATCTATTTGCCAAAATCACATCATAGTTATTTCTACAGCTTTCTAGTAAGTTTTAAATTTTGGTAGTAGTGGGCCCCTGCAAGGACCAAAGCTAAGACGATGAATTAAACTGAATAGTAGAAAAGTGTATATTCCAGTGAAGAAGGTTAAAAATATCATCAAAGAATCACAATAATATGCAATAAGTTTTTTAAAAAAAAACAGACATACATATTTACTCATCCTAACCCAGTGATCATTTGAAAATATTTTTATGTTTTCAAGGGGTAAGGAGTATCTGTGAAAAGTAATTTTAAATGGCTCTAACTCCTTCATAAGAGTAAGTAAATTTTATTTTACTCTATTCCCCAAACTCAGTCACTCATGAATTATGCCTTTCCTGACCAGAGATTATCAACCTATAACAGCTAGTCTTCAAGCTATTATTAGCATTACCTGGAGTGGTCTCAAATTTGGGTTCAGTTATCACCGAAGTTCATGCTCTATGAATTCAGAGTCCATGCTCACTTCTAGAATTGTAAGCCTTTGCTAGACTCCTCTCATCTCCATTTATGGAGTTAACATGAGAACCAACATATATCTGTTGAGCATCCACAGAGATAAAGATACATTTCAGGAAGTGTGGAGTAATAGATGAAAAGCATAATGATGGTCCTTGACTTTGGGGAACTGTCATTCTTTTTTTTTTTTTTTTAAAGGTTTTATTTATTTATTCATAGACACACAGAGAGAGGCAGAGGGAGAGGCAGAGGGAGATGCAGGCTCCATGCAGGGAGCCCCATGTGGGACTCGATCCCAGGTCTCCAGGATCACACCCAGGCTGCAGGCGGCGCCAAACCGCTGCACCACCCGGGCTGCCCGGGAACTGTCATTCTAACAAAAGTGCTACCAGAAGGAATCCGGTTCTATAAGCTTCTCCTCCTGGTTTTGTATTTTCATCTTTTAATATTTAATATTGTTTTCTTTTTTTTAAAATTTTTTTATTTTTATTTATTTATGATAGGCACACAGTGAGAGAGAGAGAGAGGCAGAGACATAGGCAGAGGGAGAAGCAGGCTCCATGCACCGGGAGCCTGATGTGGGATTCGATCCCGAGTCTCCAGGATCACGCCTTGGGCCAAAGGCAGGTGCCAAACCGCTGCGCCACCCAGGGATCCCTAATATTGTTTTCTACTAAGCTTTTTCTAAAGTTTCTCTTTTGTTCCTGTCCTCAAAAAATATATGACAGAGTTACAAGGTATTGAGAGCAATTCTGAGACCTGTTTTCACAGTGACATCCCTCTACCAGATAATCAGATTAAGACAGTAATACTTAAGGGTGGTCCTTGGTATAAAAATAAAAAAAATTTAAAATTTATCTTCAGCATTTTCTGATTCACTTTTGACTTTTCCTCTTTCCTTTTTCATCTTTCAAGCATCTGAAACTCTCAGAACTTACCACATGGCACCCCCACCAGGAAAATAATTTACCTACAGCCCAAATTTGGCTTCCCCTTCACTTTTCTCACTTTTATTTAATCTTTTTGGACTTTTCCCATCCTTGCTAGAACTTACCTGATTGATTAGATTCAATTCAGTATTGAGTCATAATGGCCTTCTGTGGTTATCCCTCTTAGGTACTATTTATAATTCAATAGCTATGGTATTTGCAAAACCACATAAAGAAGTAAGCAACATGAGCCTTGTATGGAAAAGTTGGAAAAACTTCTGAGTGCTTTAGTGGGGGACATTATATACAACATCACGTTGGCAACTCTTTGCTATAAGGATCATCCCTGTCTTGATAACTTCCTGAATCTCTTTTTCAGTTGACTTTTCTCTGTGATTATAAAAGAGGATATATGTTTTTTTCTGTGTCATGATACTTTGAAGTGATTGTGCAACTAGAAAAAAACTCAATGAATCCTGAAAACAAAGTTTTTTTCAAGGAGGCAAGGATTAAAGCCATTTTTCTTTGTTGCCTTGGCAATATCTTCAATAACTCTGGAGTCAAAACTAAAACCTGAGAACAGATAACTGATAATAAATAATGTTTTCTTATCTGCCTGGGCAGCAGCTTACATATATAAAGTGGTTCCTTGTATTTGGGCATGTACACAAGCTGCATTTTCTCTTCTCAAGTCTCTGTAGCTTTAGTTATAATCATGCAATCTTTGTGTCATGTTTATGGTTCCTTGTGATGTTGTGATGTTTGCCTTAGTCTACTTCGTGTCAGTATTTTTTTTATTTTAATTTTTATTTATTTATGATAGTCACACAGAGAGAGAGAGAGAGAGGCAGAGACACAGGCAGAGGGAGAAGCAGGCTCCATGCACCGGGAGCCCGATGTGGGATTCGATCCTGGGTCTCCAGGATCGCGCCCTGGGCCAAAGGCAGGCGCCAAACCGCTGCACCACCCAGGGATTCCTTCGTGTCAGTATTTACTGGGGTTTCACTCTGAAGCACAATGTTAGAAAAAATAAAACTATGTTCTTTTATTTTTCTATATCACTAAACTTGGTATAGATGGCACTTCTGTATCATACTTGAACTCTTCTGTAACATGTACAACCTACTGTGTTTCTTGCCTATTCTTGCTAATTTTTTTTTGTTTTAGTTTAGGTGTATTTTTTTATAACTCATAAAATATACATCATTATATTAAAATTTTTACACTGCTATTGTCTTGGCAATACTTCAAAACCATGGGTAAGTAATCTAAAATGATCTAATATTTATGTCGAAACCTAACATGCTTATTTGTGACTGTATCAACCTAAAATAACAACATCATTAACATTGTTTCATGAACATTAGTGAAAATTTCCAAAAAACAAAACCTGAACATTGTCATTCTAACTCTTGGGTAGGAAGAGTTTGAAAAGACTACAGAGGACAGTGGTAAATGTAATATTTACCTCTAAATGAAGCAGAAAAGGGGTAATATACAATGGTTAGAGTAGGCTTCAACATGAAATTGATATAATTCCATTCCTTGATAAACCTTACTACTGAATCTAATTGATATTTTTGTGAGAATAATAGATCTATTGTTTAGATAGTGATATTAAGGCACAGCATGAAAAGTATAAGGGTTTTCCCTTTTGTAGCCTACCTATACAAGTATACTCTTAGAAATGAATTCCACAGATGTTGATGGAACTAATAAGCCTCTGAAGCCATACAGGGGGAAAAAAAAACTAAAGCAAAAAATTGAGTAAATTGGACTTTGTTTATACTGAATACATTTTTGTTAATCTTTTGACCTTGTTGAGGTAATGTGCCCTGTTGCTGTACTGTTGCTCTCCTCTGCAACCTGGCACAGGCGCTCTGGTAGCAAAACAAAGTGATGAAGAAGAAAGGAAAATAAACCAATTGTGACATATACAACTTACTGCAAAGTGTTTGGAACCCCTAAAAGACAAAAATTCTTGTGAAAGTGTCTGAGGCACTAAGAAAGGATTATCTGTTCTTTATGTATCTGATATACTGTAATTTCCCACATATTTCTAATCAGTTGAGTAATACTGGGACACAATAGTTTTCAAAGCAGTTAACAATTAAGCAGTAAGAACATTGCTTCATTTATCTATTTTTATAAAGAACGGTGTCCTTCCACTTCTGATATAAATGTTTTTATTATTTATTGTCCCCTCAAGTGAGTGAACACATGACTCATAACTGAGATAGTTCTTTATACATGTGGCATCATCTGATGGCTTTGATTGAGGATGATGATGCAGAATGTGTAAAGTGTCTACATTAGTCAATGGATCTGCAGGAGAAATGACTGGAAATGAGTGAATCATCAAGTGCAACTTCTGGCTTCTATGAGCAACTTCAGTTCCCATTTGCATTAATGCAGCTTCCTCTCAAGTAGCTGCGGATTTTATTAAGATAATAGAATTATATAATTTTAGAGCTGTAAGAGACTTCAGAGATCTTTGTACCATCTTCTTTAAAATCTTGGTGAGGACAGGGGTGCCTGGATGGCTCACAGTTTTTTGAGCATCTCACTCTTGTTTTTGGCTCAGGTGGTGATCTAAGGATTGTGGGACTGAGCCCCACGTTGGGCTCCTTGCTCAGCAGGGAGGCTGCTCAAGATCCTCTCTCCCTGTCCTTCTCCCTCTGCCCTTCCTCCAGCTCATGTGCACGTGTGAGCTCTCACTCTCTTTCACATAAATCTTAAAAAATCAAATCAAATCAAATCAAATCAAATCTTGGTGAGGACACAAATACCATGATCATAAAGAGTTTGGGTAAATAAACGATCACACAGCATGGTAGTATCCAGTTTGAACCACACTTTTTTTTTTTTAATCAACCCATTTTTATCTCCTTTCAAAATAACTTTTTCAGTTTCTGTGTTTGATAAATTCAACGCAGTTCATCCATCTCTTCTACTGATAAACATCAAGGAAGTGGAAACAAGTTTAAGTTATGTTATTCTGTTTAAAGTTCTAAGAAAGTGCTGAAAAAAATTATTTTCTTCATTTTTAAGATACATGAATCTACTTTTCCTGGTTATGTACTTCAGAATTGTTAGACCTAAGTCAGACCTATATCTACTTCAGAAAAATAGATATAGTCTATAATTAATGTATAATATTACAAAAGGAAAAATAAAATCTATTTCCTACATGATGAAAGTCAACTGGAAGAACCCAAACCTCTGCATGATGCTCCATTAAAAACTGTCCCCATTATCATCTAAAATTAAAATCCTCCTTCTGGTTACAAGCATTCTCATTGCTTCTCTGTGTGCATTGATATTTATGGATCAATATGTAATTTAGTATCAGTATGTTTAATCATAATCAGCCAGAGTGCTGTGTTTAGTTGAACCTACAAAATGTACTATAATGATTCTAAAATGTTTAATTTAAGAATCACTGCCTCTGTGCATATGAATCAGAGACCTGTATTTAATTATTGATAGCAATTAGTACACAGAAGCAGACAAACACCATCTGGTGGTAGAAATGGTTCTATAGCTGTACCCTTTTCACTCCTGGTTTTAAAATAATGCATTGTTGACTATGTTCCCCTAGATGAGAAAATTGGTTTTCTTTCTATACCCCAACTACTGGAATCTCTGTCACTTTAAACCCCATGTTATCAACAGCCATTGTTCTCTGAGCTAAGATAAAACTATCAAAACTATGGGGTGGTCAACTGGGTTCGGTTGTCATAGTCAGACTTAAGTAAAAATGTTCAGTAAGAATTCCTCATTCTGTATGCATCTTATGAATAATAATAGGAGTGATGTTAAAGTGGTTAAACTTCAAGGTCAAACATTCAGAACAAACAGCAATGCTTGAATAAAACCACAGCAAATGCCAAATTAACTAATTAGGTGTTATTTTACTCAGACAAGAACAGGTGTACATGTTTATGCATGTATGTGAGCCTGTGTGTGTCTGTTGCTGTCTGGCTTAGGTAGATGGACTTCTACCTAATGAAATTTAAGGAAGTATTTGAAATAAGGATAGAGGAAACTACCAGGTCTGCTCTTAAAGGGACCCACCACTGTCATCTCACTTTAGTACCTTTTGATCCTTCAGAACCACTGCTTAAATCTCACTTAACAAGATGCCACCAGGGCCCCAGAGTTGACTCTTCTTTCTTCCTTTTTCTGTTTAATCCAACCTTTGTAACCTGTGATGCACGAGGCACCAAACTGAGCTATATGTATATATATCCTGTCAGCCCTCAGGGCAGCCATGCTGGATCTAAGACAGCCCATGTCTTGGTAGCCCCTCCAGCATCAAATGACCTCATCTAGGACTCCTCAGACCAGATTTCACTACAAGGTCCCCACTAAAATAGGCGTACTGAGTAAAATCAGATTGCTATTCCATCTCACTGAGCATAGTGCAGCCAGGAGGAGGTGCTGTCACACCAATGCCTACTTCAGCAGCCAGTGACAAAGTGACAAGGTGTCTAACAGTCTTTTATGGGAAGGGTGCCTAAGGAACTGCTGGGAGAACTTGTGGGCCTGGTGTAAAGAGTACTACACCCAGGTCAAAGTGCAACTGGGATGGAAGATGAAGGCTTGGGAAGAGTCCCAGGCTGAGATCCTAAGTCTCTGACTATACCTAATTTGGTTCTGTCTTCACGTATATTGGCTACTTCTAGCCATTTGAAGCATATATGTTCTAAGCTGAAGTCCAAGCTGGAGGATAAAAATCAGTAAAAGCAAACAAGAATTACCTTAAAAGTCTAATGAGGTGAAGAAGAATGTAGAAGCAGGAAGTTTCAAGGTATATTATACCTCCGGGCAATTTGTCCATTCACAAGGGGGTTCCAGTCTCATGGGAAGAGGGGCATGCAGGAGACCCAAAAGCCCCACCCAAGTTATTGAGCGATCAGTATAAGACACTAGTCTGATGGGACCCCTGGGTGGCTCAGTGGTTGAGCGTCTGCCTTTGGCTCAGGGCATGATCCTGGGGTCCTGGGATCAAGTCCCGCATCAGGCTCCTTGCACAGAGCTTGCTTCTCCCTCTGCTTATGTCTCTGCCTATGTCTCTGCCTCTCTCTATGTGTCTCTCATGAATAAATAAATAAAATCTTAAAAAGAAAAAAAAAAAGATAGTAGTCTGAAAGGAAGTCTGGCACAGCAGGAAGAGTGCTTGAGAATTTCCAGAGAGTGGGAAGAAATCAAGGCCCAATTAGGTTTCTGGCCTAGTCTAGGCAATTTAGACCACATGCCACAAAGCTAAGGGGTCCTATGGCAATGTCTCAGGGGCCACTTATAAGGGTAGTAGTTAAGCAAGGAAAATCTGGGCACCTCAAACCAGGTATTACCTATTTTATTTATTCTGCATAGTAGGTACCTTTTATCTATTAGGCAGAGCAGATGTCCATGAAAGATTTCATTTGAAGAAAGAGCTCACTCATTACAAAAGCCTCTAAAAAAATACTTGACTAGTCTACAAAGGTGATAGGAATGCAGCATCTCAGAAGCCAGATCTGGGCCCTATTCTAGTGAGTAGCATGATCACCTCCAAACATTGATGTAATATGTAGGCTTCTGCTGCTCTTGTGACAGATTCAGGAATGGAGGTAGCCTCTGCAGAAGTGGCTGTCTAGGAAAGACAAGAGCAAGGGGATAGATAGGGGCTGTTGAGATAAACAGGCACTCCTAGAGGCAGTGCAAAATAATGGATGGGTTGGGTACATGGGCTGGTGGCTACTGTGCCCTCAGGAACTAAGGCTGTAGAACAGACTCCTATGAACTACCTCTGCCAGATGCAGGGGATCTGATCAGATTCTGATTCTACAAGTAAAGTTACATGGGTTCTTTATTCAGTCTACTGACTTAATTCAATTTCCGTGAAGAGGTTAAAAACATCACAGATCACTGTACTATTTTCTTTATACATCGTCCCTGAACTATAGATAATTGTAGCTGCAGCTGTTCATGAAATATTCATTTATTCAAACAGGGCTTAAGAAAAGTCAAGACCAATAACATATTTGCAATGGGGCAAATATGTTCAAAAGGTCACCCATGTAGTATCCCCAAAAAAATATCCTGGTAGAGGATCTAAAGAGATAGTAATTTTTATCATACAAAAATAACACATTGAGCCAGACTCTTGCTGCTAGGAAGAAATTCTAATTATATTTTTCCAAAAAGATGCCAAAAAATGAATGTATTCTTATATCATAAAAACAAGGCCTTTTTGGTAACCTTTGCATTTCATGGCAAGACCCCCTCTACCTAAATAATTTGCACAACTTCCTACTACAGTAATCATGTAGGGGTGGGGGTTTAAAGGATTTGTTTTAATGTCCAGGAAATATCTTTTTGAAATTGTATCAGGTTTTTTATTCAATTCCTGGCCCTTTCCTCCCTGACTCCAGAAGATTCCTTTAAAGTTCTAATTGCCTCAGGAAGGGGTTCATAAGCAGGTTGATGGAAAGTAAAAAGGTGATTTATCTAATTAGAAGTATGGTAATTCATATGAGCAATTAAAGTCAGAAATTATTAGGAAAAAGAATTCTACCTCAAGACAGTAATATAAAAAGCTTGTGCAAATTTCTAGACTATCAGCCTGCCTTATGGAACTGGGATTTGCCAGCACTACAATTGTACACAGTAGCCTCCTGTCTCCTAAATGGTACAATTTTGGGAGTACTGTCAGTGGATTTTGGTAAATCACCAAGATGACAACACAGGTTGTTCCTGACTTCACTCCCTTCACAAGAAACCAATTAACAACTACTCAACAAGAAGATATCACTGAGAGAGTCTTTGAACACAAGGGGAGCTGAAGCACCCCCACCGCACCACTGCCCCCTGCCCCAGGTCAGTGCAGTACACACAGAAAGGGCTTTCCTGGGCCTTCAGTTCTTTCCAGTAGGAAAAAAAGAACCATGGAGGGTACAGCCAGTCTTCTCAGTACTGTGGGTTATAGCCGGTGTCACATCCTATTCCCATCCTCAGAGCTCAAAGAGTTGCCTCACTCACCAGTCATTAGGGAAATGCACATGTTAGTCATATTTTAGAATGTCTATCATCTAAAGGATAAGAGATAACAATTGTAATATAGATGTGAAGAAAAGGGAACCCTTGTGCATTGTTGGTAAGATTATAAATTGGTACAGTCACTATGGAAAACAGTATGGAGGATCCTTGAAAAATTACAAATAGAACTACATATGGTCCAGCAATTCCCCTTCTGAGAATATATCCAAAGGAAATGAAATTGCTTACTCAAAAAGATATCTGCATCCCCATATTCATAGAAGTATTATTTATAGTAGACAGAGCATGGAAACAACCTGTGTCCATCTATGGTTGAATAGATAAAGAAGTTATGATATATGCATCATACACATACATATACACATACATATACTATATATGCCACAACTTCCTTACCCATTTATACTATTTTATATTGATTATATTATATTCACACACAATGGAATATTGTTCAGCCATTAAAAAATAAGGAGATCCTACCATTTGTGACAACATGGATGAACCTTAAAGGCATTATGCTAAGTGAAATAAGTCAGACAGAGAAAGACAATACTATATGATCTCACTTAATGTGGAGTTCAAAAACAAACACACAAACAAAAACAAACACACAAACAAAAATGCAGAAAAAGAGACCAGATTTGTGGTTACCAGATGCAGAGGTAGGGGAAGGAGGAATTGGAGGAAGATAGTCAAAAGGTACAAACTTCCAGTTAGAAGATAAATAAGTATTAGGGATATAATGTAGAACATGATGACAAGCTCTGCTGTTTAAGAAAATTGTTAAAAGAGTAAATCTTAAGAATTCCCAACACAAAGAGAAAATTTTTTCTTTCTCTTTCTTTTTTATTGTATCTCTATGGGAAGATGGATTTCTGCTGAACTTATTTGTGGCAATCATTTCACCATATGTAAATCAAACCATCATGGTCTATGCCTTGAACTTATGCAGTGATGTATGTCAATTATTTCCCAATAAAACCAGGGGAAAAAGGGAATAATAAAAAAATGTTGTGTCTGAAGAATTTCAGAACCCCTACATCTGAAGGTTGAGGTCAAACTGAGTTTCTGAAAAGGGCCAACTAAGTATTTGTAATTCCTGACCATTATTATTGACACACCAGAGGGTCACCAGATGTATGTGATATGAATCAAAACCAGACTATAGTCTGTACAAAATTAGATCTGTGGCTTGGACTGAATGAGATAACAGCAATATCTACAGAAATTTCTAGTATATATTTTTGTTAAAGAGTCTTAGTGAAACAGTCTAAGTTTAATGTTTTTACAGTAGTGGAAGGTAAAGGAATAGTACAAAACCAATAGGTTATAAAGAAATCTAGTTAAAAGTGTTAAGAGCTTAGAGGAAAATATGCTAAAATTAGAGAAACTGTTAAAAATATGCCCCATGGGTAGCCCAGGTGGCTCAGTGGTTTAGCACTGCCTTCAGCCCAGGGCCTGATCCTGGAGACCCGGGATGGAGTCCCATGTCAGGCTCCCTGCATGGAGCCTGCTTCTCCCTCTGCCTGTGTCTCTGCCTCTCTCTCTTTCTCCCTCTCTGTGTCTCTCATGAATAAATAAATAAAATCTTTAAAAAAAGATTAAAAAAATATGGCCCCATAATGCATTAGAGTTTGCACAACTAAGACATCTTTTGAAATAACTGAATCTTAAGATTTGAAGATATTTTAAAGGTCATCTAGGCTAATGACTCAGTGTTTAAATATCCACAGTTCTTAGTGAGGACCACTGGTTCCTGAACATATTTAGGGGATTATGAGATAAATAGTATCATAATTAAAACTTGGCCTCAGCCAAGTAGACTCCACATCTGTCATTTACCAATTGTATAACTCTGGCAAATGATTTGACCTCTATAAGAGTCTGTTTCTGCATTTGTAAAATGGGCACCATGATACAATTAATCCTCATTATTCAGATTCTGTAATGTTGTAGATTTGCCTACTCCTAAAATTTATTTGCAACCCCAGAGTCAATACTGGTGGTGCTTTCATGGTCATTCACAGAAATGCACAGAACAGTGAAAAATGTGAGTTACCAGATGATGCTCATGTCCACAGTTGATGCCAAACAAGGTGATGTTCTTCCTCTTGTGTCAACTCTCCTATTATAAATGATTGTCCTTTTCATGATATATTTAGAGCCATATTTTACACATTCCTAGGCTTCTTCTTGGTGACTTTGCTGATTAAACTGCTCCCAATCATAGTGCTGAAATGCTGCCTAATATTTCTAAACACAAGAAGGATATGATGAACCTTATGGAGAAAATCCATGTTCTAGGTAAGCTTCATTCAGGCATGAGTTATAGTGCCCTTGGCCTTGAGTTCAATGGTAATGAACAAACACTATATATCAAATAAGATGTCTTTAAACTGAAAGATACATAAAACATGGATGTGTATTGATTGGTTGATGAAAATATTATAATCAGAGGGTCACAGGAATGCAACCTTGTATTTCTCCTAAGAGCACTGGTTCAGTGCTCACTAATTCACTGCACTCGGAAAGTTTATAGAACACAACTATTGTGGGTAATAGGAATCTACTACAGTTACCTCACCCAGGAGATAATGCATTTTAAATTGCTTAGTACTAGAACTCAGCCTCTGGCATATCGAAAAATATGTTTAATAAAATGGACACTGTTATTAACACAATATCATGAAGAAGCTTCTCTTATTTTTAAACATTTTACACTAACTCATTAATTTGTAGCACCTACCATCTTCATGTGTGTGCATGTGTGTGTGTGATAATGTGATATAAGAAATATACATCTAAACTTCATCCCTGGTTCCTAGTATAAAAGTCTCTAAAACTTTTGGAATTTCCTGAGTGATGACGTGATGAGTATTTTTTGTCATAAAATCTCATCTTTGTTCCTGGTTCCTGATACAGAGTTACTAAAATCTTTGTAATTCTTTGAATGATAAGAGTGCCTTAGTAATAAGAAGATGACTTTTGGCTGGGGAACACCCAGATAGCTTTAGGATGGGAGCTGGTCACCAGAAAATCCCACCAAGTAATTAGAGGGTTGGAACTTCTAGCTTTACCCCAGAACTTCCAGGGAGGACAATGAGTTCAGTCACTGATGACCAACAATTTAATCCAACACACCTATGTAATGGAACCTCTGTCAAAACCCTAAACAAAGGGTTCAGATAGCTTCTGGAGTGGTGAATACATCTAGGTGCTGGAGCATAACACACCCAGAGAGGGCATGGGGCCTCTTCTCTATCTTGCTGCATGCCTCTCTTACTCTGGGTAGTCAGTGTTAGAATTGAATTGAATTGAATTGTAGGTTACCCAGCTGGTGTCCAGAGAGTTGCAGAACTGCTTGGTGTGGAAAAAATTCTACACACATTTTGTGTCAGAAATGTTTTAAGTAGAAATAGATCAATTTGATATCTATGTCTACATTCAAGTGTCTATTGCAACGTTAACCATGAAAAAACCCTTTGACCCCTTATTAGAGAATTCCTTTTGGAACTGTGTCCACAAATACACTCATAACACTCATTGAACATGTGAACTCACTTAACCTATTACAGATCCTAAAAAGGAATAACTTCTCCTTCAGTGTTTTGTGACTTTGCAGGGGTTGGGGAAATGGATGTACAGTAACCTTTGCAGTAACTTGGTACAGTGAAAAGAGTGGCTGATATGGTAGAAAGAGATTATGTGTCTACCATAGTTGTGAACAGTTTCTTCTTCCAGGAAATAGCCAGATGATGGACATTCCCTAGCTTTTCTTGACATTAACACGGTTTTGCCAATGTAATGTAAGTAGAAGCGAGGCATGCCACTTTTGGATCTGGCCTTGTATAAATTTTCCATATTTTTTTTCCTATTATACCACCTTGCTACAGATAGGGCTTCTATCTTCTAAAGCCACTGGTGAAGTCTGTGTCCTTTATTCACACTTTGAAGAAATTGCCTAGGAGCATCTACTTTGTATTTTACCTCAATGGGAAAGTTATATCATAAATTAGTTGTTACCCATTTTGGTATTTGTTTCAACATACAACTTACTTTAATTGATACAGCTAGGATTCTAAAGATTGAATTCTGGTATGAGCTCTACCATCAGATAGTGATGAGGTTTAAACTCAGATGAAGTATTTACTCTTGCCATATTTTGGCATCCTTGTCTGTAGAATGGCACTAATTATGCTTTTTCAACCCATCATACAGGATCACAGGAGAGCCCTAATAAGATAATGGATCAGAGAGACCACTGAAAAGCATGACATATGATATGTGTTCAGGGAATTATAAAATAATTTAGGGTGTTCAGGTCTCTTAAGTGACCAATAAATTAAATTAATACATCCACTCTGTGATCAACTGATCTTGCTTCTTCTATGTATGAATGATTTCCTGCTTAGTTTCTGAAATTCTAATTAGTATAGATGCAGCATCATGATGTTCTGAAGAGAGAGTTAGCACATGGTTCTATATATCCCTGCCTTTCACACCACGGGATTGAGATACTCCCCTGTGCATGCTTGTTCAAAGGGGAAATGTTAAATTAAAACTAAAGTCAATCATAATCTAATCTGTAACTTCAGTCAGGCCCAAATAAGATTAATCTCATTGTGGTAGACATGCAAATGAGAAAAACACCAACGTGTGATATAAGGACTCAGATGATGTTGATGGCCTGACTTTGAAAACTCAGAACAGTGCTTTCAAATTCACTAACCTATTTTTCCATTTCTTTCATTGTGATTGTTTGCACATATAGGTTGTATATGTAAAATTGAATATATGCATTCTTTTCCTTTTTACCTAAAGAGCAGCAATATTGATCTAAATTATACTTCAGGTTGTAGAAAAACTTTCCTTTCACAAATAATCAGTAGATTTAAAAAATACACTGTTAAAAATTAGCTGATGGAGTAAGATAAACTAAGCTATACCTGAGACATCACTGTAAGATGTCCCAAAGTCTCACCTCCTTCATCCTAGTGCCCACCCACCATCTATCTCCTTTGGCAATGCTTTTCAAGTATGTACATTCTTAAACATTATTATTTAGTTTATAAAAAAGGACATATTGCTGTATATAATCTTTTGAGAATGACTGTGTCCACTTAATATTACATTGCTAGGGTTCATTCTGTGATGTTACATCATTGCAGTTCATTTATTTTGATGGTTGTACATGTGATAGGCAGAATAATGACAACCAAAAGTGTCCCTGTCCTAATCCCAGAACCTAGGAATATGCTAAATTATGAGACAGAGGAGAATTATGATTGTAGGTGGAAATAAGCTTGCTAAGACCCTTGAGATGTCGAGATTATTCTGGACTATTAGGACGAGCCAAACTTAATCACATTTTTTGTATATATAATCAAATTCTTATAAGTCGAAGAAAGCACACCAGGATGATACTATGTGAGAAAGAGAGACACTACTAGGTATTGATGGCTTTAAGAGGGAATGGGGCAATGAGTCAAGGAATTCAGTAAATCTCTGGAAGCTGGAAAAATCAAGAAAATGGATTTTTCCCTAGAAAGAAACAGCCTTGCTGACAACTTGACTTTAGCCCAATAAGACTATTTCAGACTTCTGACCTCCACAACAATAAGATAATACATTTGTGTTGTTTTAAGTCAAAGTTTTGGTAATTTCTTCTATCAGGAGTGGGAAAATGACTTATATACTATTTAATGGACTAGATATAGCATTGTTTACTCTTCAACTTTTCACTGAGGGATGCCTATGTTGTGTCCATGCTGTTGCTCTTGTGAACAGTGATTCTGAGAACATTCTTGTACACATCTCTTTTTGCACATGTGGACATTCTTCTCTTAGATATTTACTTAGACATGAAATTGCTGCATTAGTGGATGTAAAAATGGTCAAATGTAAAAGGTATACTTAAACTATTATCCAAAAGGTTATAAACCTTTTCATTCTTACCAATACTGTATAACAAATTATGTAGGTCTACAACTTCTTAGCATTGTTAAATTTTTTTTTTCTTATTGAATGGGTTTAAAATTCTATCTGATTGCAATCTGGATTTGCAATTCCCTGATTATGAGAGATATCGATCATGTCTTAGTTTGTTTACTGGTCATATGTCTTCCATCTTCTGGAAATGTTTGTTTTGCCTATTTTAAAATTAGGTTACTTGTACTTTTAATTTTTTTTGTTAGAATTTGTATACATTTTTATACTAATCCTTAGTGATGTGGCATAATATTTCTAAGGACTTGTATGACAGACCTTTTTTTAAAAAAATATTTTATTTATTTAATCATGAGAGACACACACACAGAGAGAGAGAGAGAGAGAGAGGCAGAGACACAGGCAGAGGGAGAAGCAGGCCCTGTGCAGGGAGCCTGATGTGGGACTCGATCCCATGTCTCCACGACCACACCCTGGGCCAAAGGCAGGTGCTAAACTGCTGAGCCACCCAGGCTGCCCAATATGACAGACTATTTTAAGTATGACAGTATTATTGGATAAAAATTCTAAGTTCTATGAATTTTTCCTTAAATATCTTGAAAACTATACTCCATGCTACATCTAGTGCAATCTTAAAAATGTCTTTCCCTTTGAATATGATGTTATTTCTCTAAGCTTTTGGAATGTTTTTGGTATGTATAGTATTCTTGTACTTCATGATGTCTAAGTGCCTCTCCTCATTGGCACTTTATAGGTACTTTCAATCTGAGATCTGTCATCTTTTTTTTTTTTTAATTTTAGAAATGGAATTTCATTGTTTGCTCACTTGTTTCTTCCTCTTAACTTTAGGTTTCACCCTTTCTTGGACTATTCATATGCCATCACATTTACTTCTATTATCTGTATATCATTGTCACATTTTTTTTCTACCTATTTCTTTATTCTCTCTGTTTTTGGTGCGGAGAGTGATACATCTTCTCAATCTACTCTTCCAGTTTGCTAATTCATTCCTCACATGTATTTCACCTTTTCTTTTTTAAAACTTCTTTTAGTTATTCTATTTTTCAAAAGTCTGGTTCTTCTATAATCTATTGAGTTTATTTTACGTTGCTAAACTTCACACTGGTAGATTTCCCAAGTAGATAAAATATAATTGTTCAATTGAATCAAAACATTTCAGGTTGTGATCCAATTTTAGTTTTAACTCACCAAAGATATATCTGAAATTTAAAAGTAAGACACAAATTAACTTCTAATTTGTAGACTATGTGGGCTAGTAGATTTTGGCAAAGAGTACTTTATAATTTCTTGACTAATCTCTGAGCCAACAAAGCTATTCTCAAGAAGCAGAGCATAGCATGATATATTTGACATGAACTTCTCAAAGGCTGGGAATGAAGGGGCTGATTCACAGCCCTAGAACAGTGTCTGACTCCCACACAGCAGTCAATAAATATTTGCTTAATAAATCAATGAATAGGGATCATGTAAGAATAACCCAGTTTAGTTTTCTCCACTTATTTAATTAATCAGAGTAGAAAACACCCAGATGAAAAAAGAAACACATGTGTTCCATTCTACTATTTCTAAATCTGTGTAGATAGGTCACCGAGAATAATGCTCACCTCACTCTGAGATTCTAAAGACTGTAACACTTTTAAGGACGTAACAAGATCCAGAATGTCTTCATTATATTGTTTAACTGAGAATGATCCAGGGTAGACTTTTAACCATCTTGACAAAAGAAGTTGCTTTTCTTCTCCAAAGTAGTGGGGGGGGGGAAAGATTGACATGAGGAAAGGAGGAGGGGAAGTTAAAATAAAAGACCGGCTCTGTAGAAAAGGGGAAAGAGTCTAGGTCCCTTGAGCAGAAGATATTAAGAGAGAGCTAAGATGCAAGTATTTAATAGGAAAACACCTATGAGAGAAAAATGGAGTGGGAGCCATGGAAGGCTGGCAGAGCTGTCATGTAGTGATGCAAGTCTGTGTCTGAGAGAAGGAAAGAGGAAGATTGGGTATGAGCATCCTAGACCATCATGCAAGCCAAGCCTTCAAGATATTCTCAGGCCAAATCCAGCATCAAAGGAGCACATGTTTTCTAGGAAAGGTCTCCCTTGGAGTTGATACTGAACTCATCAGCTAGCAACAGGGCAGGAGAGGCATGGCCTTGGTGCAAAAAGCAGCCATGGATATTGGAGCTCAGCCCCTTCAGCCCTCAGTCAACTATGTTGCCTTCATGAAGGACCATGAAGTCTTTTCCTATAGCTGCTATAAGCCTGGAAGTATTTGATTTCAGATTTTTGGCCAGTACTATGGTCAGAATGGAGTGGATAATTGAAAGATGACATAAGAATCTCAGTTCTTGTGTATAAAGAGAACAGAATAGATATAAGCTCTACTGTAATAAATGAGAGCCAAAGAGGTGGTGTTCTTTTGTTTTTAAACTTATGCACATGTATGAAGTTGATGAATAGTTCCCTCAAAAACAACATTCCTTGACTTCTGAAATCTTATTTTAGATCAAGTTTCCTTAGTATTTACAACATCAGCTTAGACCCAAGTTCGGAAAGCTTTTTCTGTACAGGGACAGAAAGTAACCACTGTACATATGTGGGGCCGGATAATGTCTAACACATTTATTCAACTCTGTGAGAGAGTATCCACAGATAACATGTAAATGAAGAGGCATGGATGTATTCCAATTAAACTTTACTTATAAAAGCAGATGTCAGCCTGGATTTGACTCATAGGTCATATTTGATAACCACTGATTTAGCCATTTCAAGCAATCAAATACATATGCATGGTCAGTTATATCAGATTATTCTGAAATTCAAGCCAGCATGGTGTGTGTGTATATATATATTAGGAGTTTCACATTTAGGAAATTGTGAAAGATAAAGCTCAATAGGTAGCCAAGGCCCAAAGTATCACTATATCCAATTCCAAAGAATTTTAATTGTATCCACTGTAAATCAATACTATGTTTAATGCAGGGAAATGATATAAACAATCATAGAGGCAGTGCAGAAGGAGATGAGGCTGCAGAACACACAATTAAGAAATCGCACAGCAACCAGATTAACAAAATACTAAGCCTAACTCAAAGGGGAGTTACCTTGATTAATGAGAGCAAGGAATGGGTTGGAAAGCTCTAAAAGGTATAGAATTTTTGGAATGCTATAAACTTAAATGTAGAAAATAGGGATCCCTGGATGGCTCAGTGGTTTAGTGCCTGCCCTCGGCTCAGGGAGTGATCCTGGAGTCTTTAAAATCTTTTTTAAAAAAATAAAATAAATAAATATAGACAATGTGGAAGGAAAAGTACCATAGAAGGATCCAGTGCATCCTTTAGACTTGAGCCTCAAGGTGAATGATGGTGCCCTTCCCTAAAAGAGGGGGTATAAAAGGAGTTTTCAGAAAACTCCTTCACAGATAAGGAGCTCTGTGGAATAACTTGAATTGTCTGGGGGATGTTGAAATGGAAATATGTAGTAGGCAGTTGGCTCTTTGGCTTCTGAGCTGAATAAATAGATGTATCCGTCCAAGGACAGGGGTTGAGTATGGAATCTTGGGAACATCAATATATAAGGGAAGGATAAAGAAAGAAGTCATTGAAGGAAGACTTGCATATCTTTCCTTTCACATTACTTTTTTCATCTTCCTTTTAATGTTGACATTTTCCGGGGTTCTGTTATTGTTCCCCTTTTTAATTTATTATATATATATATTTTTAATTTCTTTAAAGATTTTATTTATTCATGAAAGAAACAGACAGAGAGGCACAGGCACAGGCAGAGGGAGAAGCAGGCTCCACACAGGGAGCCCGACATGGGACTCCATCTGGGTCTCCAGGATCACATCCTGGCCTGAAGGCGGTGCTGAAACACTGAGCCACCAGGGCTGCCTTGTTCCCTTTTTGTAGTTGCTTCACATGCTTTTCTCTTGATTTTATCTATTTTTGCCTTTGGCTCTAAGTTGATGAAATTTCTAGACATAATCTTTTCAGAAATTCTAACATATTTCCAATTGATCATAAACAGGACCAGCTCCAGACAACATAAACTTAATACACCTCTCATTTAATTATCTCACCCAAGCAACAGCCTCAACTTCCATGCTCTCAAGGAAAATGAACACTCTCAACATCTACCCAATACACTGCTCTCATTCTCAGATGCTGTTAACAAACCCAGAACCTTGACTGTCCTCCAATACATCTCTCTCTACTGACATGGTCTATAACTTCACCATTTCTTGCCTTGGACCGTTGAGCATGTATCTGGACTACTTAGTCCCAGGGGTTCCCAATTTCAGACCATGTTTCACACTGTGCCAGAGTGATCTTACTAAAAAGAGATCTATTTGCTGTGAACATTTAGAACTTTTCATGTCTCAACACCTTACCCCTAGCAGTCATGTGTGGCATGTGTAGCATATTTAACAGCAAGTATTTAGGGCCTATTTGAAGAACTGTTGCCTGAAATTCTAAGAGATTTAAGATGGAAACTGACAGAAAGAGAGACTTTCACAAAGATTTCCTCATATTAATTTCCCAAATCTTCTCTCTTCAATGTCATTCTCATCTTAGCATATATGATAATCCTTTCATCTATTTGATAGGAGGAAAAAGTTGCTACTGTAACATTTTCTAGCCTACTCCAAATCTCAGTTATCTAAATTCCAAATTTTGTATGCCAGTCACGTTTCTTTCCCACACCTTTGTTCAAGAAGTTATGTCTGATCCCAGTTTGACCAGAAGAGAAGAGACAAGGAGTAAATATAATAATATATCTGGTAATTATTCAAGGTCATTTTCTTTAAGGTGAAATTTTGCTTCCCTAAATACTTTCGCCACTCCCAACTATCGAGCTCACTGTTAATTCTGTTTTAATATCATATAAAAAAATAAAAAATAAATTAAAAAAAACATATCATCATCATCTTGGCATATATGCTGCTTCAGGATGCTTGGCATTGTGTTAAGTGCTTTACGTTTACTAAGTCATCAATTCCCCTAGCCACCTAGTTACAAGAGGTTCCCCAAAGCACCTAAGTGCTTTACATTTACTAAGTCATCAATTCCCCAAGCCACCTAGTTACAATTACTGTCTTCATCTGGAGATGAGGAGAGTGAGAAGTTGTGAAACTTGTTAAAGGTCACACAGTTTATAAGAAGAAGAGCTGGGTGTGTACCCATACAATCTGATTTCAGAGTCCATGATCTTATCTACTACCCAACACTGTCACAACCATGAAAACCACTGAAAACCATATAAACAATATAAACTGATATTGTTCCTGCCACTCCACAATTTCTTGAGTAATATCCAGACTTGTGATCTCAGAATATAAATAAAGTCCAAGTACTTCTGCATCATATTTTCTCTTTAGTCTTCTAAAGGTTCTGACTGACCCTTGGTACATGATGCTCTTATGGTCCTAGAGAATCTCTACATGAGTTGATTCACAACCAGGTGATAATGAGGGTCACAACCAAATATATGAAATTTGTCTGTATTTGTGTCCTCTATAAAACATGAATGACTCAATTTTTTGGAATGTTGTCTCAATTACATTTCATTTTCCATAACTGATAGGCACTCTGGAAATGCACAGATAGATAAAAAACAAAGAGCTTATTATAAACCTTAGTTATTTAAAAATCTTAGCTTTTAAATAGAATATGTTAGGTTGTGTTGTTACTTTGTAATAAAGAAAATAACACACTTTCAGTCTTTTTGCACAACTCAGGGTTTGTAACTGTGGAAGCACATGTCACTTTTGATTATATTTTGTAAATATTTATTTATATTCTACTTCGTTCCACATGCACTCACACATATGAATAGCATAGTCCTTTTGGTTACATGAAGAGCACATGGATGCTTGTCAGTCTGCATTTTGCTGTGAGCATTTAGCGAAACAATCCCTGAGGCAACCTTTCAAAACAGGCTGTTTTTAGAAAAAAAAAAAAAATCTCCTTCGGGAATCCCTTCTCCTGTTAACTCTTTCTGAATAATCAGTTCTCTTCATGTATTATGAGACAGGATGAGTTGGGTATAGTGTGCTGTAACTAGTGGCGCAACATCCTATTGTTGCAGGAAAGTGGAGGGAATAATAATCAAGTAATAAAGTCATCATGGTAAAAAATTAAAAGAGGAAAAACTCTGTGTGTCAAAAGATATAGAAAAATCATTTGAGGGCAGCCCAGGTGGCTCAGTGGTTTAGCGCCTGCCTTCAGCCCGGCATGATCCTGGAGACCTGGGATCAAGTCCCATGTCAGGCTCCCTGCATGGAGCCTGCTTCTCCCTTTGCCTGTATCTGTGCCTCTCTCTCTCTCTCTCTCTCACTCTGTGTGTGTGTGTGTGTCTCTCTCATGAATAAATAAGTAAAATCTTAAAAAAAAATCATTTGATAAAATTCAACAACCCACCGATGATGTAAAAAAAAAAAAAAAAAAAAAAAAGCTAGCTCTCTCCTCCAGCCAGCCAACAAGCCAAAAGGAAGAAAGGCTAAGGAGAAGAAGGTTGTCCTGGCCCCTACTGTTGTGAAGAAGCAGGAGCCCAAGAAGGTGGTCAAGTCCTTGAGAAAAGGCCAAAGAATTTTGCATCGGATGGGACATCCATCCCAAAGGGGGCCTTCCTCACTTTGTCAAATGGCTCTGCTACATCTGGCTGCAGCAGCAAAGGACTACTCTCTATAAATACCTAAAAGTGTGGCAGCCTGGATGTCTCAGTGGTTTAGTGCCGCCTTCAGCCCAAGGCCTGATCCTGGAGACCAGGGATCAGGTCCCACATTGGGCTCTCTGCATAGAGCCTGCTTCTCCCTCTGCCTGTGTCTCTGCCTCTCTTTTTCTCTGTGTGTCTCTCATGAATAAATAAATAAAATCTTAAAAAAAATAAAAATAAAAATAAATAAAAGTGCCTTCCCTGATTATTCAGTTCACCCACACCTTGGACTGCTAAACAGCTATTCAAATGCTTAAGCTGACCCACAAAGAGACTGCAGGCAAAGAGAGAGGTAGAGATTGTTGGCCACAGCTGAGAAGAAAGCTGCTGGTAAAGAGGATGTCCCCACAAAGAGGCCTTCAAACTCGGGATATTACTATCACCACCTTGGTGGAAGACTCAGCTGGCAGTAATTGCTTATGACGTGGATCCCACCGACATGGTTGTCTTCCTGCCTGCTCTGTGTCACAGGATGGGGTTTCCCTACTACTGTACCAAGAGGGAAGACCAGGCTAGGACGTCCGGTCCACAGGAAGACCTGCATCACTGTCGCCTTCAGACAGGTTAACTCAGAAGGCAAAGGGCTCTGGCTAAGCTGTTGGAATGTTTTGGGACCAATTACCATGACAGATATGATAAGATCCACCATCACTGGGGAGGCAAAGGCTAAAGAACTGGCTACCGATTTGGGCTAAGTATACAGCGTTGAATTTTCTGTACATTAAAACTAAGAAAAGTTTCTCTTTCAAAATTTTAAAAAAATCTAAACTCTTTTTTAGCAAAGTAGGAGTGGAAGAGAAAATTATTTTCATTTGATAAAAAGTATTATCAAAATTGCTCAAGGTAAACCTCATACTAAATGGTATTTTCTTTATGATTAGAAACAAGGTAAGTCTGTGCACTATATCCTTACTCTCACAATAATGTAGTACAGGTTTTGGCTAATGGTCCATGGCAAGAACAATCTATAAAATATGGTTAATTAAAAGGAAGACATTAAATTATTATTCTTGAGAGACAAATTATTTATGTAGAACTTCAGCAGGATTATATTAATTTGAAGGGGCCAGATTATTCTGTGATAACAAAGAGCCACAAAATTTCAGAAGCTTAAAAGACAAAACCTGATATTTTATTCACACTATATGTCTAATAAGGATGAGCAGAGAAATGCTCATTGTACTCTCTCAAGGATCCCAGCTAACAGTAACCCAAAAGAGACAAGAACAGAGGGAGATGAGAAAATCATCAAATTTGTGAATGTTGGTTGCTGGTAGATTAAACCCATTACTGATGGAAATTGGATCTAAGATAGTCATAAAGGGAATGAGGTTTAGTGGTAAAGGTATTGCTAAGTTAAAGAGTAGTGCTAACTGCAAACAGAAACATTCAACAAGCCTTTAGAAAAGGTAGAGTTGAAACCCAGAGTTGAAATTGGGATTCAAGATGAAAATCCATGAAGAAATAGTAACTTGATTCAATGTGTTCAATATACACTGGTTAATTCTAGGACTATACATTCTCTAAGACTACTGATTGACATTTTTGGACTAAGAAATCCTGTCTTTTATGGAATCTTTTCTAATCAACAGTGAGGATTATTTACACAGACTAAATCTGATACCAACAGTTCATTGTTTCCCTCTTTTTAGAAAACCAAAAGGAGGGCAGCCGGGTGGCTCAGCAGTTTAATGCCGCCTTTGGCCCAGAGCGTGATCCTGGGGACCCGGGATCGAGTCCCATGTCAGGCTCCCTGCATGGGGCCTGCTTCTCCCTCTGCCTGTGTCTCTGCCTCTCTCTCTCTCTCTCTGTGTCTCTCATGAATAAATAAATAAAATCTAAAAAAAAAAAAAAATCAAAAGGAAAATACAACTTGGTTGCCTAAGAGCTGTATCAGACTGGGCATAGAGAATTTTTTTTTTCAAAGTCACTTGTGATGGAGATCTGAAAAAAAAAAAAGAGTAATCATAATGAATAGTACTTATGGCATGTAAACCTTATTAATAACAATATCTTTATCAGAATTCCATCAGAACTCACCTTTGAATAAAGATTATGTTACTGCTCATGTTACTGCTTGAAGAAAACCCTCCATAAAACAGCAGTAAAAATCCCAGAAGAGCAGGGAAAGGAAGATCTGCTGGAGTGGGAACGGGGGAGGGAATATTGTGAAGGAGGACCATGGGGGCAGGGAGTGGGCAGAAGCAGTAAGAAAGAAGAGAATTATGAAATCTTTTTCTTTGGTACTTAGATATGGATGTAGTTTCGAATTATGCCATTATATGCACAGATTTGTACTTATGTGAGTTTAACTCATAAGTAGAGAAAATTATTTTAATTGAGCTATTTAGAAAACACCTCCAGCAAAATCAAAAGTAAACTGTGCTTCATTCTACTTTCCAGGGCACTCTATTTTAGCGATTGCATTTTACCTTTATGATAATTATCAAACACTTATGTTTTATGGATAGAGCCCTATAGCATAATGCTCAGTCTGCTTTGCATAACTATGATGATTTGCTCCCCTTCTTAATACAGCATAAATGTTTTTGTCCCTATGCAATTGATCTTGTTCCCTGGTGGCTGGTTCAAGACACTGGGCCTGCATCCAAGGTTCTGTTGCAGAATATTAGTCTCCTGATAATAATAATAAAAAAAAAGTTCATTTCCTTCATCTTCTGTGATTTTGTTTTTTCAGTCTCTAGCTTCAATAGCTGAACATCCCTTTAGCTAGCTTTCAGTTAATTAAAAAGCCTGTAGCAGAGTACAGAATGTGCCCACAAGAAAACCTCAAGCAGTGCAGATGGCACCACCTCTGCACTCAGAAGCAGCAAAGTAGTTCTCTGAAACAGCTGTGGGCTGGAAGGCTCTGGGTGGCCTCTGCCTTCTTGGCATGCAAATAAGAAGAATGAATCTGACTTGAATCTCCCCTGCTCAAATCAACTAATGCTACAGTAAACAGCTTTTCTGCTGTAGGAGAGTTCAAAATGTACTCTCTGCAGCCATAATTTTTTGCTGAAGTTGTGTGTTATCTGGAATGATGTATATGCTACATATTGCCCAGAAAGCTGTGCCTACATGTATGTGGGTATCAAAGATGGAGAAGTTAAAGGAAGAAGAGGCAACAGTACCCCAGATGTTCTACAAGCTCTCATTTGATTTCTATAAAGATGCTCTAAGGTGTGGGGTTGTACTTTCGTTCATTGTTTTCCTCTCATTGCTCATATGACAGAATTTGGGAAGATTCTAACAGCCAGTGGCTTAATTGTAGCCAGGTTTTACCTCACCATATTGTATAAGCAATAAATATTGATTGGATGTAAATATATTCCAATGTATTCCCCCGCCCTCCATCCCAAACACAAAAAAACAAATTACTAAGGGGCACAGAGTTCAGTTCTCTTTTTTCTGAGTATGAAAAATCTTGCTGTAAAAGCAGACTGAAAATTAATGACCCTGTGATATTCCCAAGGGCTTGGTAGAGGAAAATACGTCTCAACCCAGAATCAAGGAACACATAACAGCTTGAGGTGGAGTCTCCACACGCCAGTGATTGAATCACCTGTTTGGATATGACTTTTAAATTAGTGACAAATTATACTTTAGCCAGAGGAGATTGATCTTGTCACTATTTCATTTCTCTGTAGGTAAGTTACCACTATACCCTACACATCAGGCAATGAACAATCAGTACTTTAACAAAGAATGAGATGAGGTGAGATGATCTCATGCCTAAGACCAATAGCCACTTCCAATGACCAACAGCCATTTCCAATCGATCAACTTCTATGCTTGTCTTTAATATTCAAATTGACTGACTTTCTGTTATCTGGTCATTATACATTGGCAGGGGGAGAGAAACTTTTTTGGGACCACAGGATGCAGGACAATGTAAAGCTATCTCATAGAAAATGATTTAAATGTATAATAAAAAATAAGAAATTAATAGCAGCAAAATGGATTTTGAGTTTTATGGGGCAAAATGTATTCATTTCTAAAAAAGAGCCATCTTCTGCTGCCAGAGCTTATTATACTTCATTTAGGAGACAGCAATGTAGTTATAGTATTTATCTATCACTATAATAAGAAAACCATAGCAGTGTTTGTCCCTAATTACAATTAGGGTACCATGGGCTTTTTATCGAAGAACCAAAAAAACAGATTTTGCCTTTATTTTTAATGCTTAAATGAGGAATGCATTGAGATACAAATTGCTGTGTCAAGATTCAGGGTGGAAATGCAATCAGGATTTAGATAACAAATGAGCAAAAACACATGATCATTACACTTGTTAGTATAAAATACTTTGCTAAAGACCTTACTCTCATCTCATTTATGTGCTGTATTACAACTCACATTTAAGAGAGTTAAATAAGAAGTGAAAAATCCATGAGCCATTTAAGATATAAGCAAATGAAGTAACTATTGTCCAGGAAATGATCTTTACATGTGAGTATAATGAAGCTACCAGGAAATGCCACTATGAAAGTCATTTATCTTGAATCAAACAAAAATTCGCTTAGCAAGAAGATTATAATTCTCTTTGTGAATAATAACTAATTCTAAAAAGATGTTAGACAAAATTCCAGTGGGTTGTTAAGTAAGAATTTTTTTAGTGATGTCACTTACCATCTTGAGATTTTTCTCAATGGTAACCATGAAATTCTGTAACAAATATCCTTATTTTGCTTTTTGGATCAAAAGTAGGCTCCTTGGCTAGATGTACTACTGACCGATTATTAGGTCAGTAAATCAGGTCTTTAGAGCATAAATCCAGCTCATAAATGGTTTTGGATTTTTAAGTTTATTATTAGTTAATTTCGAGTCCTAATAACAAAAGCAGAATGTTCAAAGAGGTAATACATTCATGAATAGATTTTATTTTTAAATACTAAAACCTGTACTGAGATTTAAAGTTAATTTACATATTAAAATTAAGTACATATCTTCCATTTTATTATTAATAAATCACCCTGTATTACCTATGTTTGGAACTGTCACAATCTTGACATCATAGCTACACTGTTTCAGACAAAAAGAGGGACATTTCAAAACTAGCATAACTCTTATGAATAAAATTTGCCCTTGCAATGTATACTTCTCAGTGTTCATTGTGGGAGGATAGTGTACCAGCAGCTGACCAGGGGACAAGGGAAGGGATAGTATACTAGATCACTGAATCAGGAGGCTTCCAGAGCTAGTGAGAAAAACTGAACTTGTTTTCCACTTCTGCATTAAAAATCAAGTATAGGTGTTTATGAGGAAAAGGAGGTGTTCTAGTACAGTTTTGAAAATGGCTCACAGTGGGCAACAGTAATGATCATACAGGAGTAATATCTAAGTTAAAAATTCTTAATCTTAAAAAAATAAAAAAAAATAAATAAAAATTCTTAATCTTGGGACACCTGGGTGGCTCAGCGACTGAGCATCTGCCTTTGGCTCAGAGCGTGTTCCTGGGATCCAGGATAGAGTCCCACATGGGGCTCCCTGCATGGGGCCTGCTTCTCCCTTTGCCTGTGTCTCTGCTTCTCTCTCTGGTCTCTCATGAATAAATAAATAAAATCTTTAAAAAAAAAATTCTTAATCTTTACTTCAGGTCCTCTTGTGAACTTTGAAAAATTGTGTAGAAAAGTGTGTGTTTGTATGTGTCTGGAGAAAATTAGAGCTTTGACTAGTTTTTCAAAAAGAACTTCTATGTCCTCACCACCCTTACCTCTGAGATGGGTATAGACCACTGGCCAAAAAAGTATACATTTCTTTTTTGGTATAATGGGGAAAGCATCACTGGAGTCAGACAGAATTTGGCCCCTGGTTTCACAGTTCCTTAATTCAAGAAAACTGAGCTAATCATTTCAGCTCTAAGAGTCTCTGGTATAAGCCTGGCAGCACCTAGTGTGTTTTTGTATTATAAAAAGAACATCTTTCTCCCCCAGGCTGAGAATGAAATTCAGCTCCCCGCGGCTCTGTGATTTTGAGTAGGATACAACTCACATACTCCTTATTAATAACATGGGAATAATTTATTCAAAAATATTTTCACTTACTAAATGTAGGGCTCAGTGTTAAGCAGAGGAAGCACATATCAACAAGTCAGACACACACACAAAAAACACAAAACCCTGCTCTCTTGGAGCTTATATTCTGGGTGGTAGTAGTTGGTTGGGGAGTGAAGTGGTAGAGGAGAGAGAAAAAAGAAGCTATATGATTTATTAACATTTTCCTTAACATAGGGACACCCAGGGGGCTCAGCAGTTGAGCGCCTGCCTTCAGCCCAGGGCACGATCCTGCAGTACTGAGATCAAGTCCCACTTCAGGTTCCCTGCATGGAGCCTGCCTCTCTCTGTGTGTCTCAAATGAATGAATGAATGAATAAATAAATAAAATCTTAAAAAAAAAACCAAAAAACATTTTCGTTAGCATATAATAGAGACTTAGATGAGGTTTTATATTTTGAAATTATAATATGAAATGTTATTGAGAAAAAGAATGTTTCAATTCTAGGAAGTTCAAAGTGTTCTTACATGGCACTACATTGCAAGTGGTTTTTGAATCATTAAAAGGACACAGTGCTTTAAATCATAGCCTACAAATAATTCAAAATGACAGTTTTCACCCTTCATGCTTACTTCAAAGTCCCCAAGAAAAGATCTGAGCATCTGGAGTTAGTAAGACCCACCATAGGAAATGGGATTCTATATCTGTGTACAGAAAGGAGGAAAGGACTAAGATTTTAACAAGTTACCTCCTTTGCCCCCACTGACAGCACATCTGGGTTGGCAGACAAAGGTTTGATGGGAGCAATCTCTGTAACAAACCACTTGTCTTCCTGGTTGGCCAAGGAGATATTTAATAGAGCTGCCAATCATTTTTGGAAAAAAAGAGAAAAAAGAAGTAGATGAGAGAAAGAATTTGTTCATTTTGTCCCAAAACTATTTTCTTTTCATGATTATAAAATCCTAGCCCCATTGCCTGAAACAGATTTGCCTGTTAGCTACTTTACAGGCTGAGGTGACTGCTCATTTCTTACTCTTCACAACAAAAAAGTGGGTGAGATAGTCATTATTTCTATTTCTATTTCTTCTGAAAGCTCTATGAAAAGGAACTCTCCTTGGAGACTCATAGAGGGGTAATTAAGCCACAAACTTGGCTATATTGCTGCGCCACAGTTGTAAAAGAAGAAGAAAAAACAAAAAACAAAAAACAAAAAACAAAAAAACCCCAAATCTGTTCCATTACAGTGTTAGCTTCTATCTTGAAGCCCTAAGTGTAACTTGACCCCTTCCTGGGAAGGAAGGGAGCATTACTGCACTTATCTTAGTTCATTTAAAGTGGAGATACTGTGTTCACAAAATGAGGCTTCATAACTGTCTCAAGTCACTGTCCAAATCCCAGGGCAACAATAAAATTCTGATTATAGATGTGCATGGGTCACTCTGCTTTCCCTCTGACTTCCCAGCACGGCTGACTGAATGTTTTCCCTGCATGGTAATAAAATTCCCAACTCCATCTACCATTGCAAATGCATCCTTTTTAATCGAGAAATCGAGAAATCATAACCATTATTACTTTGTGATATCTTTAAAACCTTCTAAAACCTGGCTGTCTGTCCCAAGCTCTTCTCTGGGTGTTTATTTAATTAAAAAACAATACATTTACAGATCACCTATTACATGCAAGATGCTATGTGAGGTAGATGAATAAACACGATATCTATTCTAGAAAAACTCATAACCTTCTCTTTTTGACCAAAGTTTTAGAATTTTGTCAAAATTATAATTGCCTATTGCCCATAAAATGGCGAAGTAGAATCCAATATTAGACTTACGAAAACATGTAAAGCATATGCTGACATTTTTCTAATTTCTCAAAAAGCATTTCATTGTAACCATACTTTTATATTTAGAAAAATGATTATGAAATCATTTATGAAATCAGAAAATGATTATTTAGACAGACATCATTATTTTGCTTGTCTATTATCTGGACATGGTAGACCATCTGAATTTCCCCTGGGTGTTTTAATTTTTCAAGCAGATGTGTAAAATATGGAGTTAAAACTTCTATTTGCCTATTAGTTTAGTTTAGTTTATTTGGAAGCTCTAAATGTTTGACTTTCCAAATAAAGATTTGCTTATTTACCTAACAATATATATTGAGCCTTACATGTCTGTTAGGAACCATGCTAAGAGCTGTAGATACAAAGAAGTCAAGCCTTTAAGGATTTTTCATTGTGTGTTGAGAGCACTTTTTTTCTGAGATCAAACTGAGCATATAGAAAAATGACTTAGAATACACATGTATTTCTTTCTTTCAAAACCCTCTCTGGAATAGTCTTACTCTACATTTCTGTTGCCAACCATAAACATTTATAAGCTTTATGCTTCCCTCAGATTCAACCACTTGCTATTCTCTGCCCTTGCCTATGGTCCTACCTTTTACTTTTGTGTTTTCTGCTTCCATACCACTGGCCTTTTCTTCTCCCAGCATCTGTAGCTCCACATCCATTCATCTATCAAAGTCCTGCTGCAATCCCACATCTCTATGACATTTTATTCAGAGCATTTTAGTTGGAAAGAATCTTTATCTCATATAATTGTTTCATAGTACTTTGTCTGAATCTCTTATGACAACATCCACTTCAAATATTTATTTACACCAGTTGTCATCTCTTCTAGATGCTGTGTAGCCTCAGGAGAGGATTCCTATCTGATCTGCTTAGACTAGCTCCTTGATTTGAAAAGTGCTCAATAAATATTTCCTAAAGGAGTCAATGATACAAAGTGCAATCAAAGCAGAGCTTCTCCAACTTCACTGTGTAGAAGCATCACCTAGAGAGACTGTTAAAGACTGCAGGGCCCCACACTAGAGATGTAAATTCTGCAGATCTAAAGCTGGTAATGGGATCCCTGGGTGGCACAGCGGTTTGGCGCCTGCCTTTGGCCCAGGGTGCGATCCTCGAGACCCGGGATCAAATCCCACATCGGGCTCCCGGTGCATGGAGCCTGCTTCTCCCTCTGCCTATGTCTCTGCCTCTCTCTCTCTGTATGACTATCATAAGTAAATAAAATTAAAAAAAAAATAATAAAGCTGGTAACACAACAAAATTTTAAAAAAATAAAGCTGGCAACAATAATGCTGATGGTGCAAGGTCCATGAGCTACTAACACCCTTCCCCACCACAAGCACACAGAATACTTGGGGGAGGGGGAGGATTAGCTTCACAACCATCTTCCAGAAGTGGTATAAACCATAGGCAAAAACTAGCCCCATCAGGGCAAGAAATTGTTTTAAGAATAACAAAGGTATTGAGGTAGAAGGAAAAACCAAAAAACACCAAACAACCAATCAAATAAACTTCCACAACATCGGCCTTACTATATATAATGCGGTATTCTCTGGTAAGTGTATAGAAGGATACAAGACTTTTTTCTTTGTGCATACAGGGGAGGCAAAATTTAGGGTTTCTTGACAAGGCCTGGATAATTAAACAGATGTAAGATCGATTTATAGGAGGAAAACATATCAATTTATAAAAGGTTTACGTGACATAGGAGCTGCATAAGGAAACAAAGATTCAAAGACATGATGCCAAAATCTAAAGGCCTTTTTTACATGGCTCTGCGCGGAGGGGGCTGCGCGGCTCCAGGAGCAGCTCGGCAGCAGCGGATCCGGCAGAGGAAGAGGCTCTGCGCGGAGGGGGCAGCGCGGCTCCGGGAGCAGCTCAGAGGGGCTCAGGCTGCAGGGCGGGAGCGCGAATCCAACAGCGCAGGCTCCAGAGCACAGGGCGCCGGGACACAGCCCGGGATCCGGCCTCCCCCTGGGACAGGCAGAGGCTGGGAGGGCCCAGGACAGCAAGGATGCTCCTGCCCGGAGCTGAGCAGATCAGCGGCCCCGCCCCGGAGCCTCCAGACCCTGCGGAAGGAGAGCTCTGTGGTTACTGCGGGAGCTGACTCCAGGGCTCCAGAGCTGCGGTAGCCACTGTGGCTGTTCCTCCTGGGGCCTCACGGGGTGAACAACCCCCACTGGGCCCTGCACCAGGCAGGGGTAGAGCAGCTGCCCCAAGTGCTAACACCTGAAAATCAGCACAGCAGGCCCCTCCCCCAGAAGACCAGCTAGACGGACCAGTTCCAGAGGAAGTCAAGGGGCTTAAAGTATACAGAAACAGAAGATACTCCCACGTGTTTTTTGTTTTTATTTTTTTTTGTTTTTTTTTTCTTTTTGATTTCTGATTGCTTCCCCCACCCTTTTTTTTTCACCTTTCTTTCTTTTTCTTTCTCTTTTTCTTCTCTTTTTTCCTTTTTTTCTTCTTTTTCTTTTTTCTTTTTCTCTTTTCTTTCCTTCTCCCTCTTTTTCTCCTTTTCCCAATACAACTTGTTTTTGGCCACTCTGCACTGAGCAAAATGACTAGAAGGAAAACCTCACCTCAAAAGAAAGAATCAGAAACAGTCCTCTCTCCCACAGAGCTACAAAATATGGATTACAATTCAATGTCAGAAAGCAAATTCAGAAGCACTATTATACAGCTACTGGTGGCTCTAGAAAAAAAGCATAAAGGACTCAAGAGACGTCATGACTGCAGAATTTAGATCCAATCAGGCAGAAATTAAAAATCAATTGACTGAGATGCAATCCAAGCTAGAAGTCATAACAACGAGGGTTAACGAGGTGGAAGAACAATTGAGTGACATAGAAGACAAGTTGATGGCAAAGAGAGAAACTGAGGAAAAAAGAGACAAACAATTAAAAGACCATGAAGATAGATTAAGGGAAATAAACGACAGCATGAGGAAGAAAAACCTACGTTTAAAAACTACTAGCCAATAGGATCCAACAGTACATTAAGAAAATTATTCACCATGACCAAGAAGGATTTATCCCCGGGACACAAGGCTGGTTCAACACCCATAAAACAATCAATGTGATTCATCATATCAGCAAGAGAAAAACCAAGAACCATATGATCCTCTCATTAGATGCAGAGAAAGCATTTGACAAAATACAGCATCCATTCCTGATCAAAACTCTTCAGAGTGTAGGGATAGAGGGAACTTTCCTCGACATCTTAAAAGCCATCTATGAAAAGCCCACAGCAAATATCATTCTCAATGGGGAAGCACTGGGAGACTTTCCCCTAAGATCAGGAACATGACAGGGATGTCCACTCTCACCACTGCGATTCAACATAGTACTGGAAGTCCTCGCCTCAGCAATCAGACAACAAAAAGACATTAAAGGCATTCAAATTGGCAAAGGAGAAGTCAAACTCTCCCTCTTCGCTGATGACATGATACTCTACGTAGAAAACCCAAAAGCCTCCACCCCAAGATTGCTAGAACTCATACAGCAATTTGGTAGCGTGGCAGGATACAAAATCAATGCCCAGAAATCAATGGCATTTCTATACACTAACAATGAGACTGAAGAAAGAGAAATTAAGGAGTCAATCCCATTTACAATTGCATCCCAAAGCATAAGATACCTAGGAATAAACCTAACCAAAGAGGTAAAGGATCTATACCCTAAAAACTATAGAACACTTCTGAAAGAAATTGAGGGGATCCTTGGGTGGCGCAGCGGTTCGGCGCCTGCCTTTGGCCAGGGTGCGATCCTGGAGACCCGGGATCGAATCCCACGTCAGGCTCCCGGTGCATGGAGCCTGCTTCTCCCTCTGCCTGTGTCTCTGCCTCTGTCTCTCTCTCTCTCTCTCTGTGACTATCATAAATAAAAAAATAAAAAATAAAAAAAAATGAAAGAAATTGAGGAAGACACAAAGAGATGGAAAAATATTCCATGCTCATAGATTGGCAGAATTAATATTGTGAAAATGTCAATGTTACCCAGGGCAATTTACATGTTTAATGCAATCCCTATCAAAATACCATGGACTTTCTTCAGAGAGTTAGAACAAATTATTTTAAGATTTGTGTGGAATCGAAAAGACCCCGAATAGCCAGGGGAATTTTAAAAAAGAAAACCATAGCTGGGGGCATCACAATGCCAGATTTCAGGTTGTACTACAAAGCTGTGGTCATCAAGACAGTGTGGTACTGGCACAAAAACAGACACATAGATCAATGGAACAGAATAGAGAATCCAGAAGTGGACCCTCAACTTTATGGTCAACTAATATTCTATAAAGGAGGAAAGACTATCCATTGGAAGAAAGACAGGCTCTTCAATAAATGGTGCTGGGAAAATTGGACATCCACATGCAGAAGAATGAAACTAGACCACTCTCTTGCACCCTACACAAAGATAACTCAAAATGGATGAAAGATCTAAATGTGAGACAAGATTCCATCAAAATCCTAGAGGAGAACACAGGCAACACCCTTTTTGATCTTGGCCACAGTAACTTCTTGCAAGGTACATCCACGAAGGCAAAAGAAACAAAAGCAAAAATGAACTATTGGGACTTCATCAAGATAAGAAGCTTTTGCACAGCAAAGGATACAGTCAACAACAGTAAAAGACAACCTACAGAATGGGAGAAGATATTTGCAAATGACGTATCAGATAAAGGGCTAATTTCCAAGATCTATAAAGAACTTATTAAAGTCAACACCAAAGAAACAAACAATCCAATCATGAAATGGGCAAAAGAGATGAAGAGAAATCTCACAGAGAAAGACATGGACATGGCCAACATGCACATGAGAAAATGCTCTGCATCACTTGCCATCAGGGAAATACAAATCAAAACCACAACGAGATACCACCTCACACCAGTGAGAATGGGGAAAATTAACAAGGCAGGAAACTACAAATGTTGGAGAGGATGCAGAGAAAAGGGAACCCTCTTACACTGTTGGTGGGAATGTGGACTGGTGCAGCCACTCTGGAAAACTGTGTGGAGGTTCCTCAAAGAGTTAAAATAGACCTGCCCTATGACCCAGCAATTGCACTGTTGGGGATTTACCCCAAAGATTCAGATGCAATCAAACGCCGGGACACCTGCACCCCGATGTTTATAGCAGCAATGTTCACAATAGCCAAACTGTGGAAGGAGCCTTGGTGTCCATCTAAAGATGAATGGATAAAGAAGATGTGGTTTATGTATACAATGGAATATTACTCAGCCATTAGAAACGACAAATACCCACCATTTGCTTCAACATGGATGGAACTGGAGGGTATTATGCTGAGTGAAGTAGGTCAATCGGAGAACGACAAACAGTGTATGTTCTCATTCATTTGGGGAATATAAATAATAGTGAAAGGGAATATAAGGGAAGGGAGAAGAAATGTGTGGGAAATATCAGAAAGGGAGACAGAACATAAAGACTCCTAACTCTGGGAAACGAACTAGGGGTGGTGGAAGGGGAGGAGGGCGGAGGGTGGGGGTGAATGGGTGACGGGCACTGAGGGGGACACTTGACGGGATGAGCACTGGGTGTTATTTTGTATGTTGGTAAATTGAACACCAATAAAAAATTTATTAAAAAAAAATAAAGGCCTTTTTTAATTAGGTTGAACAAAGAAAAGCAATGATGGAAAAGTAACAGAATTATGGGGGGATGGCAAGGAGTTAGAGGAAGCTAAGAATTTTTTAACAATGTCTATTTGTGTAGAATTCTCTCAGCTATGACTCTTCATCAAAGAACGTTACTATTTTTTCCTGATAAAAGGAGGGCATCTTTCACATGGGAGTTTTTATCTCCTATTTTCGGGAAGAATAGGGAATATGCCTAGAATACCCTTGAATCTGCTGTTTTCAAAGGCCATTAGCTCAAAATAATATTTATACCAAAATGGCATATTTTGGGGTGGCATCACTCTTTACATACTTTTGTTACTATAGTAATTCTTCACCATTGCCATGCATTATCCTTGCTTTTCTGAACTTACCTGACATATATTCATTCATACACTGTATTAATTATCAAGAATATAAGAAATAGCAAGTGAGGGATCCTTCGGTGGAGCAGCGGTTTGGCGCCTGCCTTTGGCCCAGGGCACTATCCTGGAGACCCAGGATCGAAAGCCACGTCGGGCTTCCGGTGCATGGAGCCTGCTTCTCCCTCTGCCTGTGTCTCTGCCCCTCTCTCTTTCTCTCTCTGTGACTATCATAAATAAAAATAAAATAAAATAAAATAATAAAATAAAATAAAATAAAATAAAGTAAAATAAAAGAAATAGCAAGTGAGAGATTATCGTATGTTGTGATATAGCAGAAAATAAATTTAAAATGTTTAAAACAGGGATCCCTGGGTGGTGCAGTGATTTGGTGCCTGCCTTTGGCCCAGGGCACGATCCTGGAGACCTGGGATCAAATCCCACATCGGGCTCCCAGTGCATGGAGCCTGCTTCTCCCTCTGCCTGTGTCTCTGCTTCTCTCTCTCTCTCCCTGTGTGACTATCATAAATAAATTAAAATTAAATAAATAAATAAATAAATAAATAAATAAATAAATAAATAAATAAATATAAAAATGTTTAAAACAAAATCTTAGGACAAAAAAGGAATGAATCACATGCAGAAATACCATGAATAACTAAAAAGGCATTTATCAAGTTCTCACATAAAAGTTGATCTTCCTAACAGCTGGGCTGAAATTGTCCATGCATTTTATAAGAAAGCAAGGAAGGCTGACATCAGAGGAGTATAAAGTAACTCACGGATCAAATGGATTTCCCAAGCTCACAATACTCATTGTCTAATCTTGGTTGAATTTAGTCAGGAAAGCAGCAGGAAGTTCTTTTCCTTCCCAAAGATGTCATTGACATTGAAACTTGATGAAGAGGTTGAGGGCAAAAGAGGAAATGACCTATGAGACCAAGAGTGCTGATGAGTGCTGTGTGTGCATTCACTCCAAAAGTCTTTTAATATTTGCATTGACAGCTTTTATTAATGAATGGGATGCTATTTACTCTGTTAGGCAGAAATACTGTGATGCTGTTTCCCAAACCCAACCCAGAACATAATTCATACATGTTACAAGGTTCATTGCATTAATATGTTCAAGAGCTTGTTATAACTGAAATATTGGAAATTTTAATCTGGTAGGCAATTTCTTGCTGTTTCTTGCCATCTTTGATAATTAATGCAGTTTATTAACATCCTTTAGACAGGTTTGTGATGGCAATTCCCATTCCTAATTAGGTAGTTCTGGATAATGGGTACTTAGTAATTAATGCTACTGCCAATTACTCTTGATTTTATACTTGTCAGAAGAAAATGGAAACTCCTTGCTCTTAATGGAATGAAATCCAATAACCCAACTAAATGTACAAGCAAATGTGATTTTATTTTATTCCTCTCAATTCTTCCTCACTTCTACATACTTGTCTTTCTTTCACTATTCATTCTCACCAAGGAATAAACAGATTTTGAGCCCCAACTGTTTTTCTACAACCAAATAGTACTCATATTTTTAATTGATTTCATCTTTGAACTCCTGATTTTTACTCCTGAAGGAGTCTCACGTAACTTGAGAACAGAACCAACCATTTAGAGATGGAAGGGGGCTGGCTCATGAACAAGTAGGTCCCTGAAAACCAATACATTACTTCCTTAGACTTCAGCTAATATTTGTAACATTAGCACTTCATTTAGAAGTTAGTAATTAAAAAATAGCTTTGAAAATGTCACTATTCTTTAAGAGAAATAACCTATTATATCTTCAATTCTTAAGATTTAGTTTGCAAAAATCCCTGGAGCTTATAAAAATTCAGATTTCCAATCTCCATTTCCAGAAATTCTGTAGGTCTGGGCTTTTGTAGGCCTGATAATTAGAATTTTGTTTATTCTGATCGATGAAAACATTTCCTTAGAAAAATAATACAGTTGCTAAGTATAACCCAATGGGATATTTTGGAGAAAAATGTACATGTTAGGGTACATGTATTTTTGGATGCATAGAAATAAAACAGTTTACTTTTTTCCTGAAGTCAGAATTTGTATTTTCTAATGACTAAAAAATACAAATGATTATTTAGTGATAGTTTTAAATGACTTTTCCGGACCACAATTTCAAAAAGCCGAGTTCTGAATTTTGGCAAAAAATTATCAGGAAAAGGATTACTGTTCACTTCAATAGGGAAACCCATTAAAAATCTCTAGGAGGCTGCAGGTTTTATTCCTTAATTAAATAGATAGTTATTGAGCAATCTACTATGAAGTGGAAGTGTATATTAGGCAACACTGGAGACTCTCAAACCATAAACTTCAGGGACATTCAGTTCAATAAAGAGAAATGCAGAAATGGCTATGTCACAGGGTAGAAAAATTAAGTCACGAATGCTACAACCAAGTGCCATGACCATCAAAGGGAGGGGCAGATGAGTTCTAGAAAGGGTACTTTAAGGAAGGTTCTACGAAGGCAGGGGTGTTTTTTTAAGGATTTTTGATCATAGTAGGTATAGTGGGAATATGGACAACTATAGAGGAAGAAAGGCTGGCATTCTCTAAGCACCTCTCCAGGGCAAACAGTTTGCCTATATGCATCCAGGTACAGATAAGGGGATGCTTAGGGGATGTTTAGGAAAAGATGGATAGTTAAGTTCACCCAGAGTACACAGCTCATGAAAGACATTTAGGAGTAAATTGAATTTGAAAGCATTTTAGGGGTGATTCATAGAGTCCTTTGAAGTCTAGATAAGAAATTCATTCTTTATTAAGTTTAACATGGCCACAATGCACAGAACTGATTGGAAAGGAGAACAAACTGAGTGAGGAGTGGAATAGCTAATAAGGATGCTATAATTATTATCCCCAACCAAGAGAGGTAGGGGCAATAGGAATGGAAAAATGGCAGCCCATATGTGAAGTAAGATAGGCGAGTAAGGAAAGTAAATAGGATAGTGTCATAAATGCATTATCATCTTACATGAGCATGACTGACCCTAATTTAGAAACAGGAGTCAGGGAGAATTTTAAAATACATCCATAGGGTACTGGCTCAGAACATGTGACTCTTGATCTTAGGGTCATGAATTTAAGCCCTACACTGGGTGTAGAGCTTACTTTAAAAAAAAAAAAAAAAAAAATCTACAGAATAGTCCAGAATAGTGCCAGAGAGAAGAGTCAATTAACAGTTATTCATAGTTGTTTGACATATTTTAAATACAGCTTGTTAAAAAAGAAACTAATAAATATAGGCTCACTAAACTAGTAAGTTAATGGGCACCTATTATTGTCTGTTTAATAATGCAGGCATCAATCTTGATATCTTGAAAAATCTGCTACTCTTACTCTCTGGAATAAATTTACAATTTGACTACCCAAACCAAAAGTACTTCCAAGTTTCTACTAGTAATTTCAAGGAAGGTAACATTTCAATATATCTTTATCCTCACTGACCTTCAGAATTAGGATGTCTTTAATCACTGCCCTTCTTTTAAGAATGTTACAAATGTGATGTGAATTCACTATAATATCATAATTGTCAAATACAGACAGATACAGCAAGCAAAAGAAAAAATATTATTGTTATCTATAGGAGTAAACAAAACAACCACAACAAAAATACTGTTAACATTTTATGTGTATCCTTCTGGTTTTTCCCTACACATATGAATCCTATTTAGTTCTTTGCCATGCATATAACCCTAACCCTCTTATCAGTTCCAAAGGTGTTCCACACTTTAAATTATGTCAGCTCTCCACACCAATCTATTTGTACATTCAAACTGGTTAAATATTTTTTTATATATTTTTATTATTTTTTTGGTTAAATATTTTAAAACCTGACAAACATAAAAGAAAGTTTTTAAATATGTAAGAAAATCTTCTGGTCCCACAACCAACCACTTGGAATATTAAGTTATACATCAAAATGCAATTATTTAACATGCAGAATATAAAGATGCCAAGTTGGATATTTTATCATTCACTTTAGATTTCTAAAATGTAAAGTATTTGCAAGAAAAAATTAAAACCGTGCTCAGCTTTCCTATCTATGTTAATAATGTGTTCTTTTACAATTCTGTTTTTTTAAAGAACAAGTATTTGTGATAAGGTGAGTTTTACAAATTAATATCTCTACATTATAGGCAAATGTGAACCTTATCTTAGTATTCGGAGAATAACTTTAGATTTATCATCACTTGCTAATAAAATCAAACAAACTAAGGGAAAAAGAGTTTCTTTGCCAAAAAAATGTAAATAGGACAGCTAAGAAATAATCTATTTCAGAAAAATATATAGGGTTGTTTACGCAGAGGTATGCTGTAATTTCTTAGTATTTTCAGAAAGGAGAGTCTAAAAACAAAGGAAGTAAACAGTACTATATTACTCCAGAAGTAGGCTATGAAATTATATACCCTTTATAATTTTCCCCTAAGTTGACATATCCATAAATAACTAGTGAGAAGTTCCAAGGGCTAACTTGAACTTATTCTCCAGAGTCATGCAGGTGACAGGACATAAGATTTAAACTGAGAGAAAAGGTATCTTCCCCAAAGGAACATGCTAATTAAAGGGGAGGATGAAAAACACAGCTACATTTATTTAAAATAAGCATAAAACAAACAGATTACATCTCTGTTCTTCTCTTTGAGTGTGATTTTCAATAACCATGTGTCTGTTCTGTGTATGTGCGTGGTCATTTATATGGCTATGCCTAGAGTTGAAGTCCTTCTATTACTTACCCAAAGACTGATGTGGGAAATACATCTCACTAAGTGTGGGCTATGGAAAAGTGCTTAGAAAATGCAGTGAAAAATTTCTTTAGCACTGAACTTGCAAATCTAAATATAAAAATTAAAGAAAGAAAAGGAAAAACAGGAAAGTGATTAGTATTCCTTTTTTTAAAAAATTAGTATCCCTTTTTAAAATATAGGAGGATAAAACATTAATTTTTTTTATACCATCTAGTATTACAAATAGTGGAAAACATACTTTCTTTAACTAAGTTCTTACTTTATTCCCTGAGCTGGCCTGAATCAGTGTCTTTCAAAGTAGTTGGTAACCTTTTAAAGGATTCTCAACCACTGCCACTGGAGGGGGAGCAGGCAAAGAGAGATGGCCACATTCAAACAAACCTATTCCACTCTTGGAAGGTAAACAGATATGAATGAACAAATGACCTCCTAAGCCTACATGTCCACGGGCAGCATCAGGATATTGCCATTTCAAAAGTGACACAAGACTTCAGAAATGGCACAAGTTTCCTCGTAATTTTACTATCTTCTCTAACTATGATCCATATTCCCATACATCAGTAGTTCTTAATGCGTGATCTCTGGGCCAGCAGGATCAGCATCACTTATACCCACTCAATCCCCAGTTCCCATTGAATCATACACACTGGTAGTGGGGTCTAGTAATGTGTGTTTTAATAAGTCATCTCCAGATCACGCTCAAGTTGAGGACCACTGATATACGTAGCTTATACACGTTCTCTGTAGTAGATTTCTACAACATACCTGCACTGCAGAGAAATTTTTATGCTGTAGCAAATTTAGGTAGAAACAACCAAACATAAAATACTTTAACAACAACCACAATAATTTGCAATTTATTGCATCTCAAAACAATTTCAAAAGGACTAGGAAAAAATGTTTTATTTATCTTGCCCCAAATTAAAGAAATGACCTGTCTCAGAAACCACCAAAATCCTTGAGAAGAAAACAGGCAGCAACCTCTTTGACCTCTGCAGTAACTTCTTACTAGACACATCTCCTGAGGCCAGGGAAACAAAAGCAAAAATGAACTATTGTGACCTCATCAAGATAAAAAGCTTTTGCACATCAAAGGAAACAATCCACAAAACTAAAAGTGAACCTACAGAATGGGAGAAGGTATTTACAAGTGTCTTATCAGATAAGTATCTGATAGGGCTAGTATCTAAAATCTGTAAAGAGCTTACCAAACCCCAAAATACACAATCCAGTTAATAAACGGGCAGAAGATATGAATAGACATTTCTCCAAAGAAGACATACTGATAGCTAACAGACACATGAAAAGATGCTCAACATCACTGATCATCAAGGAAATAAAAATCAAAACCACAGTGAAATATCACCTCATACCTGTCAGAATAGCTAAAATTAACAACTTAAGAGATAACAGATGTTGGCAAGGATGCAGAGAAAGGGGAATCCTCTTATATTGTTGGTGGGGGTGCAAACTGGTATGGCCACTCTGGAGAACAGTTTGAGGGGTTCTCAAAAGGTTAAAAATAGAACTACCATACAACACAGCAATTACACTACTAAGTACTTACCCAAAATGTACAAAAATACAGATTCAAAGGTGGTACATGCACTCTGATGTTTATAGCAGCATTATCAACTATAGCCAAAATATGGAGAGAGCCCAGAGGTCCATTGACTGATGAATTGATAAAGAAGGTGGCTATATATTATATACATATATAAAATCTATTTCATTCAAAAGAATGATATTTTGCCATTTGCAACAACATGGATAAAACTAGAACGTATTATGCTAAAAGTGAAGTAAGTCCGTCAGAGAAACACAAGTTTCATATAATTTCATTCATTTGTGGAATATAAGAACAAAACTGATGAACAGAGGGGAAGCGAAGGAAAAAATAAAATAAGATAAAAACAGAGGGAGGCAAATCATAAGCGACTCTTAACTATAGAGAACAAGCTGAGGGCTACTGGAGGGATGTAGGTGGGGGAACTGAGCTAAATGGGTGATGGGGATTAAGGAGGACATTTGTTGGGTATTGTATGTAAGTGATGAATCAGTAAATTCTACTGAAACCAGTACTACACTATATGTTAACTAACCTGAATTTAAATAAATAAGTTAATTAATAATAAAACAAGAAAGAAAGAAAGAAAGAAAGAAAGAAAGAAAGAAAGAAAGAAAGAAAGAAGAAAGAAAGAAAGAGAAAGAAAGAACCTGTCTCAAACACCTGAGATTGTGGAATGATGGCAGTTATTACGAGGCTGTAGATCTGAGCAGGGTTTACCTTGTTTAGAGCGGTCATGTGCAGGCCACTTAACAGCAGGGTTCCCTGCCCTGTCATAGGCTAACGTGGCAAGCTGTTGTAAGCCATCTTCCTGCCTTTTTTTTTTTAATTTAAATTCAATTAGCAACATATAGTACATCATTAGATTCGGATGTAGTGTTCAATAATTGATCAGCTGTGTATAACTCCCAGTGCTCATCACATCACATTCCTGTTCTTTTTGTAATCAGATGGTTGCTGTCACCAGGATGTAGGGGTTTTTCCTGTGGCTGGATGAAGCTTCCAAATCTGCCTTTGTATGAAATGTGCTAGTGTGACAGGTACATTATCTGGCTGTTCTGGGATCCCTGGGTGGCGCAGCGGTTTGGCGCCTGCCTTTGGCCCAGGGCGCGATCCTGGAGACCCGGGATCGAGTCCCACATCAGGCTCCCGGTGCATGGAGCCTGCTTCTCCCTCCGCCTGTGTCTCTGCCTCTCTCTCTCTCTGACTATCATAAATAAATAAAAAATTAAAAAAAAAAAAAAACATTATCTGGCTGTTCTGAAACTATGCCATATATTATACCAAACTAAGAATCCAGAATGCTTTTTCTTAGAACATACTGTTTGGAGGTTCTTCCTCCTGGTGGGATCCTGGTTTCATTGCTCCTGCAGCAGTGACAGCCAATGATAACTCAAACATTGGAAACACTCTTCATGTCTGAAGAACGAGACATGTGCAACACACAGTTTTTAACTTTGAAAAATCTCATGCTGTCATTCCCTCTCCATGGTGTCCATTGGTAGTGGAAGACTGCAGTTCTCAAAACTCCAAAATTCCCTGTTAATTGTACTGTTCTGCTGTTGAGTTTGTTTCCATTTAGGAAATGTTAGTAATGGTAAGAAGTTAGCCTGGACATCAAACATGGTCATAAAATTCACTTGTACTTATTCCAATATCAGGTACCATCCCAGACTGTTGCGAAGTATTTAAACTGACATCCCCTGCACTTCTTTTGCTTTATCCATCGAGGAATGTTGAAAGAATTAGAAGGAGGCCACCAAAGGTGCTGAAGTTTAGATGTTAAACATTGATTCACAGGCAAAATTTTTCACATCCTTGTCTGATTTTTATATCCACAATTATCACCTATGCTGTATCATAACCCACCAGCAATACAGCCCTGATAAATTGGTGCCAAATGGAGTTTAACTTCGGCTGTTAATGCACCCCTGGGATATTATTTATTTTTGGCTCCATATTTTCACGGCAGTAGTGCATGATCTGTAAAAAGAACTGTTTCTTGTGTAGTAGAGTTAAAGGGAAATAGTTTCCAAATGTTTCTTTACTGAGGCATAGCTTGCCCCTTCTAGGTCAGATGATATAAACTCACCATGTTGCCAGTTTCAGCAGTTAACTTCCACCACATGTATATGTTTCAACCACATGTGTAATTCTCATTTACTCAGTTAATCATGCAATCCATAAATTGATATCAAGTACCAGTTCCCTCAAGCAACTGGATTAGGTGTTAGAAAGGTGCAGACAAGAAAATAAAAGACTCTCATATTTTTTTCTCATACTGCAGCATCTTGTATTTCCTTAGGAATTCATACCCTTTGATGGTGAATTCCACTATTCTTTTATTTATTTATTCATTTGAAATATTTTATAATTTATTTGAGAGAAAGAGAGCACAAGCCAGGGGAGGGGGAGAGGGAGAGGGAGAGGGAGAGGGAGAAGTAGACTCCCCATTGAGCAGTGAGTCTGATGTGGAGCTCCATCCCAGGACCCCAAGATCATGACCTGAGCCGAAGGCAGACACTTAACCAACTAAGCCACTCAGACACCCCTCCACTATTGTTTTAAAATGTCAGCTGCTTGTTCCTGGAAGTATGTCTATAGGTCTACTTAAATTAGTCTTTTTTTAAAAGTTCCTCATGATATTGCTCAGTTGGCCTGGCTACATCATTCTTGTATATGTATAGTCTAGACAGCTAGATAAAAGTTACATAGTATTGAAGCCACACAATGTAAATCAATAAATTTAATGTGAAATTTTAGGATTTCTTTAGGCAGATATTGGGAATAGTGGAACACATTTAGGATATATTCAGGAAAGGTAGACTGGTTCTCCATAGATCATACAGTTCAAGGTGGAGGGTATATTATGGAAGGAAATACTGCAAATTTCATGTAGGAGCCATATTTGACAGGAATTTGGATACCAGGTATTGGACGCCAGGTGTTAACACGAACCTATGTGAATAGGGAGCCACTGAAGGCATTTCAAGTGCAGAATAAGCTCAGGTGCAGACTTAGTCTGCTCAGCAAATCTGGATCAGGGAAGTGCCTATGAAAGCTAAGTAGAAAAAAAGAGTGGAGAATGGAAAGGAGCAGGTGATGATGAAAGCTCATGCAGTTGCCAAAGTGAGCAACAATGACTCCCTGAGGTCAATAGCTAGGAAGTGATCACAATGGTGAAGAGGAGGAGGATGCTGGTATTAGTAACAACTTGATAGAGTGATATGTATGAGGACATTGCTACAGCACCAATAAGCAAAGGCCATTGCCATAAGACATACAGCAAATCAGAATAAAATGTCCTTATCTGGCTTTCTTGGAAATATAAATACTCGATGCATGACAGCTATATAGTTTGGGTCCATTATCATATTATTTTTAATATAAGACAAATATTACAATATGAATGGGTAATTACTTTAAGTGGTAAATTCCAAATTGTGTGCATTAAGTTTAAAGTCTCTCAACTGAAAGAATGAGCCAGAAAACATCATAAAGGAAAGTCTTAAGGGATGGACCTATGTTTGAATTATGTTTTTGCTTAATGGATACCTTTGGGCCAAAAGTTCAAGTTGCTTTTCCAGAGAAAAAAATTAAAACTGTTTCCTAAAAGAATGAGTCCATAACCACTCTCATTCCTCTCTATTCTCATTCTGGTGAATCCAATTCATTTCAATTAAGAAAATTATTACTGAATGTCTGAACTATGTAAGGCATTGCATCTGGTGGGAATGGGGCAGGGAGATGACTGAATGAGTAAAAGGTAGTCCCAGTACAAAAATCTAATAGGGAAAAATGTTGCTAAAGATAAAAATGTTGATAATGAGACAAGATTTTAAAGCAGTGAGTCTCAGCTTTAACTGAACGTAGGAATCACCTGGAAGCTTTAAGAAATACTCATTTGTTCTCCACCTCCCGAGATACTGACTTAATTGGCATAGGTTGTAGGAAGGACATCAAGATTTTCTAAATCTTATGAAATGTAAGTGTTTAATTATGAAATAGGTTATATTTGAGGTAAAACCTTTGTGGATGGATAAAATCTTGACAGGCAGAGATAGAAGTGAAAACAGAAAGACATTTGCAAAGCAACGAAGGCATGTAAGTGAGAGGCAAAATGAGAAACATGAGGCAGGACCATATTCTGGATTTCCTCACAGAACAGACAATGCAGAACTAGGAAGGACACCCGGTTAGATCCAGGACACCCAGTTTTGCACCCTGAATAAGCCCCTTAATTGTGTGAATTCAGGCTGTTCCCCTAACTTCTGAGTACTGATTTCCTCTTTGGTAATATGGATATTAACAATATTAGCTATTTCTCAAGCTATACGGAGTCATGAACACTGTTATGGGCTGAATTGTGCCCCTCCCCATTCCTGTGTTGGAGTCCTAACCCCTAGTCCTGACCTGCATCAGAATGCGACCGTATTTGGAGATGGTATCTTTACAGAGGTAATTAAGTTAAAATGAAGAAATTAGGGGCAGTCTTACCCAACGTGACTGGTGTCCTCATAAGAAGAGGGAACTTGGATCCAGAGAGGTACAAAGGGAGAACACTGGGAAGAGATAGCCATTTATAGGCTAAGGAGGGAGGGCTGGCCTGGGACCCATCCTTCCTGCAAAGGAACAAGTTCCACCCTTGAGCTCAGATTTCCCGCTGAATCAGCTTGAGCTGATTAAGCAGCTCAGTCTGTTGCACTTGGTTACAACAGCCCTAGCAACCTTACTCAAGCATCAAGATGAGTTTATTTATTTATTTTTATTTTATTTTATTTTTTTTATTTATGATAGTCACAGAAAGAGAGAGAGGCAGAGACACAGGCAGAGGGAGAAGCAGGCTCCATGCACCGGGAGCCTGACGTGGGATTCGATCCCGGGTCTCCAGGATCGCGCCCCGGGCCAAAGGCAGGCGCCAAACCGCTGCGCCACCCAGGGATCCCTCAAGATGAGTTTATATCAAATCTGTAGTGTACAATCATTGAAAGATTTTTTAAAGAAATGTGAAATCATTGGAGCACTTTCCTTAACTCCCCCATCACCTACCCCTTTGTTCTAAGTCCTCAGACTTTACTTGTCTCCTTTGTCTTCACTCTAAAGTCAAATGTAGGCACTTGAGGTCACTCTTAGGTAAGATTTCTTTTTTTAATTTATTTTTAAAACGTATACTGTTAAGTCCTTTCTCTATTATCGTTATTATTTTTTTTTAAGTATGCTATATAACACCTAAGTATGGAGGGATTGAATTTTCAGTGCTCCATGTTCCCTCAGGCAGGGGAAGCTGATTTTGGGCCTCTGAGATAAGTGAATGCTGCACAAATGATTCGTTATAAAGCTAATTAATTCTCGAAGCAGCTTGTTGGGAACATGTAGAAGTGAATTTCATTAACAATCTTGCATAGTTCTTGATTATTTTGTGTTTTGCTTTAGAACATAACATCACAGAAACAATTCCCTTCAATATCAATGTGATAATAAATATTTAGGCAGATGCAAATGAACTTCATTTGAAAAGCATAAAAATGGGGCATGAACACTATGTGGCCTCTATGGCAAGAGACCTATCACATGAAAATCTAGCAAATGGGGACAGTCTAGGATTCAAATTAAGCAACCTTCAAATTAAACCATAATATTTAGAATCTAGACAATAAAGCAAAATACAGAACCAATTTCAACGTACTTATTTTTCATAATCAGAAATGTCAGGGTTTTATAGACTTAATCTTTAAATATATTAACATCTATACAACTAAGTACTTATGTTTACTCTTTAGGTAGGAATTAATAGTTTACAAATAAATTGTGACCAACATGATGCAATCTACTGAATGAATTGTCAAAAATTGTGCTATAATTCAATCAACTCTTGAGGAGAGGGTACTAGACTTTTTCATCTTTTTCATACTTTGCCTGGACTGTGGCAATCTGTGAAATGTAGGAATTGTGCCCTGCTTAGGCAGTTTTAATAAATACTCATTTCCATTTATTTCCATTTATTCTTTATTTCCATTTATTCCATCCTGTTCTAATACTTTTCAATAACAAAGCAAAACTGAGTTATAATCCACAAAATTGATTTTATGATCCTCTTATGAGTCATGGGTCACTAAATGGGTCACTCAGCTTCAAATCTAATGGGCCACTAAAACCTGTATTTTAAGAAACATTGCACTAAAAATCTCAGTGTGCCCTAAAAATTTCAGTGTGCTCATTGGTAGGAAACATCCATACCTGGAGAAGTCTTGGTTCTTTACCTCAGACAGAAACAAGAATCATGATATCCCTCTCCCATTAAAATAGCATCATAGTTATAAATGTTAATAAACAGGAGTATTTCTGGACTCTGAGCATTGCCAGAGGGCTTTTAGAACTGAATCTGATGTTCATCTGAAAGAGAAGCTAGTATTTAGTATTTCACCTGGCAATGCTAAGAGGACTGTGAATAAACCTAAATATGTCGAAAAAAATCACGTGCTTGTCTTTAAAAACTTGGCTGATTCCTCTAAAATGAGTTTTTTTTTTTTTTTTTTTTCTGCCAGTGACTGGAGTAAAATGCAGAGTTAATGGAAGAGTGTTAATATTCCATATGCCATACTTGTGAAAAGCCTCAAGCATTTTGCTCAGATTTTAAGAGGAGAAATTTCCTTTGAAATACAAATCAATCATTTTATGAAAAGATTCCATATTGCCATCTTAGAAATATCACAGAGTTGGACCTTACTCCCTTGCAATGGTTTTTTTAAAATTTAGGCTGCAGCAGATCTCGTCGGTTTATCACCTTTTGCTTGGGATATCTTCAGTGGAGTATTTCCAGCCAGCCTGCAGCTTCTGAACTAAACAGGCTGAGGGAAAAAAAACAAAAAACAAAAAACAAAAACCACCAAAAACTGGTTTGGTTAACTGAAACTTAACACTAGCTCTGGTTAATGGTCTCAAAAAAGAAATAAGATGGTAGTTTACTATCTTGCCCCAAAAAGGTAACATTCACCCCTCTCTTCTCTCTTGCCAGAATTGATGTTGCCTGTTCTGAAAAGTTAAGAGTCTTGTTTCAAACAAAGCAACTGTACTACACATTTCTGCTTGACCATCTTGCCACCTGGCAAGGTGCTGGCATTCACTGGCTCCTTGAAAATCTTGAGGCTGCCTAGCACGTCCCCCTACTGCCCTGTCAGGTACCATGTTGAGGTGTCTTCTCGTGTGTGTATGTATGTGAGTGTGTGTGTGTGTCTGTGTGTGTGTGTGTGTGTTAACATAAAGAACACCAGAATACTTAACTTCTGAGCAAATAGTGCAGTTCGCATGCCCAGACCACAATCAGAAGACAGGAATGTCTTAAAATTTACGTATTTTTTAAGATGTATTCTGTCCACTTTCCTCTACTAGACTGTAAATGCAATGAGGATATGGATCTTTGTCTTTATTCATTAATGGTATTCCTCAGAAGTAGAATAGTGTCTACATTTATTTCTAAAAGATTTATAATATTTCCTAATATATAGAGATATAAAGATGATTATTTGTCTCATATGTTGTAAATTTTTCTCAGTTCATAATTTGACTTTTATTTATTTATTTATTTATTTTTAATTTTTTTAGTGTAGAGTACTTTCAAATTTTTAAGAAAATTATGTCTATCGATCTTTTTCTTTATGGTCTCCTCAGCTTTCTAGCTGCCTATGGTATCCTCAAAGAAGTGTAAAATCTTCCCCTGGCATTTCCTATTTCATTTATTCTTTGTGTATATGTGACTGACGTGTGAATCTAACTAGCACAGAACCATACAATTACTTCAGCACTTACTATGTGCGCAGTGTCGCAGCAGTACTATGGGACATGTAGTGTATGTACAACATAGGAACACACTAAATGTTTCTGATACATATTCAAGGAATAAATGTGCAAATATTAATATGAAGAAAGCATAAATTCAGTGACCTTTGCAGCAGATGATGGACTGCCAAATATAGATCTCCATTTCTATGAGTTCAGCATACAGAAAAAGGATGACAGGGAACTAGAATGAGGTGAAAAGTTCAAAGTAAACCTTAACATTATCTGAAGGGCTAACTTGGCAATGAAAAATAATAATTTCACTGCACTGAAGCAATACATTGATATTTCTCCTAGAAAATAAAAAGTTTGAAATGAACTGTGCTCAATATTAGTAATGAATCATTATAAAAAAGGAAAAAATGAGAAAGAAAGCAAGGGAGGTGTGAGGAAAGAAAAAGGGAAGGAAGGAGGGAGGAAAGAAGGAAGGGAGAAAGGGAGGAGGAAGGAAGGAAGGGAGGGAGAGAGGAAGGAAGGAAGGAAGGAGGCATTCTAAAAAGGCAACTAGATTTCTTTTGGTTTCATGTAAAATTTCCTGAATGGCTCCCTCTCTTACATACTCTAGCAGAAGAAAAGCATTTGGTGATAATTATATTTTCCTTGATTAATCCTTGGTTGGAGGGTACGATCTATGACTCTAGAGGATGACACATGCCCACTTATCCTCAGAAATCTGAGTAGTTGTGTTGTGGTGTGAGGTCATTCCACCTGGCTCAGAATCCGCCAGACTGGCTGCTAACCCAAATTGCTGTGGCCCACATTTTAAAAGGGCAAATGAGTATGGGTCAATGTGTTTTACTCACTCTTCCTGGGACAGTCCTTAAATGCTTGAATGAAATAGCTGCTAAGTCACAGAACTAGCCAAATCTTACCCATGCAGGGTGAAGGCAAGAGTCTCACATGCTTACAAACAAGAGAAATGATACCATTGATGGAGAGGCTTGATTCTTTTGGAATTGTACATGTCTTAATGCTCTGCTAAGTGTTTAAGGTCAATCTTATTATAGTGGCTTGGCTTAGACAATGGTGACTGACTTTTAAAGCAAAGACAATCAAAATGAATTTAGCATACCTCATTGCAAGTTATTTAGTAAGGCAAAGTGTTAAGTGTGAAAGAAAGTGAGAGAGCAGGTGTGCTACATTGCTGAGGTTGTGCTCAACAAAATGTCAGCGATGTGATGGCTCCCTGCACCTTCTGAAGTGGATTATAACCCTGGCAAGGGCTCCCCTCACCTGACTTGGCTGGGAAGCACTCCTGCTCCAAGGATATTGTTGGAATCCTGTTTAGTTGTGTAACCTGTAGACTTGCTATTCTACTTCCCGTTACTAGCTTGACCTTCTGCGTGGCTCCCCTCCACCAGGGCATGATCATGCACCCCTTCTTGGTAGCTTCTTCATGCAGTACATTTCAATATTCACTCATTATTTAAAGGTGAGCCTTACCAAGAGAGCAAATATCTACGTGGCAGATACAGAAGGAATGCAGCAAATCAGGGACCATCTTTACCGAACCTACCTGTGTGTATACCATATAGTCAGCAGACCAGAAAAGGTCATCCTGACTATTATACTCAGCTGATGATATTATTCTAATTAGTTATGTCTAGACAAATCATAAAGAGCCTCTCAATATAAATCCCAAAGCTCTTCTGAAAAGTAGGAGGAATTTAATGCGAATTGTACCCTTTTATGAGAAACTTCTGAGGACAGTGATTTAGATTGAACTAAGATTATTACTTAGATTGAACATCCTTTTTATGTCCTCTTATAGCTGTTGAAGCATTGTAAGATAAAAAGAACACTTTCTCTTTATCTTCCCAAGTTTAGGAGGGAATATGTCTCAGTGCATGCCATTTTGACATTGCTGGTTCTACTGTGTACCCTTATGTCCCGTTATGGGGACTTCTTTTCTATGCTTCACTAGTCATTGCTCAAACTTTTGCTGCTACTTTGTCTCCAAGAGTTAAAGATTTAATTCATTCATTTATTATGTCATATATTCACCAAACATTTATTTAGTTCCTGTAGTATGCCAGATGCTGCTCCGGGCACCAGAGAAATAAAGAAAAAAAGTGTTCTCTGCTGTCAGCAACTCACATCCTTGTGAGAATAATTAAAAGAAGTTTTTACCTAATTTTTCTGTGAGTAAAAACAAGTATCACATACATTTCTATGTTTTTAGTCATGTCAGTGAAAACTCACAAGTCCGTTGATAAATTTTTGAGATTCACTGGTGTTTTTTTACTGTTTTCTCAATCTCAATCCAGTAAACTGGAGTTTACTTGATTATTATAATATACACTCCTCCCTTCCCCCTTCTTTCTTCCCTCTCTCTCCCTCTTTTCCTTTCTTTCTACTATATGTGTTGAAGTGCTTGTTCTTTCTTTCTTTCTTTCTTTCTTTCTTCTTTCTTTCTTTCTTTCTTTCTTTCTTCTTATCTAATTAGTTTTGACACTAAATGACAGGGTGTTTCTGAGCAGGAAAAAAAATACTCATACCTAGGAGCCTTGATTTTGGTGTAATGGAGAAAGAATGGAGGATAGAAGAAGAACCTTGCTACCATTTTCCTTGTGTTCTTCTGTGAACAAAAACAGAGAGCCATTAAGCAAGAATGTGAGACAATGTTGTACGTGGGAGCTAGGAAGCAAACCCTTGTTTTGACGGGACAAGACACTAGGCTTTTCACCAGAAGGCCTGTTAATGTGAAGTTACATGACATGCAGAAGTTCCATTACTCCAAAGAGAACCCACATTGGCTTATTCCATATCAGGGTTGTAACAAGCATTAAAGCTAATATATTTTTTTTTTTAATTTTTATTTATTTATGATAGTCACAGAGAGAGAGAGAGAGAGGCAGAGACATAGGCAGAGGGAGAAGCAGGCTCCATGCACCGGTAGCCCGACGTGGGATTCGATTCTGGGACTCCAGGATCGCGCCCTGGGCCAAAGGCAGGCACTAAACCGCTGCGCCACCCAGGGATCCCAGCCACCCAGGGATCCCTAAAGCTAATATTTTTAACCATACTTTCAATTTTAGGAATGTATACACAGTACTTTCTCACAAGCATATATGCATTTCATTTTATGTGGTTATTTGGCCTTTCAAATTGTCTAACTATTCATCAATTCTTTTGATTTTATATTTGACTACAAGAATCAAATTTAGGAATGACACTTATTTTTGTTTTTTAAGATTTTATTCATTTTATTTGAGAGAGAGTGAGAGCACTTGAGTGTGTGAACAGGGGGAGGAGCAGAGAGAGAGGGACAAGTAGACTCCATGCTGAGCACAGAGCCTGATGTGAGGCTCGATCCCAAGACCCTGAGATCACGACATGAGCCAAAATCAAGAGTTGGGTACTTAACTGACTGAGCCACTCAGGTAAGCCAGGAGTGACAATGATTTTTAAGTAGTTTTATTGTTGTTGCTTCCAAAATTTTGATCAATTTTTTGATTCATTGCTTTTATGATCAAAGAATACCCCCTGTATTGTATTATCTCTCTTTTTAGGTGTATTCTTTGTGCCTAATGGATAGTCAGTTATTTTGAAAGTATTCTGTGGGCATGTTGAAGAAGATATATTTTATTTATATAGAGTATGAAATTTAGAATATACTGTATAATTATTAAATAACCTTATTCACTATATTATTTAGGTATTTTTAAAAGATTTTATTTATTTGAGAGAGAGAGAGAGAGAGCACAAGCAGGGGAGGCACAGAGAGAGAAGCAGACTCCACTGAGTAGGGGCGGCTCAATCCCAGGTTATGACTCAAGCTGAAGGCAGATGCTTAACTGACTAAGCCACCCAGGTGTCCCAATATGGGTATTCTTTATCCTTATTTACATTTGTCCTATTTGATCTGAGACCAAAAGAGATATACTCAAGATTCCACACTTAAGTCCTCCCAGATTTCCTTAATTTATAGGAGTTTTCACTTAATACATTTTAATGATCTGCTATTCAGCCCATAAAGGTTTGTCATATCATCACTGTAGACTTTACATTTTGCCACTAAAACATAACCTTCATTGTCCTATTTAGCTCATTTTACCTTGAAAAAAGGCTCTATTAATATTGCCTCTTATTAATATTGCAACCCTGCTTAGTTTTTTGTTTGCATATGCAAGGACTATGTTACTCTTTGCTTTAAAATTTTCTAAGGTTTTTTTCATTTGTTTGTTTAAAGTTTCTTTGATACTAAATATTTAGACTGGTGTTGTTTAAATAAATCTGAAGGTTTTTTCCCTATTTTTAATAGGTGACAACTTAAGGACTTGTTAACTATAAAATCCTCACTTGCTAGCTGTCAAATCAAAAAATATATATATTTCAAAAAAAAAAAATATATATATATATATTTATATATATATATATATATATATATATATATATATATATATATATTAAACACTTTCCAGTGTGGTGACAATACTGTTTTGCCAATACTGTTCCATTCTGTTTATATAAGTACTTTGTCCAATTTCCAATTTATGTAATTTACTGTAAGAGTAATATCATTAAACTTTTTTTTTTTTTTTTTTTTTGCAGAAGATATAGTGAAAAATTTGGGCAATGTCACAAGGTCATGCATTTAGGGTTGGCCAGGGATTTGTAATGTGGCTTCTCCATCCCATCCTTACACTATTGTACAGAAAAGGTAGCAAAGAGAGATTAGATTTCATTTGGTTTAAGTTCCTTGTGAACATGTTGTTTTCAGTGTAAGAAGAAAAGGGATCAGAGAAGTTATATTTAAAGAGCATTTGATATATGTAAATAATTATGTGAATTGTTTCAGTTAGCATATTTCATCTAAGAGTACCAGACATAGTTTAAAAATATAAAAAAATTCAAGACACTGGAAATGATCACTTATCAGCTTGGCCTGTGTTGACTACCTTTATTCTTAGCCACAGTAAGCAGCAAATCCTTGACAAGGACAGACACTGGCCTAGTCTGGGGTGTATGTTTGAGTACACACACGTACATGCACACACACAAAAAAACCATTTTCCTTGATCCTATAAACCTCAGTTTATTGGTAATTTAGAACATGTTCATAACAAACAGGTATCTTCTTGTAAAGGGTTTCACAAAACGGCATTAATTAACATCTGAGAATAAAAAAGTATTTAGGAAAATTTTTGGATGAAATGGAACAAGCTACATCTTAAGACAATCAAATCAAGATTTGAAGAGTAGGTTTTCTCTCTGTCATGTTCATTAGAAGAAGTAGACTGAAGGGATGAGAATTGTGTCTACTATTCCTGGGGTATTAGCCTGATACACCTGGTCGGGTATTTAGTGTCTGAGTGGTCCCATACAAGTATAAGAAGTGAGGACATTTCCATTCCTTTAAGTATCTGGCCACTACATTTTCTCAGAATCCCCCAGGGGTTATGAAATCCATGCTTTTATGTAGTGTATCAAGCATTTACTTTCACATTTGATTGAAAATATGAAGTCACACAGAACCCAGGTTATGAAAACCTCAGCCAATTTGCATTTGTTTTTATTGCCTCCTTTTATCCCTGTTGGTAAGGGAGGAATTTCTGCCTGAAGGTTTCTGGAGAAGGCTAAATATAGACACTTGCCACTTGGACAGATGAAATCAACAGGAGTTTTAAGCCATATATACTCAAGGGGAGTGAGACCGTGCAAGCCATGCAGGGCCACACAAGTGTTGCACCGGATAACGAAGTGAACAACCTGGGGCTGTGGGGTGCAGGCTCTGTAGTATCAAGGGGATGAGGTACCCCTGGTTCCTGCTAAAGGCTATGACTGGCTTGTCTCAATAATTCTACAGGCTTATTTGGTTTAGGGAACTGAAAACACGTGACTCTGGGATAAGCAGGAACTGTGCCTGGACTTCAGATAAGGAGGATTGTTTGAAGCATTCCTTGTTTCATATGTCAAGGCAGTACATCATATTGAGTGCTAATTTCAGGACTTAGGTTACAGACATGGAAGGACAAACCCTCTAAAGAGGAGATTTACCCAGAATCATTTTTATAACAATGTTTGATCTAAACAGAAGAGCTCATATTCATGTGGAAAACTGCTTGTATGTCAAGGTTCTGCCTTTTCTGAGAAATCATTTATCCATACTTCCTCCATTTTTGGCCAAGTTAAATGGTTCCCGGGTTAGACTATGTACCTTCAATTGCTGAAACAATGCTGCCCACTTACTGCCCAAATTTGGGCAGTTCTTTTGCCTTCCAGGTCTCTGGCCATTATGACAGAATTAGGTTTAATTACTACCTTCCCTTGGGACGTGGGTGGCTCAGTGGTTGAGCATCTATTTGCCTTCAGCTCAGGGCATGATCCTAGGATCCTGGGATCAAGTCCCATATTGGGCTCCCTGCACAGAGCCTGCTTCTCCCTCTGCCTGTGTCTTTGCTTCTTTCTCTCTCTCTCTGTGTCTCTCATGATTAATTAAACAAAATCTTAAAAAAAAAAAAAAATTACCACCGTCTCCTACTTTCAGCCTCCAGCTGAAAAACCTGAACATAATAGTAAGTTCCCTATGGGAAAAGATTTGTCTTCATGACCACTTTGTCCCTTTTACATATACTCTATTCCCACTTGGTTAAGAATGTAGTCCTTAGAGGAGAAGGAACAGCTGGCAAAAGTTAGCCTCAGCTTCTCTGCATTCAAGTTCTTCAGAATGAAGGTAAATCTAAAGTGAGAATGAGTTTGGGAAGCCAGGAAGAACACCTGGGGGAAAGGTATTTGCATTTGAACAGGGAAGTAGGCAGGTAGTGACAGACATCTCCATCCTCTGAGTTTTCAGAGCATTTGCAATCCATGGCCTATTCATTTTTCCCAAGTATATATTACCTTATTCAAATAATTAAATTGAATTTGAAACATGTAATTATAATGAATACTCACAGAGTCAACTTGTCATTATATTTCTCAATGAAAGGAAAAGGCTACACAGAGGATAGAAGAAAATATTCAAGAATCTAAAAATAGTATGTGCTCCTTTAAAGCAAGGATTTGAATACAGAGAGCTGAAGATACAGGAAAACCATCTTTCAACATAAATTAAATTAAAGTATCTATATTTTATTGACTGTTCTATCGTATGGAATGTGATGGATTGGATTTTGATGTCCCTTCAAGATTCGTAGGTTGAAATCCTAGCCCCCAGTATAAGGAAGAGGAGACTTGGGAAATGATTAAGTTAATTAGAATAAGATCCTCAGGAGTGGGGATTAATACTCTTTATTGGATCCCTGGAAGCTCTCTCTGCTTTCTTCCATGTAAAGATGCAAGGTAAAGACAGTCATACAAGTCAAGAAGCAGGCCCTCACAGACACCAAATTTGCTGGTGCCTTGCTTGATCTTGACTGACTCCAGAACTGCAACAAATATATTTCTGTTGTTTAAGTCACCCAGTCTATAGTATTTTGTTATAGCAGCCCAAACAGATTGATATGTAAACTCAGGAAGAGAAAAAGTCAATTGGGCAGAGGGAGGAAGAGAGAAAGAATCTCAAGCAGACTCCCCAGTGAGCACAGAGCCCAAGGTGGTGGTGTGATCTCATGACCCAGAGATCAAGACCTGGGCTGCAATCAAGAGTCAGATAGTCAACTGACTGAGTCACCCAGGTGCCCCAAAATCCTTTAATATTTTAACAGTAGAGTTAAAATTTTGTTTTGTCATCCAGAAAATATTCAAATTAATGAGAAAAACTCTTCATAACTTCACAAACCCTACTCTAAGGAAGAAAATGGCAAAGTGAGTTTTATGTGTGTTTTATGTGTGAGTTTTATTCTTTGCTTCATACCAGCTTCTCAATCATGGGCAATCCCAAGAGTCTTGAGAATCTTAAAGATTCTTAATTTTCCCCATACAAACAGGAATAATTCAAAACACACTTCACTGTTACTATGGCAACTGCTGATATCATACTTAGGAAGTTAGTGCCTAGAACAAAAGGTAACTCAATTAATGTTAGTGATTGTTTTTTAACCTGTGGGCTGGTAAGGGTCTCAGTTATCACTTCCACCTCGCCCATGACAATACAGATAGAACATAATCTAAAACTGCTTGCCAAAATATAGTCCATTGTCCAGTCAGTTTGGCCTTCCTACACAGACCACAACAATTCTTGCCTCTGTGTAATCAGACACTGATCTCCCAACTAAAATGGTTTTCTTCTTTTTTTTTTAAAGATTTTATTTATTTATTCATGAGAGACACACACACACACACAGAGACAGAGACAGAGACAGAGAGGCAGAGACACAGGCAGAGGGAGAAGCAGGCTCCATGCAGGAAGCCCGATGTGGGACTTGATCCAGGACCCCAGGATCACACCCTGAGCCAAACGAAGAGGCTCAACCACTGAGCCACCCAGGAGTCCTGGATTATAAGATTTTCAAGAACCTGACTAATATTTATCTCAGTATCTTAAAGCAATCTTTCATCTATTCCAACTTTCAGTAAAGACAATTAGCATTGACTCATTTTAGCCACAGTACTGGCCTCATCAACTGCCTTCCTCTCATTAAATTAGTGGATTTTATCAGGCTTCATCAAAGGTATCCCTTCCCATCAGTCTTGCCATATTCCACAAGGCTATATGTGGACAAACTTTACAAAGAGACTAATCTTGTGCCTGTCTTGTTAAAGGTCTGATATGTTGATTTCGCTTGACTTTGGATCTCATTTTCCAATTCTTCCTAAAAATATGCTAACATAATATCTCACTTAGGTGCATTCTGCTCTGGTCCTTGGCTTTCTTCCTCATGCTTTTCTCTCCCTGTCTTAGTTCTTTTATTCAACATGCACAATTTATTGAGTGGAAAAATGCATACTATTTACTGTGTGCTGGGCTACAGAAATTTAAAATTAAATAGGTTCAGTTTCTAAACTTATAGGGCCAAAACATTATGAGGGAGATGGGCAGATAGACAAATGATTGTAAGCCAATGTTCCAGTTTATGTAAGAGATCCTTGTCAAGCTAGATTAAATTAACTCTAAATAAATAATGACAGAATACAACAAAAAAAAGTAAAGAAATTTTCACAGGAAAACTAAATTTTCAGATGAGTTTGAGCAATTACCATGCTTACCAAGTTAAAAAGTAGTTTCCAAATACTTCAGAATAGGGAATCAGGGTGTAGTGTGAGACAAACCACATTCCTCATTTGCGGAAACCTAAATAGTTAGGATCTGAATAAAATTTAGAGTCAGTGGAGTAGACAAATAGGAAGATAGATTGAAGAGAGAAATGAAGCTTGAAGTTTAGTTTAGTGAATTATTTTGAACAATAATTTTTATTTTTGGATGGAAGATTGTATGCTCTCATGATAGATCATTCCCTTCTGCTTGTTGCCATCTATTTCTTAGCATCCTTCCCTTTCTTTGGCCCATATGACTCTATGCTGTCCCTTGGGAGGCCCAGAGGAAGTCATATAACATGCCATCCCAAGGACCTCTCCCCAAGCCACAGCTGAAGACATAAATTGCATGTGGTTCATTCCCACTAATTAGATCTGGCTAACTCCTATCTGGACATACTAGAAAGGTTAATTAACTGTTGCAATCTTTGTGTCAAAAGCAATAGGCAATCATGAAGGAGAAATAGACATTCAAATTCATTGAGTAATTATGGAGCATCCTCTGATAAAAATGTCTTTCCACACAGGTGAGGATGTACCTCCATACCTTATTCATGTACTCTACCCAGTATGCTTGTCTGGCATTTTGTCATGTTGAAAGTTCCCCATTCTTCAGTTTGAGGCATCTCTACTTCATTAAGTTCTCTACATGGGAACTGTTGCTCTTACTTCTTTAGAGAATTTGCCATATTCTGTCTTTTATATTCAGGTACTTAACTACATCCTGCTGTAGGCGGCAAGTTCCATTGGGTCACGTATTGTTTTCCTCTGAACATCATTATACCTCATTACTGGGCCTTGTGGAATCAAATAACTCAAATGAAATTATCTTTGGTCTTGATAAAAAAAAAGATAGCAAAAATTTTCATCTAGAAGGGGAAAAAAACTATACCTAATTTACAAATTATATATTTCCACTCAGAGATTGAACATTCCTATCCAACTCCAAGATATAAATTTCCTCTGCTTGTTCTGAATCATTTTGTGCTTAACTTGGAAATGATTCAGAAAGCCTCATGTTTTCTAATCATTAAAATTGGTGACTCAGTGGTTAACATGCCCTCCAACCCCATCAGCAGCAACAAAAGAAAACAAAGGTGTTCAATGAAACCGTTTCCTGGCCAAGCCAAGTGAGGAGCTGGAGATCTTATATCTCAATGTTTGGTATGAAGATTTTTTGATGCATATTGAGAGATACAGTTGGTTTTCTTAAAGGTCAAAAATTCCTCACCAAGATCCCTATGTCAGCTTGAGCATAAGCTTGATAATGAGCAAAGCTGAGTACAAACTCAGCTCATGTAACAGGGTCATCATGAATTCAGTTCCTTTACGCCTTTTGCAATTCTAAGACTTGCTTTATTTATTTATTAGTGTTTATTTCTGTACTGAACAGTGAGACCTATATGATACATTTTTCTCCCAATAGATAAATAAAATAAACTTTAAGTGGCATTAAACTTTAAACTGAGAGTGCTGTATTCCTTTAATTTAATAGCAAACTGACAAATTCAACTATTTTAAAATTGATCATTATATTCCCATCTCATAGAACCCATTTCCAATAATTAAAAAAAAAAAGAATTACACAATATCCTAACAGTAAAACTCACAAAAAGAATAATATCCTTTAATTCCTATGCTTTTATATTTCAAGTATTTTCATTTTTCCAGTTTTGTTTTTAATAAGTTGTTCTTTTTCACTGTTATGTTTTATGTGAATCGCAAATATGACATGGGCTCTGATAGCTAAAAATAGCTCAGCTTTGGCTTAAAAATATCCGGTTTGTTCAGATACTTGGTATTTATTAGAAAAAGGTGACAAGTAGACAATAATATACTCAATTATAGTGAATACGTAATAAAAATGAAGTGATGATAGCCTGCCTATATGCAAAGCTGTGTCATGAGTTGAAGTCATGGAAAAACAAAATTCTTGGAAAAGACCAAGCTAGGAAAGAATAACGCTGAGCATAAAAGAAAACATTATAAATATTAGTCTCTACTACTAAGTTTTTTTTTAAAGATTTATTCATTCATTCATTCATTCATTCATTCATTCATTCATGAGAGACAGAGTGGGGGTGCAGACACAGAGACACAGGCAGAGGGAGAAGCAGGCTCCATGCAGGGAGCCTGACGTGGGATCCAATCCCGGAACTCTGGCCCGTGCCAAAAGCAGGCGCTAAACCACTGAGCCACCTAGGGATCTGATTCCCCTCTACTACGAAGTTTTTTTCAGGGTGTATGGACTAAATGTTTGTGCCCTCCAAAATTCATGTTGAAGTCCTAATCCTTAGTGTGACTATATTGGACATGGGGGCCTCTAAGGAAGTATCAAAGTTTAAATGAGGTTCTAAAAGTGAGGCCCTGACAGAAATGTGTTCTTTTAAGGAGAAACCACAGAGAGCTCACTTTCTCCAAGAACACACAAAGAAGTCATGTGAGTGGTGGCTACCCACAAGTTAAGAAAAGAAGCTTTAGAATGAAATCTACCTTATTGGCACTTTAATCTTAGACTTTCTAACCTCTAGAACTATAAGAAATCAATCTCTGTTGTTTAAGCTCCTCAATCTGTGGCATTTTGCAATGGCAACCTGACTAGACTATGACATGGAAGTGGGGAGAGGGTTAAATAATCATTCCCAAGTGCACACAATATCAAAAGATTTTCTGATCAAGAAAATGGCATTGCCTTATATCTCTAAGCCTGTGTCTTCATCAGCAGACTGGATTAGATCAACTCCAAAATCTGTTCAAGTTTTGATAATGTCAGTGAAACCTCCTTATCATTCTGACAGATTGCGTTTTCCAAAAACAGTTACAATAATATCTCTCATCCCACCTGCTTTTCTTAAAATGTAACTTGGGCATTCTTCCATCAAGATGTGGGATCCATGCTCCCTGCTTTTGGTTCTGGGTGGGCTTTGATGACAGCAGAAATAATCTTACGAGATTTTCAAGGTGAGGTCATAAAAGGTGATAGAGCTTCCATCAGATTTTCTCAGTATGATCTCTTAGAACTCAGCTGCCATGCTGGGATGAAGCTTAAATGGCCACGTGGTGATGCCACATGCAGGTGTTCCAACCAACAGGCTCAGCTCTGGTCCCAGCCAACTATACCAATTACCTGACATTTGAGTGGATGAACTTTCAGATGACTCCAGCCTGCAGTCATTAATCTGCCTCCAGCCATTAAGTCCTCCTGGTTGAGTTCCAAGACATTGTGAAATGAAAAACCATCTATTCTGTGTTCTTTCCCAAAGAACAAATCTTTGATTCCCAAATCAAAGAATCCAAAAATGAAAAAACATTCCTCTAGATCACTATGGTTGGGGTGGTTTGTTATGTAGTGATAATAACTAGAATAAACATAAACTTCAGGCATACCAGATTATTGTTTTTTTTTTTTTTTCTTTTTCTTTGCTGCTGTTGCTGCTGTTGTGACCACTCAGGTGAACTGGGCTTGAAAATTTAGAGAAAATCTGTCCAATAGTGAATTATGCTGGGTCAAGAACTTGTAATTTTCCCATCGCTACAGGTTTTCAAGTTGAGACTAATTGTCTCTCTGTCTTGACTGCTACAGAAAGCTTTTCTGCACTCATCAGTTGACTTGTCTTGGCTGGGATGTTTCATCATTTGTATATTTATGGTATCTAGCCAAGTATCTATCTAAGTGGTACAGATCTGCTTACTGAAAGTGGGTTTAAATTTAAAGATCTTTCTGCATTGTAAGATTTTGATAAAGAAATGGCAAAAGTGGACTTGTTATTAATAATGGTAATAATGACAATTATCATAACCATTATTATAACTAAAATTTCCTGAATGATCACTATGTGCCAGGGCCTGGCTATGTACTTCAGATGTGTTTTCTTTTCTTTTCTTTTCTTTTTTAAGATTTTATTTATTTATCCATGAGAAACACACACAGAGAGAGAGAGAGAGAGAGAGAGGCAGAGACACAGGCAGAGGGAGAAGCAGGCTCCATGCCAGGAGCCCAACGTGGGACTCGATTCTGGGTCCCCAGGATCAGGCCCTGGGCTAAAGGCAGAGCTAAACTGCTGAGCTACCCAGGCTGCCCTTTAGATGTGTTTTCTATTCCATCCTGATAACTAACTTTCTGGGGTAGTTATTATTTTATAGGTGAGAGAAATTTCTCCAAGGTTGATCATTTCCCCATTGCCACTAATCTAGCCAAGTGGTGGCTGAGCTTAGAATCCAGGCCATCTGAGCCCAGGACCTATGCTGCATCCGCATGTAATATGCCCTTGACTAACCACTGGAACAGAGTTACCAGGTGGGAATGTAAAACTATACCCTGCTCATTTTGAATTGCAGTAGTGTTTCACCTGCTCCTTTAGTGGTATGCATATTCCCATAAGCAGCTTCTCCTTAACACCACTTAGGTACAAAAGCATGTCTCTAAGATAGCTAGTTCCATTCTGGAAGGCCAGTGCTTTGTTACCATGGGGAATAGTGAGATTAATCAGTGGCCCCCAAGAAAGCCAAGTTAAATATACCTCAGTCTGCTGAGAAACTACTGAGCATCAGAGCATGAAACTTGTATATTTTATATACTTACATGGTAATTTCCTCCTCAGCTCTCAGCCATCCTGTAAAAACAATTTATCATTAATCCTCATAGCACCCTAATAAGAATCCCACGTAAAAAAGAAAAAAAAAACTACTTAGGAATGATCAAATAAATGCCATATCATTGCAGTAGAAAATTTAATTACATCTCTTATTTTAGTTTCTCTGAATAAAAATAAATAATTGCTGTCAATTATGAGCTAAACCAATTTAAATGGCAAATTTGAATTTTGAGACTAAAAAGCGTTATTGGATTCAAACAAACAAACAGCAATCAAGACATAATTGTATGCTTCTAAACAATATCCTCATGAATCTCGGGGGTAACTGGTCAAAACAACAACAAAAATTACTGAAAACAAAGAGAAAAAGAAATCTTGAGAATTTTGCTGCATTAGTAACAGTAGAGTCAGAGATAAAAGACTGAATACTGGCCTAAGAATCATGTTATGCTGGTCATATGCCCAGTTATGACCCCAACTCCCTAACTAACTATGAAAAAAAAGCATTCATTGTCTTTGTGTCCCACTTTTTTTTTTTTTTCATTTGCAGAATGCAATGAAGGGAATTTTTTAATGTTCACTCATTTTTTTTTGAGATTTAAATTCAGTAATATTTAAATTATGAAATCTTTATGGATTTAAACAAGTCATATTTAAAAACAATGATATATTTTAGGACAAATTCTTTTGCAACACAACTCCTTTCCTGTTTGACACAAACAGTAAAAAGAGGTGTTAATGCTTTTTCATTGGCCAGTAAGAATCTTAAGGCAGGTTTTGGGAAGCCAAGGTTTTGGACATAGGGTGAAAGCATGTTGCAACAGAATTTGTCTCTAAGTCAAAATGGACTAATTAAAATTCCTTTATCCTATCTCCCCAGGAAAGTTTTCTTTCTGCTCTCTGAAAAGATATTGAGAAAGAAGAGATAATAAGAAGTTACTGAGCATTTATTCTTTTGAGTACTGACCTAAGCATTTTACAAGTAATATTTCATTAATCATCACAACAACCTCGGGAAGTAAATGATATTATTATCCCTAATTACAGTTGAGAATAATAGGGCTTGGAGATGTTAAGTCACACAGCTAGCAAGTGGATTGGAGAACATACCAGAAAAATGTTCCTGAGGAGGTAGATTCTTCTTCGGTCTTTGAGCTGCATGTTTGGTGTTTGACTATTCCCCTCATACCAGAATTCTGTCCGCTAATATTGCCCTGGAGTATCTGTTTCTTATCTATAAGTTAGGGGTCAAGGTTCAGTAGTAGCATCTATACTGTATCTAAAATTTTCTTTGTGAAGTACCTATTAGAACACATTTGTGACTTTGCAGGCCATGCACAGTCTCTATCACAACTACTCAATCCTGTGGTTATAGTGTGACAACAGGCATACACAACATGTAAATAAAGGAGTGTGGTTGTATTCCATGAAACTTTATTTAAAAATATAGGCACAGGTTCTATCAGGCTGGCAGGCTGTAGTTTGACTCCTAAACTATATCTTAACTGTATCTATCACTCCAGACCTCATAAATTTTTTAAAAATTTATTCTGTCTAAAATTAAAGTGGTCATGTGCAGTTTAAACAAAACGAAACTTATTTATTTTAAGAAAATGAAATATGCGGGATCCCTGGGTGGCGCAGCGGTTTGGCGCCTGCCTTTGGCCCAGGGCGCGATCCTGGAGACCCGGGATCGAATCCCATGTCGGGCTCCCGGTGCATGGAGCCTGCTTCTCCCTCTGCCTGTGTCTCTGCCTCTCTCTCTCTCTGTGTGTATGTGTGACTATCATAAATAAATTAAAAAAAAAAAAATTAAAAAAAAAAAAAAGAAAATGAAATATGCATCAGTAAAAAGAGTTCTGATTTTGGTGGCCTGAGTAGTTTTAGTGGCTACTCCCATTGTGCTGCTTTCTTCACATTTTTTGCTGATGGAGCAGCTATGGAGCATCCACCAGAGGTAACCCAAGACAGAGGTCCTCAGGGGTTTCTGCTCTGATGGATGGCAACATAGTATTGCATAATCCCTCAGCCCATATTCTTTGCTTGGGTCTCTTTTGTATTTGCCATAGAAGTCAATGATTGTATCCAAAAAATGACTACCGGTGACTAAGGTACTTGGAGTCAAAAAGGATTTCCATCTTGCTCCTTTAATTGTTGGCATGCAAAAATGGAGTGGCAGAGTCAATTACTGGTTAAAATAAATGCTGTAGAAAAAAATATATTAGTTGCTTCTGTTATAATTTGATTGCTGTGAAAAGTGCAACTCATGATTAAATTTTCATCCAAATAATTCATGGAATTTAGAGGAACAATATATTTTTACGTGTGGCACATTTCTCAATATGTTGCAATGTAACAGGGCCATATTCTTGTGGACTAATGTTACTTTTATAAAAGAAGAGAGGAGACTTCTGTTGCTGGCTGCACTAGAATAGCTGGTATCAGGCTAACAATCCCACTGCGAACAATTATAAAAGCTGGATACCAAGCATACAACAGCTGCTCAAATGAAATGGAGACCAACCAAAGCATTCAGGACTGGAGAAACTGAAATCCCAGGGAAATGCCAGGTAAACCCTGAATTCTCTGCTGCTGCTTCTTGGGACATTTGCCAAATTCCTGCAGGTAAAGGACAAACAGAGCAGCCACACACAATGACATTCAGTGCTATTAAGCAGGCAGCAGGCAGAATTTGAGATGCTGGGATTGGGGAAGGAGGTCTAAAGAGCCACACATTCTGTGCACAACCGTTCTCTCCAGGTATTTGCTGACTTCTAGGCCAAGCACAGCACAACACAGGGAAACCAAAGAGCAAGTAGCTACTAAAACTAAACTAAAGACCTCGGTAGAGAATGCTAAAGTTTAATCTGGGGCGATAAAAAATTAGTTTCAAATTCCCACCAAATAAAGAAGGCCCAGGTCAACACTTCAGACTTAGTTGTGAAGCCTGGAAGGCTAAACTATCCAGTAATAAGAAAAACTGGAAATAGATCACAGTCTTTTTAATATAACCCATACTCTGTCTTTGCAAAATTGCAAAAGAAAAGAAATGGGGGATGGGTAAGATCAATATTTATTTAAAGCAATCGTGTGATAAATTTAGGGAAGTGATATTTTAACATTTACCAAGGCCAAAATGACTCAGCAAAACATCGAAGCATGGGCTGGCTCTATTTCTGCCCTGAACACACATTGTTGTCTGCTTTGTTAAAGAAAATAACCAAAAACTTTGAACACAAAAGATAAGGAAAAGGAAGAAGCTTCCTTAGTTCCCATAATATTAAAGTTATACAGCCCTGTATATATTAGATACTCAAAATAAGGGCTGCTACTTTTTGAAATGTCTTTGTGTAATGATTTGTAACTTTTTTTTTTCTGATTTGTAACTTTTTATGTAAAAAATGTGTATAACCCTATACCAAATGTGCCTTGGCTGCAGCATTCTCTTCTTTGTGAAGATTGTGTATGCCAGGCAGTTGTCCAAACTGGGCCTGGAATAAAACTCTCTTTCTTTCTTTTAGAAACTTTAAACGGCTTGTTCATTTCCCACTGGCAACTGGATACAAATTTTTCAAAACTGAGGGGGAAAGTTCAAGACATAGATTTAAGAATTTTAGCAAACTCCAAAAAATAAACAAAGTACCAACAGAAAAGCTATACCTAGCCACATCATAGAAAAACTGCTAGTGATGAGAAATAAAAAGAAACTCAAAAGCTGCTGGAAAATAGTGCATTGCTTTCAAAGGAGAAATGAGATACTCAAGGCTGATTTTTCAACACAAAAGAGGTAAACCATAGATAAGAATGGAGTATTTGGTGAAGCCTGTGATGGGAGAACAGGGCTAGCTGAGGACAAAGCACAGCTGACATCCCACAAAGGACCACCACCCCTCCTGCCCCCGCAGCCAGGGTGGGATATGTGTGACATTCTTCAGGAAGTTTCCAATTGTCTTAATGTTAATGCCTTGCTAGAGGGAAAGCAATCTAACTTGACAATGGCAAGGTCTCCAGTATATTGTAGGTCCTTCTTAGCATATGAAAATCCTTTCAAAATTTCCTTTTTGCTTACCTTCCCCAACTCCTGGGTATATAACCAGCCACCCCTCACAACCCCAGTGCTGCCACTCTTCCTGCCCACGGGTCCTGTCCCTCGGCTTTAATAAAATTTTGCACCAAAGATGTCTCAAGGATTTTTGGTCATCGGCTCTGGACCTCACCTATATTCCAAAATTTTCATCACCTGGGTGGCTTAGTTGGTTAAGCATCTGCATTTGGCTCAGGTCATAATCCCAGGGTCCTGGGATCAAGCCCTGTATAGGGCTTCCTGCTCAGTGGGGAGCCTGCTTCTCCTCTTCGTCTGCCTGCCACTCCCCCTGCTTGTGCTCTCACCCTCCCTCTGTCTTTATTTCATAAAATAAAAACTTTTTTTTTTTTTTTTTTAAGCAATGGATAATTAGTGTTGGGCTGGCTGAGAGACAGGGGCACCCAAAATGGCTGACATCTCAAATTGGGTCAAAATGGCAGATCTTCCCGCCAAAGCAGCCATGACCACCACATCATCTCCAGTAAATCAAAGCCTAGACAGGGAACCCGAAACTTTCCATCCAGGACTTTCCAGCCAGGGACCACCCCCCATCGTCTGTGCTATCCCCACCCCCAGCCAATCACCTAGGGACACGGTGTTCCCTTGCCTAATTTGGCAAGAGACCCACCCGGATCCGGACGGGAACCAATAAGGCTTAAAAACCCGCACACACCCCGACCCCAGCGCGACTTCCCTGACTCGGGCCACCTCTCTGAGTCACGGAACCTCACCTGGGAGCGCTCCCCATTAAAAGCACTCTCGAACCTATTGTCTGGCTCTCTGGTTTTTTGTTTTGTTTTGTTGTTTTGTTTTGTTTTCTCTGCCCTTCATTTTGGAAAAAAACCTAACAATTAGAAGTGTTGGAACTTAGAACATGGAATTTTTTACCCAGCTAATATATTACTCAAAAATAAAAGTGAAATAATGACTGAGGGAATGCATTGCCATCAGGCAAGCGCTGAAATTAATCCTAAAGGAGTGCTTTGGGTAGATTGACGATAATCACAGATGAAGCACAGTAATGAAGGACTCATTGAAGAACAAAAAGGTAAATATGTGGGAACATCTATATGAATGTTGACTGTTTACAGCTTCTTGTGGGTTTAAAATTTATGTGGAATCAAAATACATGGCAGCAGTTACTAGAGGGAGTAAATGAATTTAAAGTATTATAGCAGCTTTGTACTATGCATGAAATACTAAAAATACTAATTTAAGTAAGAATCTAGTAAGTTAAGAATGCAGGTCATGAACCCAGGTTAAAGTTTAATAGCCAAAGAGGGAAATGTAATATAAAATATTAAGCTAAATAACTTAATATAAACCAAATAAGCCAATAATATAGGTATATATTAAAACAACAGAAGGTAGGAATAGGAACTAGAGAAACAAAGAATACACAGGATTAAAAAGAAAACAAACAGCAGGCCATATGTCCAAATATGACAGTAATTAAACTTAGTGTAAACAAGCTAAATATTCCAATTAAAGCAAAGAAGATACTCAGACTGGATAAGAGCAACTATACCAACTAAGAGAAAAAAAAAAACAAAACAATATTTGGGGCATCGAGGTGGCTGACTCAGTTAAATGTCTGCCTTCAGCTTGGGTCATGATCTTGGGGTCCAGAGATCAAACCCCACTTCGAGCTCCATATTTGGCCCCCTGCTCAGCGGGGGTGCTGCTATTCCCTCTTCCTTTCTTCCCTGCATCATTTTCTCTTTCTCTCTCTGATAAATAAAATCTTTAAAAAAATTTTTGATCTATCAACGAAACACATCTTAAATATAACAACTTAAAAGTTTCAAAACCATATACTATACAAATAACGGAACCTTGTATAGCTAAATTCACAAAGTATACTTTAAGGCAAGAATTATTATTTGGGATAAAGAGGAACATTTAATAATAATAAAAGAGGCTAGGGTTCAATGGGAAAAATATAAAAATTCTGTGTGTTTTCAAATATAAAATAATAGCAGAAATAAAAGGATAAACAGAAAAGTCTGAATCACAATGAGAGACATAAGAACTGTCTTACATACAGATAGGTAAGCTGATGAGAAATGAGTAGACATGAAGAGAAATTGAAAAACACTATTAACAAAATGACCTAATGGAGATCTCATTTAGGTCACAAGCAATAGCAGAATAGCTTTTTTTTGTTTGCCTTATAGATTTTATTTATTTATTCATGAGAGACAGAGTGAGGCAGAGACAAGGGCAGAGGTAAAAGTAGGCTTCCACAGAGAGCCCAAAGCTGGACTCCATCCTGGATCCTGGGATCACACCCTGAGCCAAAGGCAGACACTCAACCCCTGCGCCACCCAGGCGTCTCTGCAGAATATGTTTTAAGTAGCCATGGATTTATAAGAATGAATGATATGTTGAATCACAAAGCAAATAAATTATAAAGCAAACTGAAACATACAGAATATTTTCATTGATTGTAATGGAGTAAAACAAAATTTGAATAATTCCATATTCATTTTTAAAGTGAATCCATTTTTAAAAACAAGTTGGGCAATGTTAGCACCACATCAATATAATGATATTGTCATCTCAACAGATGATGCAATTTTTTAACAAATGCAGTACCCACTCGTGATTTAAAAAAACAAAAACAAAAAAAACTCTTAAACTAGGAAGAGAATATCCTTAATTTGAAAAAAAAATCTTAAAAATAAGCAAAACCTATACTAGTTGCATTTATTAAGAACAATTAAATGCTTATCCCAGAAATAAAGAACAAAATAAAGATGTCTATTGTCACCAGTTCTTTTCATTTTTTTTTTAGATTTTATTTATTTATTTATTTATGAGAGACAGAGACAGAAAGAGAGGCAGAGGAAGAAGCTCTCTGCTCTGTTGCGGGATTCAATCCCAGGACCCTGGGATCACAATCTGAGCCGAAGGCAGACACTTAACCACCTGAGCCACCCTGGCACCCATGTTGTCACCAGTTCTATTCAAAACTATCTTGAAGGCTCTAGCCACAGCAATAAAGAAATAAAAAAATAAATGTGTAAGTAGACCACATGATTATATATGTAGAAAATACAAAGAATTAAAAGCTAAATGATTAGAAGTATAGATGCCATAAGTTAAGTTTTTGAGCACAAGATCAATATAAGCACTGTAATTCTATTTTAATATGATAGGAAAGAAGTGGAAATGAAATTTTAAAATACCATGCATAATAGCATCAAATATTTAGGAATAAATCTAGTAATATCCCTACTCTGAAAATTATAAAAATTACTAAGATTTAGAGAAGATCTAAATAAATGGAGAGATAGAACATCTTCCTGGATTGAAAGACCCAGTAAAGATTTCCAAATTGATCTATATATTTAATCCAATCCAAATAAAAAAAAATCTAACAATCATTTATTTATTTTTTTGATGTGGGAACTGTCAAGCTAATTCTAACATTTATATGAAAACAGCAAGTAAGAAGTAGAACAGAAATGGAGAATTTACCAGCAAAGCATATCATTAAGCTATATAACTAAAACAGCTCGATAATTGTGTAAAGTTAGTTAAATAAGTCAATGGGACAGAAAAGAGATTCCTGAAACAGACACATGTAGGATCACCTGCTAAAGAGAAAGATGTCACACCAAGGCAGGAGCAGAGATGGAATGATGCTCTTTTCAGAAAGTAGTGCTTTATCAACTACATCTCCCTATGAAAAGAATTCCTAAACCTTGACTTTCCATCTTACCAAAAGAAAATTCTAAATAAATTGCAGAATTAAAGGTGAAAAGAAAAGCAATATAGCTTCTAAGCTGCTACATAGTCTACATAATATTTAGGTTGGCAAAAAAATTTCTTAAAATTATGTAAAAGCACCAAAATCAAATAAAAAGATTGATGAATTAGGTTTCATTAAAATTAAATATTTATTCATTTAAGAATACCATATAAGAGAGTGAAAGGAAAGGGGTGGTGTGGAAGGTATTTATGATACATTTACCTGACAAATAACTTTTTTTTTTTTAAAGATTTTATTTATTTATTCATGATAGACAGAAAGACAGAGAGAGGCAGAGACACAGGCAGAGTGAGAAGTAGGCTCCATGCCGGGAGCCCGACGCGGGACTCGATCCAAGGACCCCAGGATTGCGCCCTGGGCCAAAGGCAGGCACCAAACCACTGAGCCACCCAGGGATCCCACCTGACAAATAACTTTTACTCAGAATATAAGATTGCCCACAAGTCAATAGAAAAATACAGATAACCTCCATGAAATGGTTGATCTGAACAGGTGCCTTCCAAAAGAGAATATTAAAATGTGATAAACTTCTGAACAGGCTCCACTTTAGCAGTAATTGTAGATATGCAAGTGAAGACCAAAATGAGATACAATATGTAAGCAATGGAATAACAAAATTAAAATACATAACCACACTGACAATATCCATTATTAATGAGAAAGTGAAGAATCTCTAATTTTCATACAGTGCTGCTGAGAGCGTAAATTGGTACAACCATTCAGAAAACGGGCAATATCCTCTGAAGCTGAGCATATACATACCCTATGCTCCCCAAACTCCACTACTAGGTATATACCCAATAAGAACATGTACACATGTGCCTTAGTAGACATGTCCAAGAAGCCAGGTTAGCAGCAGAATTCATAATAGCCTCACATTAGAACCAACCCTAAGGTCCACCAATACTGGAATGAAAAATAAGTTGCAGTATATTCATAGAATAGAATATGATAGAGCAATGCAAAAGAACAAATGAGAGCCACATATAACAGCATGAATGAATCCCAAAGAGAAACTGCTGAGATAAAGAAACTAGACCTGATTCTGTTTTTATAAAAGTTCAAATAAAACCAAAGTCAAATATATGGAGATAAAAGTTAAAATATAGCTAACAGTATGAGAAGGTGTGGTGAATTGTGGAGGCAATAAATTTGGGAGCCTTTAGCGCTCTGGGAATATTTTGAATTTTTATTTGCATGGTGATTATACAGGCAGTTTAATTGTTTTTTAATGCACTGAGTCATACACTAAAGATTTGATTCCTTTTTAGTGAAGGTATGGTATTTGGCTCCAAACTATTTTCATTAAAAAACAGTTTAGAGCCAAACATGCATATGGACATGCATGCGCAGGCACACAGGCATACACATATCTCAAAGAGAAAGTTAGGTGCCTTTAGTTATCAGTTACAGTCCAGGTTCTTTATGACAAGCACAGCATATCATGTGCATTTTCTTTCTCTCATTCTTTCTCTACATCCTTTGTTCTACTCCTTGTTCCTTTCTCCTCACTTATGCTGCTATTATCTGGTGCTTTCATGTTTTCCCACTACCTTATTATTACTTCTGAAGTTATTCCTTTTCCTTCCTCTTCACAAAGGCCTTATATTTGGTGACCTAACTGTACTGTCCAGTTTGCACTAGCCCCAATATATATGCAATAAAATGTTTAATACCTCTGTTCACTTAGCACAGATTTTTATAGGACTGTTAGCATAGGAAGCATAATAACCCCACAGTATGGTTAACCTCCATTTATTTCTCTAGTTATGTGGATTCCACCTTGTAGTCATTTTAAAGGTTTGGAGGAGCCTCATTAACTTTACAAGGCAAGGCTGGATTTACAGAACCAGTATCTATGTGGAGAAAGCAACGCCTGGAGGTTCTGTTTTTATTGGAGGTTCCTGTTGCCTTTTCCCTACTAATACAGATGTCTTTTATAAGATTACTTTTTATGGAACAAAAGCAACAGGCAATTTCCAATTAAATGGAGATGGCAAGGTTTCTCTTCCTACAGGCACTCAGGTGCGAGGATATGCCCCAAAGCCTATGAATTTTATGAGGGGTTAATTCAGTTAGTATATCTTACATTATTTTGAATATTAATTACAGTGTAAATACTGCCCCTATTTTAGTTAGCATATTGTCTAAACAAATTCACATCTTATTTTAAGTAACCTTTCAAAACAAATATAAGATTATTACCAGTTCTAAATTATTTTTCTTTTCTGCTTTAGCTTGCTATTTTTTTCCAGGGACTTCACAGTGAAATAATTAAATTTGGTGCTTCTTATTGTTATTCAGCTTTGACTAGTGCTTAACTATGAGGCTTAACTATTTGGAGCATATGACAAAGAAACAAGCCAGGACAAGGATTCAGTCATTCTTTAATATTAGCAAGTCTAATACACATTTGATTGTTAGAAGGAGGAAAATACACAGAATACATAATTAAATGCCAGTTGACTGAATATATATAATATGTTTCAATAATACCCACTACTATATGGAAAATTTATAATAGATGTCATAAACAGATAATTGGGTTACCACGTGAGACTGCATTTTTCTCATGTCGAGGGAAGTATGTAACACATTTATCCCTGTTTCATGTTGCTGGCCCACTCTACCTAACATTTCAAGTTCTACTCCCAGGCATGTGGTAGGATTGCACTTTGTTACACCTTGGTATAAGGTTTGACTACATGACTTGTTTTGCCAGTAAAATAGGAGAAGTATTGAATGTCACTTCCGGGTGGAAAACATTAAGGGTCAGTGTGAGACTCCTCCATTCTTTTCCTGTGCCAAGGATGCAGCTATGTTCCAGTGTCTGCTCTGGAAGTCTGGATCTGGGAGTGAGCAGGATGCCCAGACAACCTGTGACAAACACGTTGCCTCAAAGAGAAATAGCCTCTTCTGGTTTTAAGTTACTGATCTTAGCAGTTATATATGACCAAACTTAGAACCCAATACACCTTGAGCCTAGAAGGATGCTTTATCATAGGTGCTCAATGGGCCACTTCAGTTACCGAGGAAAATACTAAGATGTATTTAAAAAAAAAAAAAAAAAAGGCCTACTACCCTTGCATGGCATAAATTTGAGAAAAGCTAGTAAGAGCTAAATTACAACACAGAATCACAAGTCAAGAGTGCTCACTTAGTTACCAAATAAATAGTACATGTAATTGGGAGATGTGAGAAATGACTAGGGTCAAACTCCAAAAGGCCTCTGGGAAAAAATGTTCTTTAAACATTGGTAGACTCTGAAGAGGCAAACATGATATTGTAGGTGAAAGAAGGAACCTGAAGAAGTAAGGAAGTAATTAAGTTGGGCAGATTCAAGAATAATAAATAGATTGGAATAAATAAATTTGGAAGAAACCAATAATGTACACATTTCGCAGACCAGAGGTAGACATGACTGGAAATGTGTTGTAGGACTTGATGCAGCAATCCTTTAATGAAACTCCAAGAGTTTGAATGTTATCCTCTAACCAGGCAGGGGTCATTGAAATTACTCTCCTGGGAATTAATGAGAAAACTGGGTAGCTAGTTCAAGGGTCAGACTGATGAGAGAGTCTTCACAAGGAAAACAGAAGTGAGGTGTTTGGGAGACATTTCCAAAACACTAGTAAAATAATGCTTTTTTGAATACTGGACTTTTAGCTAAAGTTTGGTGATGAGGAAGGGGAAATAGAGGACAGTAAGGATCAAAACCTCAAATTAAGTATTATCTATTAGTCTGTCAAATAAAACAAATGCCAAGACAGCTAAAAATTACATAGCCGAGTCTCCATTAACTGTGACAAGCAAGAAATACACACTAGTGATTAAAGTCACTGAGTATTTTGGTGAAGGAAAAGCTCAACAGTCTTGTAGAACTGAAAAGGAGAAATTCATGGTGGATTGGATTCAGTAAGTATTGAAAACTAGCACATTGGAGAGGATGTAATGAGACTACAGGCATGTATACAGTTGGTTAAAATAATTTCTTTGTTCCCTAGTTGAGAAAATGTTTGTCAGTTCCAGTAAGGGTGGTAAGGGCAAAGTTCAGGGCCCAGTATTGGCTTCAGTAGGCTAAGAGAAGTTGGAATGAAATCCAAGTCAATTTTGATACTTGAAGGCAAGAGCTGCTAATAAGACAAACATTTTCCTTTTGAAGTGTTCCTAATGTCCTTTTTCATGCCTGACTCAAGGATTTGTTTCACTGACGTCCTCTGAGGCCATGTAACAAGAACCTAGTCCCTCTCTTTGCAGGAGCTGGCTCCCACCTTTGTTCTTAATTGAGGTGTGGTTCCCAAAACTCTGCCTCCCAGGTTGCCAATGAATACTTACATTATGCTAACTTATTGTGTATTTCTAATCTTTTTCTTCCTTATAAACTAGCACCAGACTTTACCTTCTATCACCAAGATCAGGTTTTCCTTAAGAGAGTAGCCATTTGGTCTGAAATGAATTATTTCTTCCCGCAACCCTCTTCTCTAGAAGCGCTTACAAAAATATTTTTCTTATGAACTTTGAAAATTCCAAATATTTTCTTCCTAGCCTATATGTGCAGACTCTAAATTGTGGACATGGTTCAGAATAACAAAAAAGCAAGTAAAAGAAGAATGGAAGAAATAGCGTAAGAGATGAGAAAAATAAAAATTCAGAAGGGAGAGAGGGGATGAGAACTGTAATGCAGCCAGCTTCCACCTCTAAAGTTACAGACACCTATTCCATCAGCTAAATGCTAAGTCACCCAAGGAACTTAGCATTTGTGGAGTTTTTTTTTTTTTTAAGACTTTATTTATTCATGAGACACAGAGAGAGAGAGAGAGAGAGAGACAGACAGACAGACAGACAGGCAGAGACGCAGGCAGAGGGAGAAGCAGGCTCCATGCAGGGAGCCTGACATGGGACTCAATCCTGGGTCTCCAGGATCACACCCTGGGCTGAAGGTGGCGCTAAACTGCTGAGCCACCTGGCTGTCTGGAATTTTGTGTTTAACTGTGATCAGACCTTAAAGAAAATGCTTAGGATTTTTTCAGTAGTTTCAGACACATATGGTCATGGGAAGAGGATATTTGTATTCTCTGGCACATTCTCCTTTTTTTTTTTTTTTCCTGAAATAAAATATTAGACAACCATCTATTTTTCTAAAATAGAGAAGACAGGGATCCCTGGGTGGCACAGCAGTTTGGCGCCTGCCTTTGGCCCAGGGCACGATCCTGGAGACCCGGATTCAAATCCCACGTCAGGCTCCCAGTGCATGGAGCCTGCTTCTCCCTCTGCCTATGTCTCTGCCTCTCTCTCTCTCTCTCTCTCTCTCTGTGTGACTATCATAAATAAATAAAAAATTTAAAAAAATTAACAAAATATTAAAAAAAAAATAGAGAAGACATGGCCTTGTTGAATTGCTACTATTGTGTGGCACCCATTATCTCTGTATTATTCAGTTGGTTAAGAAAAATCCCAAGATTCTTTGTGCAGTTAAGAAGTTCCAACGTGCCAGACATAAAAGAGAGAAAGCTTGTTTTTCAACATTGGTTTTGTCTTAGATTTTCCTTGGGCATAAGGGCAGACGGTCTTTCCAGAACAAGAGTCTTTAGGCTGCTGCTGCCACCTACAGAGCTAATTTGATATTTCTACACAGCCGCCCAAGGAAACAACCAGGCATTGTTTTTTGTTGTTGAGTGCTGTGCCTGAGTCTCATTTCAGCATCATGTATAAGCCACATGGTGTTTTCAGGTAACATTGTGCCCTGAAATTAAATCACTTCTACACTTATTGCCCAAGTACCTTATAGGCTTGAGAAAGAACTGGAAACCTAACAGTTGTTGGCCAGACGGTCCCATGGAATTTCTAGAACTGAAAGGTAGTCTTCATAATTCTGTCAGTAAAAGCAGAGCATTCAGAGAAATAAGAACAAATATTAGTTGTTCTTTGCATGCTGATATCTTTAGAGTAATCCAATTCAAATGCATTTATATTTACCTGGGTTTAATTATACTTTTTTGAATTTACTTCTCTTGCATTTGTACGCTTTATGACAAAGCTATTTAATAGACTTCATATATAACCAGAAACTAGTATCTCCTATTCAAAATTGAGCATGAAAGTCAATATCTATTTAAGTTCCTTAGTCTTAGAAGTTAATAGTAAATTTACTTTTGAATTGACAGTGAAATTACCTGTAAAATTGGATATTTTCCCAAGTTCCTTTTTAGAGTTTAAGAAAATTAGCTTCTGGTTTCATTTGCTGTTGTTGTATGTGTGTTATATGTTTTTATATGTCATTTCATGACGTATTTTTATTAATAAAGTCCTTTGTTGAGAGAACACTAATATTACAACATTTTATGCCAGTCAAAGGCCTAGATGTGTACATTGAGCCCAGGCATTATGGGGAGGGCTTATATTATGTAAAGAATGACAGAAGAATCAAGGATGTCAATAAGCTCTGCAATCCAGAAACACAGGGGCAGCCCTAGTGGCTCAGAGGTTTAGCACCGCCTTCGGCCCAGGGTGGATACTGGGGACCTGGGATCAATGGAGTCCCACAATCCCACGTCAGGCTCCCAGCATGAAGCCTGCTTCTCCCTCTTCCTGTGTCTCTGCCTCTCTCTCTCTCTCTCTCTCTGTCTTTCATGAATAAATAAATAAAAATCTTTAAAAAATAAAATAAAAAATAAAAAAATAAAATGGGATTTAAAAAAAATCCAGAAATACAAAGTCTATTTCTTACCAAGAAACTACCTGGGACTGGTGAAAAGATAATGCTGCTTAAATAACCTTCCCTGTGGTGGAAGACTCGTTTATTTTCCTCAATCTGTTATGAGTGCTACTTTTAGAAAGCAAAATAAAAATAAACTTGTAGAAAAATGAAATACAAAGATAGCAAAGACATACACAATGCAACTGGGCCCCCCATTTTAAATTATTATATTCAGCAAACATAAATTTAGCTTATAAATTGGCTCAAACACTTCCACATACTCTCAATTTCATTACTCATTGCCACCTGGTATCAAACAGTTCCTGAATGGATGTAGGTCCACAGACTCCACTTTGAGGAGCATTGCTCTAGGCCAATTTCAAAGTATGATGCATTTGGAAAACAAATTGAATCTGTGAGCATAGGGGGCTGTTACTACTCTTGCTCAGGCTTAAAGCTTATGTATTTAGCACAGTCCCTACATTCAATTTCAAAATCAATAAAAAGCCACCGTAATTTCAGACATAGAGAATAAAGCCTGGAAAGGTAAGGGATTCCATCTCATATTATCAGTCAAATTATACTCTCATCTTAATCCAGATTCGTATTTCCACATTTGGCTTCAGATCTGTTATAGTCAGAATAGGATACAAGTCCAAAAGCCTCTGTATAGCATGCCAGGAGAAAACTGTACCGCAGGAATGACACAAAGTGATTCATGTGACAGCTCTAAGGTAGAAGAAGGAAAGCAATCTTTTTGGACTTCTACGAAATAATAGCAAACCCTGCTGAGAACTGCTTTATCTCTAAAATCTTAACATCTGACCTTCCAGTATTCACTTTCAGGTTTTTATTGTTCCCGCCCCCTGCCCTTACTTCCACACCAACTGCTCTGCTATCTTCTCAACACCCCAGGGCCTTTACCACACCTTCCTCTTCCCTGTAAAGGCAGCTTTAGATTTTGATTTTCATGCTTTTTTTTCTTTTTTGTTCTTGTTCAGCCCAGTGTAAAATGGAGACATTTTTTCTATCAACCACCCTTTCTCTTTAGAAACTTCTTTTTTTTTTTTTTCTTATTGGTACTCTCTGCACAAAATATGTGTAAATGGCTACCATATTTAAAAGCTCCACATCAATCTTATAATTTATTCTGCTACCTACGTTTGTTCTTTATTTACTATATAAAGCTCCTCCGGACAGAGTAGCTTCCCTCTCTCCTCTTCATCTCTCTATGCCTTCATCTCTATGCCTTGACCCACTGCAATGTGACTGCTGCCTCTAACTTTACACTGAAACTGTACAGATCACCAGTGACCTCATAAGTGTTTTGATGGAACTATGCCACGTTATCCATCTTGATGCCTATGTTTTGTCTATTTGTTATGATGTCTACGCTTCTTTTTGTGCTATCAGTATCTAGGGATTGACTTCATACCTTCACCAGGTAGATCCTGATTCCATCCTAGAGGATGTCACCTATACAGAATACAAAAAAGCTTTTTTTTAAAAAAAAAATCCTGGAATCATCTATTCAGGTAACTTCTTTTTACATATTTTTTCTAATGTCATATTTCTAAAGATGACATAATCCAGGTGAAAGAATCCAGACACAAGTTTCAAAGTTGTGGTTTGCCTTGCCTGCAGGCCTGGTGCCTGCCTGTTTCCTTAAACTCTTCCTGTTTTTCTCCTCATTTTCCGTTCTTTGGATCCACTGGTCTTGCTGTGCACAGACCAGGAACCTTGTTTTCTTCCTTCTGTCTGGATTTTTTTTCCTTTGGATTTAACTCTTCAACGTCACTCATTTTATTGGAGTACTTATCACTATCGGAAATTATATGATTTGCTTTTTTAATGCATTTATTGCCTTGTATAACCAGGATGTAAACACTGAAGGCAGGGGTTTGTTTTCCTCATGACTGGGTGGTCTGAGCCCTGTCCAGATTCTCAGAGGACAATTAAGCCAGCCTCTTCTTTCAGTAGGTGGGGAAGCTGAAGTCAAGGGAAGACAAATGATGTATGCTGGTTTTTCTCTTGGTTGTAGAGCCAGATCTGACACCCAGATTTCTTCCTACCACCAGTGCTTTTCCATGTTCCACTGAAGTATCCTTAAAGGCAGAGGGGAGTCAGTGTGGATACCAGGAGATCTAGCATCAGAATCCAAAGTGACTCCTGGACATAAAAGCATTTGAATTTGTTTTAAGAATTTAAGCACGTTTTGTATTTTAGTTTACTATATATCTGTGCTGGATTTAACTGATACATAAATCATGGAGTAATTATTTCTTTCTACTGTGATACATTATGTGTATTCTGAGGACTTTGGCATTAGACAGATCAGAGTTCAGATCCAGGTTCTAATATTTACTAACCGTGAACCGAAAAAATCAAGTAACCTTTCTATGACTCAGTTTTCCTGTGTTCAAAATGAAGACTTTATAGTTTCTATTTCAAAAGTTTTTTTTTTTTCAGTTTAAAAGAAATAATACTTATAATACTTTTAGAATAGGTGCCTGAGACATAGAAAATGGCCAATAAATATTAGGGATGATTACGATCTTCATTGTCTGGGATACACAATGTAAGTGACACCTAAAGTTAAGGCATATGTGCTACCTTGGTATCTGAAACCAGGAGAACCTGGAATGGCTTAACCACAGAGTCCCTCCTAACTCAGCTCCCATGGATGAAGTCCCCCAGCCAAACAACCTCCTTGTAAGAGGGACCAGACATAGTTCCTGCTTGCCCCTAAGGAGATGGTTTTGTTCTGGGCCAGCTTGTAGAATTATTTAAACATACCAATCACATACTTCCATAAGAACTAAGGGTGAGCACATTCTCTTGATGCTACAGACTCTGCTCTCCATAGCCCTTGGTTGTTCACTCTGTTCATCAATGCAAAGCCTGTGTGGCCTTCCTGGATGTCATAGTCCATGTGACTACTATGCTTCACAGCATATGTGACTAATACACTGCCGTTTATCTTCTGTGCTCAGTGTCAGTCACACATTTATTTGGCCATCCTCACAATCATATAAGAACCCTCCCTCACCAAGAACTACATAGAAGGTGATTAAAAGAATAACAACACACCTTATAGTTTAAATTTTGAGAACAATGCAAGCTAGTCTTTGAGCTCTGTGATGAAATACTCTTTCTTTTCAATTTCATTTCAGCCTATATCCAACACACAGAACATGTGTTTTAGTTGAGACATTCTGCTTTGCTTCATAGAAGACTTGATCATGCATATTATGATATGTAAAACTAAAATTGAACCATATTTCTGTCCTGCTTTAAACCCCTCTGCAATTCTTATCAGAGCAAACTAAAGTCTGCATATAAAAGCAGACTTTGACCTATTTTCCCAGCCACATCTTATCCTGTACTTTGTGTTTAAATATTATTAAGTTACATCTGTATTTTTATTTCATGCTTCAGGTATTTGGTGATTTCATTTTACCTACTTAACAATATTCTTGCTTTTCTTCAGTTGGATAACTTTAATCATTCCCCAAGAGTAAGAATACACACCTTCCCTTCTAAGAAAGCTCCTGAATTAAAAACTTGGGCCAATTTCCCTTATTGCTGACCCATAAACAACATCATGGATTGGCATGTTCTTTCTCTTCATCTGCTGTCAGGAGAAGCTTTGTCTTACTCATCTCTGGACTCTTATGGCCTAGAAGAGTCCTGTGAATAGCAAACACTAAATACCTGTGATGGAACTGACCAGATCCACGGCTTTTTTTTTCTCCCCCTGGTTTCTCATGCACACTCTCTATCAGCCCATATACTCCAATTCTTCTGCACTTAACCCAAAATTAATCTTGCATTGGACTTTTATTTACTCTGTGGCCATATTATCTGCCTACAAAAATAATCAAATCTTTCTTTTTTAAAAAACAAAATGGCATAATTAAAAATGCAAAGAACAGGATGTAAATTATACTTTTTTATAAAGTGAAGAGTTAATTTTAAGACTTTATATCAAGACAACTTGATATGTATCAGAATTACTCTGAATGTAGAATTTTATCAATAGCTTTAAAATTGGATTTGGTATATGTGTGAACTCTGTATAAATGTGACATAAGGTATACCGAGAGTCACTTAAATAATATTCTGATTGACTGACTTCATCCATTCTCCACCTCTCTATTGGCTTTTCTTGGCCTTGGTCAAACTATTTGGAAAGAAAATTAAACTCCTAGGAAAAGAATGGAAAATTGATTTTTAGTATAGTTTTATTAAATGACACTTCACATTGGAGAAGTAAATACTGTTATTTTTGATATTTTGTCTAAGAATCTTTCCCCCTATAATTATCTATATATTTTACATATATACACATATATATATGTGTAATATATATATATATATATATATATATATATATATGATTCACTGTAAAAAAATCATTACAATTCTTTAAAATAAATGATGGCTTAAAATATCTCCCAATAAGTTAAATTGTTAGAGCAAACATTTTTACTTTCTGGACTGTCCAGATATCTTAGAAAAACAAAACTTTTGGGGGCAAATCAGTTTGCTGGAGAAGCAAGCATTGGGTGGTAAGAAATAGCCAGGCATTTTATTTTAGTAATATTTTCCTCTGTTTCATTCTTCCTACATGACCATGGGAAGTCAGGCATGCTTGATGGGAGTCTTTTACAATCTCATGGAAAACTCCATCTCATTTCCTCAATCCATCATTTTTAAATTTCTTGCTTTCTCTGTCTTCAGATCATTCATGTGCTTCGTTAGAATTAGACATTCATTTTCTGTTTGAAGAAATATTTGTAAGTGATCAGGTTTAAAATAACATGACTTAACTATATACAGAAGAACCTGTATTTGATGAAAAATAGGAGCAAAACTAAGGAATGGCCTACATATCCATTTTTTCTTGAAACTTCTAAATGTTGATGTATTCCTATGAGAATATGAATCACTATCCAAACTCTAGGATATTTAGTTGTTTCCTCGAAGAATTTCATTTTGCATAATCTTTCCAAAAAAATATTCCTTTGCTCTAGAGAATTCGGTCATATCAGACTATTTGTTGCTTTTCTCAAGACGACATCTGGAGAGTGACCATCTTTCACTCTCTGACACCTTTATGATAGAGACATAAGTCTAAACTCTACCTACACAAATCCATTCTGCATGATAGTTTCTAATTATTCTTGGAGTATCACATTTATCATACTTGTGCAATAAAGTAAATTAATAAACAATGCAAGACTGGATGAATTAAGGTCTTGAAAGAGAGTTTGGGTAGCAGGGTTGGGCTGTGGAGGTGCAGGGTAGAAAGAATAGCTTAGCACTGCTGTGATGACTTTTATTTTCATCAATGCTTTTGTTTCCCAAGGACATGCTGGCAAATATTTAACAATCCACTCTCTGGTGACAGGAACATAGGGTGCTGATTTGTAGTATTTATTGGTTTCTTAGTAATATTTATTGGTTTCAGTATTCTTACCATGACTGATTTCAAGCTATCAACATGATGTCACTGAACATAAAGTTGGCAAGAGATGCACACAATCAGATCTTGTGAGCCAGTACCAGCCAAATCTGGCTCATCACTGCTTAGACCAGTGTTTCCTTCCTAATTATTGAGTAGTATTCCATTGTATAGATATTTGTCAATCCATTCACCCACTGATGAGTATTTGGATTGCTTCCAGTTTAGGGATATTACAAATAGAGCTGCTATGAATATTCTTTTTTTATTAAAGATTTTATTTATTTGTTCATGAGAGACACACAGAGAAAGGCAGAGATGAAGGCAGGCATCCCTGCTATGAATATTCTTGAATTAGTCTTTTTTCGACAGACTTTCATGTCTCTTAGGCAAATACCTCGAAATGAGATGGCTGGGTATATTTTAAATGTATACCTTTTTAAGAAACTGCAAAACTGGGCATCTGAGTAGCTCAGTGGTTAAGTGTCTGCCTTTGGCTCAGGTTGTGATCTCAGGGTCCTGGGATCAAATCCCACATTGAGCTCCCCTCGGGAAGCCTGCTTCTCCCTCTGCCTGTGTCTCTGCGTCTCTCTCTCTCTGTGTTTCTCATGAATATGTAAATATAATCTTAAAAAAAAAAAAAAAAGAAACTGCAAAACTTTTCCAAAGTGGCTGAACCATATTACATTCCCACCAAATAGTATAGGAATGTTCCATTCGATCCACATTTTCCCCAACACTTAATATTACCAGAGTTTTTCATTTTGGCATTCTAATAATATTGTAATGCCTTGTTGTCATTTTATTTTTAAAGATTTTATTTATTTACTCATGAGAGACACACAGAAAGAGGCAGAGACATAGGCAGAGGGAGAAGCAGACTCCCGGCGGGAAGCCTGATCTGGGACTCGATCCCGGGACTCTGGGATCATAACCTGAACCAAAGGCAGACACTCATCATTGAGCCACCCAGGTGTCCCTCTTATTGTCATTTTAATTAACATATACCTAATGACTAATGATGTTAAATATCTTTTAACCTGTATATTTGCTACCCATATATCTCCTTTGGAAAGTATCTATTCCAATATTATGCCCCCCTTTTTTATTGAATTGTATTTTATTGAGTTGTAAAAATTCTTTATATGCTTTATTTGAAATCCTTTGTCAGATGTATATTTTGCAAATATTATCCTGATGTGGCTTGGCTTTTCATTTTCATAAATGATGTTTGAAGAACAATTTTTTTTTAAAAAATTGTTATTTTTTTCATCATAGTAAGTGTACTCTTTAATTCTCATCTCCTATTTCACCCATCCTCCCATCTACCACACCTCTGGCAACTACCAGTTTGTTCTCTATAGTTAAGAATCTGGTTCTTGATTTCTTTCTTTTTTCTTCCTTTGTTTATTTAGTTTCTTAAGTTCCACAAGTGAGATCATATGGTATTTGTCTTTCTCTGACTTATATCACTTAGCATTATACTCTCTGATTCTATCCATGTTTTGCAAATGCAAGCTTACATCCTTTTTTATGGATGAATTAAAACCTCACTATCTATCACTATAGATAGATAGATAGATAGATAGATAGATAGATAGATCCCTCTATATCTATCTCACATCTTCTTTATCCATTCACCTATCGGTGGACACGTGGGCTGCAAAGTTCCATTGTAAATAATGCTGCAATATTATCTTGATTTGTTGCTAAGTTTGATTGTAAATAATGCTGCAATAAACACAGTCACACATGTATCCCTTTGAATTAGTATTTTTGTATGTTTTGGGTAAATACCCAGTAGTGAAATTCCTGGATAGTTCTATTTTTAATTTTTTGAGAAACTGCATACTGTTTTCCACAGTGGCTGCACCAGTTTGCATTTCTACCAATAGTGCGTGAAGGTTCCTTTTTCTCCACATCCTTACCAACACTTGTTTCTGATGTTTTTGATTTTAGCCATTCTGACAGGCATGAGGTGATCTCTCATTATTTTGATTTGTATTTCCCTGATAATGAGTGATGTTGAGCATCTTTTCCTGTGTCTGTTGGACATGTGAATGTCTTCTTTAGAGAAATGTCTCTTTATGTCTTTTGCTCATTTTTAAATTTGATTATTTGTTTTCTAGATGTTGACTTGTATTAGTTTTTTTAATATTTTGGATACTAATTCTTTATCATGTCTTTATATGTCATTTGCAAATATCTTCTCCCATTCAGTAAGATTCCTTTTAGTTTTGTTGTTTTCTTTGCTGTGCAGCTTTTTGTTTTGATGTAGTCCCAATAGTTTATTTTTGCTTTTGTTTCCCTTGCCTCAGGAGATATATCTAGAAAAATGTTGATATGGCCAATGTCAGAGAAGTTACTGTGTTCTCTTCTAGGATTTTTGTGGTTTCAGCCTCAGATTTATGTCTTTAATCTATTTTGAGTTTATTTTTTTGTATGGTGAAAGAAAGTGGTTACAGTTTCATCCTTTTGCATGTAGTTGTCCAGTTTTCTCAACACCATTCCTTCAAGAGACTGTTTTTTTTTTTTTTTTTCCTCACTGGATATTCATCCTCCTTTGTTGAAGATTAATTGACCACATAATTGTAGATTTACTTCTGGGTTTTCTATTCCATTCCATTGATCTATATGTCTATTTGTATGCCAGTGCCATACTGTTTTAATCACTACTACCACTTTGCAATATAACTTGATTTCTGCAATTATGATACCTCTAGTTTTACATATATATATATATATATATTTTTTTTTTTTAAAGATTTCACTTATTTATTTGAGAGAGAAAAAGAGTGCAAGTACAAGCTGGGGGGAGAGGCAGAAGGAAGAAGACAAAGCAGGCTCCCCGTTTAGCAGGGAGCCCAATGTGGGGCTCCATCTCAGGATCGTAGAATCATGACTTGAGCTAAAGGCAGATGCTTAACTAACTGAGCCATCCAGGTGCCCTTTATCTTTCTTTTTCATGGTTGCTTTGGCTGTTCAAAGTCTTTTGTGGTTCTATATAAATTTTAGGATTGTCTGTTCTACTTCTGTGAAAAATGTTGATATTTTGATAAGGATTGCATTAAATGTGTAGATTGCTTCGAGTAGTATAGACACTTTAGCAATTTTTGTTCTTCCAATCCAGGAATATGGACTGTCTTTCCATTTCTTTGTGTCATCTTGAATTTCTTTCATCATTGTTTTATAGTCTTCAGAGTACAGGTCATTCACCTCTTTTGTTAAGTTTATTCCTAGATATTTTATTGTTTTTGGTACAACTATAAATGGGATTATTTTCTTAACTTCACTTTCTGCTGTTTTATTATTAGTGTATAGGAATGCAACAGGTTTTCATACATTGATTATGTATCCTGCAATTTTATTGAATTCATTTATCAGTTCTAGTAGTCAAATCTTTTTAGTTTTGATGAAGTCCAGTTCTTTGATATTTTCTTTCATAGTTTGTGCTTTTATGTTTTACTTAAGAAATCTTGTCAAAACACAAGGTCACCAAGATATTTTCCTTTGTTTCTTTCTAGAAGTTTTAGAATTTTAGCTCTCAAACTTTGATCTATATCCCATTTTGAGTTAATTTTTGCATATGATATGAGCTAAGAGTTAAGTTTCATTTATTTGGATGTGGCTAACAAAATTATTTGTTGAAAAATGATTATTTCCCCATTGCTTAGTCAATTAAATAATTATAGGAACGCCTGGGTGGTTCGGCAGTTGAGCGTCTGCCTTTGGCTCAGGGCATGATCCCGGAGTTCCGGAATTGAGTCCCAGATTGGACTGCCTGCATGGAGCCTGCTTCTCCCTCTGCCTATGTCTCTGCCTCTCTCTCTGTTTCCCTCATGAATACATAAATAAAGTCCTTAAAAACAAATAAATTATAGAGACTAATATAGGACTTTAACTAAAGTTAACACATGCTAATACTGTATCTTTAAGAACTTTGAGTTTCAGCTTAAAGAATTTGAATTTTATTGTGAGGTGTTCCAGAAAGAAGACATAGAAATTCTGTGTAAAGAAAAATGAGCTTATAAATAATAAGTCACATTAATGTTTTAAAAATAAACCCAAGGCACATAACAGAGTGATTTGTAATTTTATGAATGGTCTTTTGAGAATTTCTTAGAAGTTAACAAATCTTCCAGAAAAGTGCCTAAAAGTACACTGACCCAAACATTTACATGTAATACCAATATTCCTTAAATTGCATCTGTGCTCCTACCTAGAGGTTTGTAGACACTAGTTAAGAAATACAGAAAAAACATGTTAAAAAAATACTAAGGAGGCTCAAATGTGGGAAGGAGAGGGACCAAGACATGTCCCAAGAAGTCAGTCTGTATAACTCATTTCACTATTGTATAATGAACAAGGAACCCTAGGGAGAAGACGTGGCTGGGAAAATAATAGTTTATTTAAATAGTAATCATAACCATAATAATATAAAATCACATAAAGGGTATAGGAAAGAATGAGTGCTTTATTCCAGGCGAGCACAAAGAGAGCTCCAAATGTGACCTAGTATGTCCTACTATGTCTTGCTAGACTTCCACATCCTAAAATTATACATACATCCTCCATCTTTCTATCCTTCCCCCAAATCCACAACCTGGGGTTGAAAAGCATCCAAAGTAATTGGGTAGCAAAACCTTTCTATGAAGTATTAAAGACCACATAAACCAGAGTAAAAAAGCCAAATGAAATAGAGTTACTATGATTAGCTTTTCAAAATGTTTTGTTATTGTTGTTTAACTAAGCAGATATCTGTCTGACTAGATGGTTTTATACCAACAGGAATGCAAAAACAATTTCATTTGCTAACCTAAAGCAAGTTAACTTCAAAATTAAAACCAAACCAAACTAAACAAATCACAATAAAATGATTGTAATTTACTGCTGAAATCATTGCAATTCTGCTTAACTCCTTTCTGTAGAGAACTTGAGGGCAATTTCAAATATTCAAAGAAATGCCCTGAAAATTCCAATATGATTATAACTAGACTCACACTGAATCATTTCTCTTAAAAAGCACTTATTATGCAAACTGAGTGTTTAACAGTTGTATGAAACTGGTGATGGATTAAAATAATCTTTTGGTTTTATTTATTTTTATTAATTTTAAAATTCCAGAATAATTAACATACAGTGTTAGTTTCAGATGTACAAAATAATGATCCAACAATTCTATACATTACTCAGTGCTCATCACAATAAGTGTTCTCTTGATCCTCTACACCTGTTTCACCCATCCCCCGACCCATCGCCCTTCTGGAAACCATTTAAGTATTACTGTTTAATGTAACTATATTAATATAAGTAAATGTGAATTTATTTTCTGTAAGAGTGTTTTTCAGGTAAATGTACCACTTATTGGAAAAAGTCTCTTTGTTAGTATTCATGTTTTGGTGTGCAAATTATGGTTACTGTATCTGAACAGGTGAAGGCAATTTGTTATATATACCTCTTGGAAGGATCCTAATGGAATGACCTCCAAGCTGAGGATAACCTACAGGAAGCAACATCAGCTTCTGAAATCACTGAAAGTAGAGTAAATCCATAAGACACTGAGCTACACAGGAACTGAAATAGTTGGGGAAGTATATGGCAGTAAATGGCAGGGAACATCAGATGTCATTTATTCTTGAGTGTAGGTAGGCTACTTTCTGCACACTCCTCACATTCTCTAGAAAAGAGGAACATGGCAAGGAGCTGGATTTTGCATCGGCATGTGAACACAGAGCAAAGGATTACATGCTTGCTCCAGAGTAGGAATAGCCACATATATGCTTCCAGTACTAGCCTTCCACACTGGACATGAACAGTGAAAGGGTCCTAGCCACGGGCCTGATGCCTGCTCTCTCCCCTCACTGTACTCCTTGGACAAACATACTTTTCATACATCAGATTATGCCTAAAATTATATTCCTAGAATTTTATTTATCCCCTCTCCCCCTGTCCACCCTCTCTACAGTCATATATCAGTGTGAAGAGACTGGAATTCAGACCTGCAGATTATAAGGAGGGTGATGCTGGGGATAGGGACAGCAAGATGCAGTGGGGGTCTGGTGAGGAAAGAGAATGCCAGCAGGGAATGAGGCCAAGATAAGGAGGAGGCTGTGAACCCAAAAACCAAAGGAGTCCTCCCTCAAGATTTCCTCTTACATATGTATCTACACCTCCTGGAATGAAACCCATGACTGCATCCTCAACTTTGCTGTTTCTTTGGTGTTTGTTAACATACCTGTCTCGCCTTGTAGACTGCAAATTTGTCTAGAGCAAGAATTGTGGCATTTGGTGAGACCTTGGTTTAAAAGTAAATTAATTTAAAAATACTCCTTAATTTCAAAGTTTTATTGAGAGTTATTTTAGAGTGCTCCTCGAAAACAGTCATAATTCTCAGTGTTTAATATTAGAGACTGTGTGTGTGGGGGGGTTGTCTCATGAATTTACTAACCCAACCATACTGTTATTTCCTGTGTGTGTTTGTATGTGTGTGTTGCAATGGGGGCTATGGTTCCAGAGGAGAAGTGATGCTTAAAGAGACTTTTTACCCTGCAGGGTATCCAAATATCCAAATTCCATTATTTCAGAGTTGTCTCTTAAAACATTTCTCATCTTGCCATGATGAAAATTGGTTCATATTCAGGACACTCCCATCTGGAATCCATGTCTTTCTCTGTGGCTGTTTATGCAACCCAGAAGCAGAAGCAGACCCCCTGGCTTTCTGTAAGAGAATCTGCTCTTCCTCATGGTGGATTATAGGCCACAAGTACCTTAGAGCTTCCAGGGGACTAGCAAGCACAATTTGTTGTTTATCTGTACAACACATCCTAGTGGTTTCTTCCCACTTTAATGGAAGGTATAATTTGGAGCTAAAAGTCTGTAATGCTCATGGCTTTTAAATAGATTATTTCTTTGTTTTGGTTATTTTGAGAGTACATATGTTTCAGCTCCTGGGTAAATTATAGGCTTTTAAGGCTGCACATAGCTATTTTGTTTTTAAGCAGACAGTATTTCCACCTTTATTCCTCCTGAGTTCACTCCCATATTTACAGATGAGAAACAGCAGAGGGTAGCATTTATTTACTTTCTGTGGAACATCAGCCACACATATGTCCAGAAGCCTAATGGTGGTGGTGACTGACACAGGCCTGCCTTCTTGGATTCTTACCTCTGAGACCCTTTTCCATAATGTCAGAGCAAGCAGACGAGAAGCAAGGCCTGCAGAAGGAATGGTTATGTGAAGTGAAGAGTAGCTCTGCCCTGGAGAAAAGTAGATGAGTGGGAACCAAAGGACAGAACAGAAAGGCTGAGGAAGGGATGAGGGTTTCTGCAGCCAAGATAAAAAGAAAATTATGAAAGTGATAACATGAAATCCGCTCCCCTATTCCTTACATGGGACAAATTAGGAAAACCGACATTTGAAGCCGAAGTGTTGTTTGTTTGAGCTCTTGAGAATAAAGAGCAATTTTTCCCATTTCTTTTCTGTAATTCTGATGATAGCAGATGAAGGAGGTTATTTAAAAGAGAGAAATATCTGACCATGGAGGCCGGAAAAGACTGGAACTGGGTAACAAAGGAAGCACTACAGGTTTTAAAATTTCTTGTTTAGTAATAGTGATTTTTCTCAGTGTTATCCCTCCACGCTGCTATATGGCCTCAGCACGCAGAACTGCTTCACTGCTGCCCTGGCAGTTCCTGCAGTGTCTGGCCTCCAGGCCTCACACTGGTTGTTCTCTTGATCTGAAGTGCCCTTCCATCCTTTGCGGCTCCTTGAATTTCTGCTCCTTGAAGGTCCTTTGCGGGCATGTTAAAATCCTGGTTCTCAGCAAACCCTCACTTTAGTCACACCATAAAGAAACTATAGAACTTTAGAGAAGTCACTTCACTGAGATTCCATCTCTCCACCTTCTAGAATGAGCAAACTGGAATTGATCTTTAATGTCACTTCTGTTTCTGACCCTCGAGTTAATTCCACAAGTACAACAATGTCCACGTACCTTGGAAACCTCTACCTCTCCCCACTTTTCAGGCACATTCCTTCAATTATGTTCATAAATTGCACAACATAACATATTGTGGTTAAATAGGAGTTTTGCAAGTGCTCAATTAATTTTTCTTTCTATTGGACTTTGAATTCATTATGATAGTACTATTTATACATTTATTTTTCTGTTCTCTAATGCTGTGCATTTTTAAGTTCTCAAATATTTGTGGAATGAATGGATAACCTAATAAATTTTGAGATTAAATTTTTTTTAAAATTTTATTTATTTGAGAGAGAGAGAGAGAGAGAGAGCAAACATGAGAGAGCACAAGTAGGGGGAGAGGTGGAGGGAAGAGTAGGCTCCCTACTGAGCAAGGAGCCTGACTTTGGGGGCTCAATCCCAGGACCCTGAGATCACCACCTGAGCATAAATCAAGAGTCTGATGCTTAACCGAATGAGCCACCCAGGTGCCTCAAGATGAAATATTTTTAATAGATATGATGATGCAATAATGTGTCAGTGCACAGCCTCCTGTTTTATGTTATCAGCAAAGAAGAACAGGTAGGAAGAATAATTGCTGCTTCTGTTATCTTCAGGTTATGGTTTTAAATAGATGACTAACTAATATTTCAAACTGCCTGACAATGAGGGCATGATGTGGTAAGTTTCTGTCTTCAGACATGTTTCATCAGGGTTTTTAATGGCCACTCTGTCAGAAGGAGTCACACATGGAAGAAAGGATTATTCTAATGGGCTTTCTAGTGGGCAGAAGAATGAGTTGATGAATCTAGAACCCTATGAAAGTGATTGTTCATGCTGAAGGCCTGGAAGTCTAAGGCCACAATGTCTGTGCCCTGGTCTTGGCATCAGAAGCATGAGCTCAGGCTCAGGCTCTGCCAATAAAAGCCTATAGCTTTGGTCATATCTTACCTTCTAGGGTTTCAGATTATTCTCCAGAAAAATAAAGGTTAGCCAAGATAATTTCAAATATTCTTACCAGCTTTAAATGACTATATATATAAAAAATGATTGTATATCAATAAGAACTGAGATACATTTCATTTCTGAAAATACCAATAGATGATTATCCAAAGCCAAATAGCTATGAACCAATTCTGTACTTCACAAAATTAATCTTTGTTTTACAAAGGATTTCCTTGAGAAAGCATGCTTGTGAACGTTTATATCAATTTTTACTTACACACAGTTTTACTATCATGAAACAAAATTAGTAAGGATTTCACAAGTAGGGGTGAGGGGATTATAAACATTATCATCATTTATCATTATTGTTCAATTTCCTATATATAAACTACAGTGGCTAAAAATGATGATTTTACAGCTCTCCTATTAATCACAGAACTATTAATCCATTACTGAGTTTATGCCTGCTCCATGAAAAAATCCTGATGACTGAGAAAAAGATGAAAACATCAGGGTTGCTCAGAATGAGCTCTAATTGAAAGGGCTGGCTTCAGTGAAGTTTATGGTTTAAAGAGGGCTTTCATTTTATGGTTGGCTTTATTTCTTTAAGAGCTAAATTTTACTTCATTCCTCTCATGAATTGCCTTTCAGGAAACGAGGAAAATAAAATTCTCTATCAGAAAATAGTGAGAAATGACAGGCTTGGGACAGAGATAACATGCCAAGTCAGAGGTAGACGGCAGAAAAGTTGAAAGTCAGAAGTACACCTTTTCTACTCTAACTCTGGTTTTTATCCGCTTACATGCTTCCAGCATCCCTACCTCTCATTCAAGTGTTTAATGCCTTAGATAATCCCTGATTTCCGTGCCATCCTAAAAAGGGGTCTTATAAATTCATCTGCTCTGAGCTGCCAATGGTTAAACTTCTTCAAAATATCAAATCCATTATCTATCTAAGATTGAAGGAATTATAACCAGATTACTAAGGTGTGTATAAATCTTTATACTTAACCAAGCACCTTTTCCCATAAATTATCTGATTCTAACCTTACAATATTTTTTGAGGTACATATGTTAGATATTATTCATAGCTCTTATAAATGCTATGGGAAGTGGTTCAGAGGGTTTAAGTGGCCTATCCAGAATCACTAATCAGTGAAAGAAGATGAATTCCAATTCAAATTTCTCTATTACAAGAGGCTTTAAAATATGCTTTTGCTATAGCCATCCATGTGTCCTAACTCAACTTTTCCTCTTAGTGTTGTTTCCTCTTTTATTTTGCCTTTATTCATTTATCACATACATCTTCAATTTCATTATCAGAAAAGTCCTAAGTTAGAAAAAGGAAAAAACAAAACAAAACAAAATAAAACAACTAATCCTTGGGGCAAATATCTAGTTTTCAGTGATAAATGGCCAAAATCCCTGCATGTCACCATCTGTGTTCTTACAGATTTCATGAAATAGTGCAATGAAAATGACATCTCATCCCAACTCCTTAACAGATTAGAAAACAGGATCCCTTGAACAATGTCACACATCTAATTAATAGTAGAACTAAGGCAGAAACTATAGATGCCAACACTGACCCTTGTACCTATTTTTTATTAAAAATATTATTTTTCTCTTTAACGTTCTCTAGGAAAAGGAGTTCCATAAAGTTTTTTAGTACCCTGTTCTATTATTCCTTCTTACTAGAATCCTTTCTCTCTGTCCAACCAAACTATAAAAATTCCTAGTATCGTCTATGTCTGCCCTGCTCAGAAACCAATCAAGAATTACACTCCTGGGATCTGTGGGTGGCTCAGCAGTTGAGCATCTGCCTTCAGCTCAGGATGTGATCCTGGAGTCCCGGGATCGAGTCCCACATTGGGCTCCCTGCAGGGGGCCTGCTTCTCCCTCTGCCTATGTTTCTGCCTCTCTCTGTGTCTCTCATGAATAAATGAATAAAATCTTAAAAAAAAAAAAAAAAAGAATTGCACTCCTGAGTTTAACACTTCATGTAGTGGTAGTGACTTGGGTGTCTAGTTGCTAACTGCTAAGGCTCATATGGGGAAATGCAAGAGGGACAGTGGCAAAGGGGTATTTTTGCCTTCTAAAATTTAGTTTAGTGGCCAGACTGAATGAAACTCAGCTGCTGTGCAATGTCCACACATCAATGAGGATAAGAAAATCACGTGGCGGATGTGGCAATGTGCCACCCAGACCCCCTTCAAGGAAAGAGCTGATACCAGTTGTGGGAAGTGAGGTCAGTGGCAATCTCCCATGGTTTCTGCTTAGCTCTATGGAGCTGGAGCCCCCTTTTACTTGAAGTCATGTTCTTCCCACTTCCTCAAGGGCAGCCCAAATCCCATGCCTGAGCAAGAGGGGGTATAAAGGTGACTCACTTCAGCCTGACAGATGACAGCCCTGATGGGTAATACTTGCTCCAGAGCGTCCTGCCAGCAGAACAGTATGCACCACAATTTGACGTTTTTCTCTGGCCAATTCTGTTTCCTCCCCGCTTTCCTTCGTAGTGATTGCTGATAAACATCTTGTATCCCAACTATTTCAGCCTCTGCCTTCCAGAAAACAAGTCTGCAACAGAGAGCTGCCGTGTTGGGACAACTGAAAGAGCAAATGTGCAGGGAGAGGCAGAAGCAAGAGTCCAAAAGAGAATTATGATAGCTTTGTATTTTCTGCTCTTGTTCTGAACCCAGCTATAATTCTGCCCTTTCATTCTGTGTGCCAACCTTGTGGATTAGAATAAGTCACTCTCATTATTTTTACTATTATTTCTTAATTTAATTCAAATCGGTTTTTGTCTCTAGCAACCATAGTCGTAACTATATAACTGAATGTGACTGAGTCTGTATATGTGGTACTGATACAAAGTACAATAAAAGCTAAAAGAATGAACATATTAGTATGAGCGTCTAAAGACAAGGATATAAACAAAAATGCTAAGATTTTAACCATTTGTTCTCTAGACCCACTCTTTCTCCCTGCCCCCCTTATTTGTTTGTTTGTTTATTTATTTATGCCCCATTTTTCCTCTCTGTATTTTCCTGGTCTCTTCCAACAACTGTTCCTCTCCAACAGCCTGAGAAGATTGCTATGGTGCCAGAACAACAAATGGGGTTTCTAAGAGTGGTATGTCTATCTAGTCTGGGATATTACAAAGGACAGCTAGTGCCTGAATTGCAGATCTTATATGGCAATAGCAGAACGCGTATCAGAGAAAAGAAATAGATCATGAACAAGAATGTTCAGGTCCTGCTGCATTTTATTTCCATATAGAAGAAATTATACTCTACAGCCCAGTTAAGATAACCAATCCTTCTATGCTTTTAAGCCTAGTACCTTCGTATTCCTCCTCTCTTTCTAGTTCAATGACATCTTTCTCATCTTTCAAATCCTTAATTTACTAGTTTGGAAGCCCAATTAGAGGGGAAAAACATACCTAGTTTTACCTTGGTGTCTCCAAGGCTACGGGATCATAGGGGATATTTCACTGTGTGTTTCTCTGAACAGATAAGTCTATTTATTAATTAACGGATGTCTAGCCTTTGTCACTATAGTGTATTTTATATACATTGTTTTAATTTAACCCTGATGACGGGTTAGCTCTCGGATAAACTAAGACCCTCAAAGAGCTGCCCTCAGGCAGATCCAGAGCATGAGTCCAGTGGGGTCTTTTGCATTAAGAGGCATTTAACTTTCCACTAGGACACAGCTGCACCTTCGTTAGCAAGAATAGCAGTCAGTCTGCTTCTCATAGTTCCTCCCATAGTCAGCTGCTTCTAATAGTGAGTGAGAAAAGGAATACAGCAAAACTTCCTGGGATGCAAGCAGATGAAAATTACATGTCCTTATTCCGAAGATTTAACTTTGTTTTACTAACATAAAAATGAATGAAAAGCAAAGGAGGTTTTTCAAAGTTTCATTTCTCTTGTTGGAATAGGAAAAGACTCAGTCAGAAGCCCAAAGGAAATGCTCCAAGGAGATCTGCAGTCTCTTGGAAACCAGATCAGCTGACAAAACCCCAGGGTCTGGGGCAGCCACTACAGTAAGTGATGAGTGAATGATTAGTGGGGACTAGGTGAGACTTCAAGCATCCTGGAAAGTGTAAAATAGCAACTGGTTCTTAAAAGGAAGCCTCAGTCTTGGAAAGGAGCACAGGATTCATCAGTGCATGAAAAGGCAATGTGGAGTCTTTGACCTAATCAGTGCCTGCAGTTACATTCTCAGCACAATGGTGTCTCCTGATGGTCTGGCACCTGCATTTTATGCTTCTCTTTTAATCTTTCAAGCTCTCCCTAGTTATCTGTTCTCAACCCCTCCCTGCTTCTTCCCATCTCCTCTTGAATGGTTCCAACTGACAGCTGCACAAGAGCCAAGGAGCTCACCCTGCCCTATGCTATACTCCATGCACTTCCCCCTTTTCCATCCTAATGATTGCTCATTCTATCTTATCCAGTTTACTTAATTACTACACATACATTTCTAAGAATCACAAATATAATCTAAATGACACATAGCTCAGCCTTTTAATTTACACTGCTCTTCTCTTGACATTTTTTTTTCAGGACTGTGTGCAACATATGTTCCTGCAGGTCAGTGGGTCGTGTTTTATAATTCCCAGTGGGTTAGCATGTTACAAGGTCACTTACTATAAAGTGGCCTCTATAAAGTATGTGACCTTGTAACATATAGTTACATATATGTTGCATACATACTTATTATATGTAAGTTCATATATACTTACTATAAAGTAACACATGGAGAGATCCATGTGTTATCAAGCATTATATATATGTATAAATAATTTGTTCCCCTACCCTATAAAAATATCTGTCCCCCACCCTTTTACAAATATCTTTTGGCATTTTCAAGATGCTTCTGGAAATGAAAAAGGATTGGCTCTAAACATGAACAAACATAAACGTCATCAACAAAAAGACACTATAAATTACACACAAAGCCCCTTCTAGTAAATCCAACCATATCTAAATCTTTTTGTGTGTTTAGTATGTTGACAAACTTTATCTTTACCCATCCTGCTCATATTTTAACAGCAAACTTAAAGCAAATCTTATACATTATTACAAATGCATTTTTTTCATAAACTTACTGAATATTTTTATTTCATTTTTTCTTAATTTGCAGAATGGTAAGGCTTAAAGACATTTTTTTATACAGAACACTTGGAAGTTGCCTTAATAAAAAGAAGCTCCATGAATCACCAGGTGAATTCGGCAGGCTATTTATCTCCTGTTGCCATGCCAATGACGTCTGACCACAATGTGACGTAATGAGTGCTGTCTAGCTTAATAAAAGATGAGTTCCCCTCCAGTGCTTCAGGACAGAGATTTCAATCAGCTCACAGTCTGAGACCCAATCTACCCTCAGGTTGAAATCATGCTGTCAGCAGCATCTCAGCTTGCCATGAAGAGTGCTATTGGAAGCATGTTTGCTTGGACCAGCTCCAGACTGAGAAAGCCCACAGCAAAAGATAAACTAACAAGCAAGGACAAGAACATTTTCCAAGCAGTGATGACTTCTGATCATATTCCTAAATTCTTTATCCTCTGTTTGGATGTGGCACATGTAGGCTTTGATCTAAAATCAGTTAAACTCCCAGAAGACTGGTGTCTGAGGAGAAAGCTATCTCATGTGATAAACAGGAAATTTCCATCAGTCCACTGCAACTAGTATCCTCTGTAAAAGAGAAGAGTATGAAGAAAAAAAACTCAGTATAAAAAGGATTCTTTCTTCTTGGCTGAGGGTCTGGTTGACCGCAAAGTTACGCATGGAGCTATGCATTACACAGATCCAGCAACCAGAGCTGCCCTATAATCGCCACATCTCCTCAAAATTACAATCCTGTATGGGTTTCTCACCCTAGGTGAGAGCCCCAACATTCAAATGAAGGAATCACTCTTCTTTGACTCTGACATAGCTGGGCTCAGGACTCTGTTGTCATGGAGAAAAGAGATTACTGGCCTCCACAGTAACACATTAAACCTTCTGGACAGATCAGGAGACCGAGGCAGTCTTCCCAGGATCCTGGATTCTCACTGTTGCAGGGCAAGACAACAGCTTTGGAGCTGATGGGCCACAGTCCCCTTGCCTTTCTGACACACTGCCCTGTTGGGTCTGACAACGGTCATTCTAAGGAAGAGAAGTCTTTTCAAAGACTGATGATGAAGCACCTATCCAGCATTAAGCACATGTAAGCATAAGTCAGGTATGAGCAGAACGATGTTTGGGTATCACAGTATTAACCTAGAGTTCCTGTTTTGTCTATCAGAAGACACATACTTCCTCCTACACCTGGACCATGGCACAATTTCAGCCCTATAAGGAGAGATCTGCCAGCCTGCTCTAACTGAAGCGCAAGTCAGTAAAGTATGTAATTCTTACTGTGTCTAACTCAGTTTGCCCCCTTTGCTACTGTCATTCAGATTAGTATTTTTTTTTTTCTGAAGAGTGTGGTTAGTAGAGTATTTCTAATAGAATACTGAAAACTCTTGCCTTGTGTTAAATGCAAAGTTATAACCAAAACCAGAAAGAGAAATAAGCGAGGGTTGGCAAATAATAACAATGATTTAACACATTTGTAAATGTTTGAAAGGTAATGTAAGAAATTGGAACAAAATAGCACTTCTATATTATGTTTTAATCACATACTTTACTAGATGATTTTTATAAAACTAGATAACATGTAATACAGTGACAAAGTTAATGAGATTCTCTAAGTATATATATCATGCACATATTTATAAGTAATGAATATTCATTAGCTTTTCAAATATTCTTTATTAGATATTGAATGAAGGTTATTTTTATGGAAATATCAGGTGCTTAATACATAGAAAACAACGCACTGGTAATTGTTTTTATCATTTCATAAATCTTGGAGGTTTGCATGCCTTTTTTGCTTGGCCACAATATTTTTTACATTATACTCAACTGGGAGGCCATACCACCTATATTATGTGTAATTACTGAAACCAACAAAATGCTTTTATGTTTTTAAGTCTTTCAGGAGTGTTTATATTCCTGTGTATGGTGATTTAAAAAAATAGTATTATGCTCATATAAACAAGTATTTTCTGAAGTCCCTCCAAGACCAGCTCTCAGTGGGATGCTATAGCTAGGAGGGTAAATTCTCAAGGTAGAATTAATGTCTTTAATGAATGAATGTTCTCTTTGTAGTAATAAAACTCACACAGAATAAGCCAGTAAAAATCAATTTAGGAGTGCCCATATTCAACCATAGGAAAATTAGTGCTATCTTGACATGGTAACTTCTTGCCTATAATTTTTGTTAAAGTCCAATATAACAAAGCACCCAACACAAGAATGAGAAAGTTGAATGACATATATTTATCACCCATTCCCAGGAGTGACCTAGGAATGTGAAAGAAGTTTTAGGTCAAATCTGTAATAGAAATGTAAGTGGCATGCTAACTTTTTTACTCCAGGACTATGTACAAATTATCTAATTCAAATTATGGGGTATGTTGAGTTTAACTTTTTCCTTCTTTTTTTCTTTGCCAGTTTTTTTGGAGGGACAGTATCTCCTTAACTTAGCATCATGCAGAATTTCCTTCATTTGCCAAAAAATCAAATATAATTAATAGGTTTCTTTGCATCTTTATCTAAAACATCATTTTATAGAAATTTATAACCAGATTTACACTAATGTTAATTAGGAAGATTAAACAAAGAGAAATACTTACCCCAAATGAAATATAGTAAACCTAGAGCTATTCTAAAATTTTAAAAGTTTAAGAAAATACTCTAATAAGGACATATTTAAAAATTAAGGTAAAAAGCATGACTAGCTCTAGTCTATGACTGAGAATATAAATTTGATCTTTATAGAATGTTCCTTCCCATCTAGATGAGAAAATTGAGTCTGTTTCAGTGTGATTAAACAAATCATTCAGAATTACATGGTTGTTAATGTGGCAGAGCCAACATCTAAAGTCAAGTTATCTAACTCCCAAATCAATGCCTTTCCATTATTGGCATTTAATTTTAACAACAACAGAAAGAACTCATCAATTGATTAACTAGTTAAGCAAGATCATAAGAGAGCAGATCATGTGGTAAATAAGTAGCTTCCATCAAATAGGGATGGAATAAAGCTAAATCCAAGACTGTGCTTTGCTCAGGAGAAGTGGGGTTGGGATAATACTGTTATGGGGGCTCTGAGTATCCAAGTATTACCAGGAGCACAGCATCAAGATGGGGATACAGCAGGGAAATGATGCAGAGGGCACTGAAGGAGTAGAAAGGCAAAAAATAAAATCATAGGCCAAGTTTATAACTTTTCTAAATGCTGGACCTGAAATCCATGGTTCTCCAGAATTACAGTCTATAAAAACCAAATAGCAGTGTCCTGTGCTGCTGCCACTAATGCACATACTCTCACACCTAGCAGCTGTAATAGTTAGCTTTATGTGTCAACTTGGCTAGGCTATCATGCAGTACCCAGTGATTAATCAAAATTAGGTAATGCCATGAAGGTATTTTGTAAATGTGGTTAATTCCTACGGTCAGTTGACTAAGTAAAGGAGATGGCACCTTATAATGTGGGTGAGCATCATTTAATAAATTGAAGGTCTTAAGGGCAGAAACTGAGGTTTCCCATATAAGAAGGGATTTTTGCCTTAGGACTCAGCTTGCTGGGCTACTTAACTATCCTCTCAAATCCATTGTCTTTACCCATGAAAGAGTAGCAATAAATCCTAATCCTAAACCTTTGAACATAATGTAAGATTAAGTATTAACAAGAACCTGTAGTCAGTATATTTTATCACTAAATTAATTTCATATGCTGTTTCTCACTGACCCTCATGATAATTTGTGAAATATATGTTATTATTATTTCTATTTTATGAATGTTGACATTGTTAATTTGGTTTCTCAGGATTAAACTTGGGCTTTCTCTCATTAAAGTTCAAGTCCTTTCTAAATATAAGGAGCTTAATACTATCTTTTAGTAAATTCAGATTTTTATGTCTTTACAGAAAAAAATTTTTGTGGTACTGACAGAAAGTTCTTATTTTTACATTTTGCTACATGATAGGAAAAATAATGAATATAATCATTATTTCCAAAAATGAGCTACCACATTAATGCAATAGAAAGAAGTAAATATTAGAATAAATTTTTAGAAAATCAAATCAGCTTTTTATACTTGTATTCCAGTGCAAAGAGTGAAAATTTTATTGTGTATGTTAATTAGGCAATATCATTTGTTTTTTTTTTTTCTTTTTTCTTTTTTTAGGCAGTATTATTTGAAGGTGAATCTCTTTCACAGTTTTATATTGTTAGTAACATAGTTCAAATATCAACAATTTATTGTTAACTCGGGTGCCAGCACCATTCTAATTGTTAGGGGGATATGAAAAAAAAAGTATAAATGAAAGTATTTGGCTTCAACACTAATGGTTAATCTTAACAAAGAGTGGTTAATGGATGTTCATTATGTGCCTGGCATTTTGCTAAGTGCTATGCAAGCATTACGTACTTTACGCCTATGTTGGAGATGCCCCTACTTCTATTCCTGGGAAGCTTACAATGATTAAGTTGTCCACTATCACACAACTAGAAAGTAGTAGAGCAGAACCCAGACCCAGGCAATAGGACCATAAACTTTGAACTTTTTACCTGTAAGCTGTATCAACTCCCTAAAGACAAAACATACAAACAAACCTATTACAGATGTATAATACAGCAAACAACACAACACGAGATGTGAAAAATTAGATATTCAAATGTGGATAAGAAAGGAGAAACCCACTGAGACCTAAACCATCTTTCATTGGAATGAAAAGCATGAGGCACAACCATTTTTCTGTCTTGTTTGTCGTTGAATTTCTAGCCTCTCACCCATAGTCTGGCACATTATAGGCACTTAATAACTATTTTTTGAATTAATTATTTTAAAATGATTAGCAAATCAACAGTGGAATAGATTTTGAATGTATGGAGTAGAGAGAGGGCGTCATTACTAATGTGGAAAACATGGCTTTGTCTTTCATTTATTCTACCGACAAATACTGCTGACTTTCACTATGCTAATGACTCGTATAGAAAATGGTGATATTAATGTGGGCATGCAATTCAATTATTCTTAGTCTGATGAAAGGAGCCAATCCAAGTTTTGGAGGAAGCAGACTAAAGCACAGAAGTTTATTTGGACATGGACAAACGATGGTCTGATCTTGCTTATGTCCTGGAGCAACCGCATTAACTTGAGGGAAGGTCATAACTTATAAGGACAGGGTGCTTTGTGACCCCATTATATATCTACATCTATATCTATTGCTATATACTTAAGTAGACCTTAACAAAACCTTAACTAGGAATCATTTTAACACAGACCTACAATTGGCATAATTGATGAAATCTGAAAGTGCTTTAGATGCTTTTATTTATCAATATTAAATTTCCTAATTTATATAATTCAAATATGGTTCTGTAACAGTGTTCTTGTTTTTCAGAAATATAAGCTTAACTATTTACTGCTAAAAGAGTACATTATCCTCAACTTAGAAATATTTCAGGAAAAAAAACAAATATATGATAAATTCTAAAGCAAATGAAGCAGAATAGAAACAGTTAGTGAATATGAGTAAAGTTTACAGAGGAATTCCTTGTACCACTTTGCAACTTTTCTGTAAATTTGAAATTATATAAAATTTTACAATTTAAAAGCAAAACAAGAACTGCGGATTAGCTCTTTAAGTGAGGTTACTTATATCTCCATCTAGGACTTGGCTTAACATTACCTGCTTGATGTTTGAACAAGCAAGATATTAACAGATTATCATATGAATTATCATTTTCAAATGACTTGCAGCCTGCATAGTGATTTTTTGGGTTCTATTTGTAATTCCTGCTAAGGCAAGCAACCAGTCGATTAGGAGAAAGTAAGGCATTGTGATAGACACTTCGTATATATTATATTTAAAATGTCAGTGCTAAGTTTTAAATGATGAATACTGAATTTTTTAAGGAACATCTAAGTAGAGATAATTATTCCTATTTTTTGACAGGTAAAATTAAAGCTAAAAGGGTTTGGCTATCTTGGCAATTATCAGTAAGCCATAGAGCAAATATTCTGTGTTCTGGCCATACAGTAAAATGTTAGGGGGAATTCTGAAAAACTACCATTGCCTGGGCTCTGATCTAGAAATTCTGGTATAGTTTTTCTAATGTGAGTCTGGGGCATCAGTTGTTTTTAAATGTTCCTAAGTGATTCTAACATACATCTTGGGCTGCAAAACATAGCAGTAAGGATAGGTTGCAAATAAGTGGGTAATCTGACTCTAAATCTTCTCATCTTTCTATAGCAATATGTGTGATAAAGTAATAATTACAACTTATCCATGTAGAGTTTAATGACTGTTCATTCATAATAGAAAACAACTCAAAAGCAGCTTAAAATTTTCATAAAACTTATGCATAATAATTATTGCAGATAATGCTCCCGAGTTTTAGTTCTCTTATTTTTACATAGTTCTACAAGATCTAATATAGTTTCTTATACAACTTGTTCAAATGATATATAAGACTTTATTCAGGACTATTGTAACAGGTTTAAGACTCACAACAGGGAGAAAAATCAGGCTCAACTGGTAATACAGCAAAGATAGCTGGGGATTTCTAGTCTAGGAGTGAGGATATGAGGGGATGGAACACACCAAGAGGAGGCATCAAGGATAGGCATATTCTTGCTAATCCCACTTAATAGGATTCTTGCTGAAGGCAGGCCAGGGTAATCAATAGCAAGGATGGGAGATTCTCACTAAAAATTTAATAAGATTCTTGCTAAGTCTGGACTCAGTAAGGACAGCTTACAAGGCCAAGGCTTTGGGAGGAGAACTCAGAGGAGCCTGACTAAAGGCTGGACTAAGACAGACTCTTTGTTATAATATAAGAAATATAAAAATAAGTCAAAGGAGTCATAGGTTGATGTTTCCCAGCACAATACTTGTTTTCCAGCTACCTATTTCTTTCTTGTTGCAAGCAGGCACAGCAGGTTACTGAGCTAAGTGGAGGTAGGTAAAATTTATAAACATACTAAAATATCCTTCATATAATAGAGAATAGAATAGTCCTTCAGGGGAAAGGATCGATGTATATTCCAGCAACCTCATGGCATCTCTATGCTGTCTTGGCACCTTACCTATGTTATTCCATTTGAAACCCCTTGAGGGCTGGCATTAATCACTGTTAAGGAGGGCAGTCCTTAGTATTGGAGAAATGGGTAGAAAAGGAATAAGATGAACCAGTCTAACTCTTCTTTCTGCCTTCGGAATTATCCTCCTTGAATTTAACTTCCACGTTGCCAAAATGTTAATATAGTTCAGGAGTTCAGTGAGTGGATCTTAGTGTTTTATTCTACAAATTAAAACTCTTTATTGAAATCTACATTAATAATTTATAAATCCCATAAGGAAGTGACTGATTAACTGGTCCCACCTCTTTTCATGAGGCTCAGTTTTCACAGGTTACCTTATACTTCAATGAACTATTAATAATCTCCTCAATGGTTCTCACATTCATACCCTTTCATTTTATCTATCTCTCTTTTCAACTGAATTATTCTGTGACTAATAATAACAAACAACAACTCTAAAATCTCAGGGAACACAATTTCATTTCTTTCAAACAATACACATTCACTGCATTTGGGTGTGAGCCTAGTGCTCATGAAACAGGGACCCAACAGGTAGAGTAGATACCATCTCTAAGACTGCCAGTCACAGTGCTAGAGGGAGAAGGAAAGCCCAGGTTACTGGGCACAATTGCTCCACACCCTGCCTGATCTAGTGGGGAAAAGGAGAATGTGCCCCAAAGGGGGGGAAAAAAGCTCTTCAACTAATAACACCAATGATTACCACACACTGGTCTTCTGGTGAACTCACACAATTCTTTCAAAATTCAACCCAAATATTTCTACCACCTATGTACCCATTACTCTTATTTGTACTTAGCATATCATACAAAAATGATTAAATTACATGCTAGTTCTCCAGCTACATTATTAGTTTGTTGAATCCAGAAAGTATATACTATTCTTGAGTTTTGGGCACCTAGGTCATTGTGTGTTTCATTGTGAGGATATAGTCCAATCAGTGAGAAATCAATAAAATCAATCTAGCCAACCAACTCTTCAAATTTCATAAATGTGTGACATTTGCCATTAGATATGCAGGCTTCTGGTATAAGGCTATCCATTCCCTAAAGAGGTCAAACCATACCATGAAAAAATAATGTATTTCTGCATCATTATAAATGAACCTGCTAGATTTGTCATTTATATAACCATAAATCTGTAACAGGCATTTTAATTAATTTAATCTGCATATAAACCCATTTTACAGACAAGGAAAGTGAGACACAGAGAAGTTAAGGAACTTGCCATGGCTAGAGAAAGGCAATGCACAAATGAAACTGCAAGTCATCTAGCTTCAGACTCCTTGCTCTTGACCACTAGACTGTGCTGATATTTTTGAGCAGCATAGCTTCTTGAAAAGATAACCGAATACTTTGTTTGGGGAATAATAAATGGAGGGTTTTACATTGATCATATCAGTAGTACCTAAACACTTGTCTATCTGTAGATTAATATTTGGATTACTGTGTGGGCTTACTGGGTAAGGACCTCCCAGGGAATCAGACATTCTATTTAGTATATTTGAAATTTAGAAATAAACAAAACTCACATTATATTTATACACAGTCACACTTGTAAATCACTGCTTTAGAATATTTTTATTTTCTTGTAAAGCAATAGGAGGCTATTCATTAACTGCCAAACTAATAATGTCAGGTAAGGAGATCATTTATCATAATGATCCATAGGGATGGAGTATTAGTTCTTTCCAAAGAAACTTGTTCCAGTCATATGATAAAAGTTGAAAAGCCCCATGGATATTAGCTCTCCCTGTTGCTAGCTTATGGAAATGTTAGTACCATACTTATGGGCATATGATAATTTTAAGAATTATCTGTAATAATGACAATGTAATTATATTAAAATTCTTGAAATAAAATGAAAACAAAGTTTATAAATGTATATTTTTATTTGCCAAGAATTTTTCTTTATGCCAGCTAGTATTAAAATATTTTTAAAGAACCCTAATGTTAAGTGAACTGAATAAAGATTAGACAGGTGCTTCAAAAAAATCGTAGGGTTGTTTAAGCATTGGAATAATTTAGCTCAACTGATGAAATTAATCTTCACATAAGGGCTTCATGCTAGCCTGCACTAATGTTACATATAATTTATATGGGGTACTCAGCTTAAAGTGATCACACAGTATTACAACAATAAAGCATACTGACAGCTTAAAAAAAAGATAAGCTAGAAAAGTTTATCTGAAGATCAAAGAATAAAATAGGTGATATCAAAAGTCGTTTTTACATTTCAGTCCTGAAACAATCCACTAGCAAGATACTCATTTCTGCAAAATGAAAGCACACACACACCTGGTACCTGCATTTCTGCATATACATTTCCAAAATGCCACCAATTAGCTCTAAGATGATAATATGACCAGTCTACAGGGCTGTATAATGGATGGCGTTGTTTTAATTAGTAATAATTGATGTATTTATATGCTTTCTAGTCATAGGAGGTCCCACTAAAGAGTCATTGACTCCATATGACATCCCCCAAATCATACCCCAATGAAAGCTAATGACACTCATTAAAATAAAATAGCATTCATAGAAAGACACTGGGAATTCAAATGATCTCCCATAATATAGAACGTTGTTACTAGATTGCTTTAGATATAGCAATGGGAGAGCATATATGAATATTTGGAAAAAGAAAATGTAACATTTGCTTCTTTGTTGTATTTCACATCTATCCACACCAAACCTAACCTTACTACCCATTTCTGCTGTGTCCAAAATGCTTCGAAGCTTTAGAAAATGTCTGTCTCCCTTTGGGCTGGTTCCAAATTTATGTCACCTTCAGTAATCATAAACATGAACCCTTAGACTTCTCCACAGCGAGGTATCATTTAGATTCTCCCACTTTATTTAGTTTCTTCTTTTCACATTTAACCTTATGTGGTTACTTTACCACTCTCTCTTCCTCTCTTTTTCTCCATGTACACATCCATGCACACATCCTCCCCCCAACCATTTCAGGATACATTACACGTACCATCTGCACTACTCTTAAGGAGATGATAAAAGTTTTCTCTATTAAAAGATTTCTCTTTACCCATGCAAATGTGGTTACATTTATTAAGGCAATTTATTTTTCTGTTTTGTATTGTGGATAGTTATTTACATTTCCATCTTTATTAATTATGGTAAAAGCCTCTTAAAGACCCTGGTATTTTTATTTTTAAGAATTGCCTCCACATTATCCTGACTCAAGTGATTTTTTTTAAAAAATGCTCTGAGGAGAGTGATACTTATTTTTTTTAGATTTTATTTTATTATTTTTTGAGATTGATGCTTTTAAATCATCTCTATATCTGACATTGTCTAACTAGTGGTCAGTAAACATTTTTGAAAGGGAAATATTTTATTTATTTAATTTTTATTTTAGATTTTATTTATTTATTCATTAAGGACACAAAGAAAGAGGCAGAGAACAGATAGAAGGAGAAGTAGGCTATTCACAGGGAGCCCAATGTGGAATTCGATCCCCAGACTGGGATCATGCCCTGAGCCACTGCTCAGGATCACTGCTGAGCCACCCAAGTATCATGAAAGGGAAATATTTTTTAAAGGAAATTATTTAATAAAGTTCTCTTGGTCTTTAATTATGCAAATATTGATGAATTAGATCTTATTTACCATATACAAAATTCTCCCTTATAAGGAAAAATGGCAGGATGAGATACTGGTTGGTTATTGTATATTCTCTATAGTCAGAAATACTATACACAAGTATTTTTAATTTAGTTCAGTCTCTACCTAAGGCTAGATTCCCTAGAAGAAAAACCTGACAAAGATTCAAGTTCATGTGATTTTTAAGGCAGTGCCTTCAGGAGAAAGAGCATAAGGGTGCAAGACAGAGCAAAGTTAAAGAACATAACATAACCTCACAGACAAGGCAGCTCCCATTTGGCTGAGAATAATTCTATTTGATCTTTAGCAACCAACACTATTTGATCATTAGCAACCAACACTCACAGCAACTGGGGGACATGTGCACCAAGTTGGTGCAGGGGATCTGAGAAAGGCACCAACAGTGTCCACTACAGCTCCAATTTTTAAACACTTATTTAATATTTAGCAGGGATCCAGAGTGTTCTGAACACTGCGAGGTCTCTTCAAATGTCCAGATACATTTTAAAATTTAACATAATGTTAAATGTTACTAACTTTCATGACTCTTATTAGTAATTGAGCTTTACAATGCTATCAGGCAGCTATTTAAAAAATACTTTCAGAAGGTATATATAATAACATGGTTCTTCAGGATGGAATCTTGGCAATGATTATCTACATTTTCAATGTACACGAGACACTGCCCCTTCCTTCCTTTCATTCACTATCTTTAATTGAAGGTGTTTATTCAAGTATTCCTCCTTCGCTTAAATGCAGCCTCTTTAGGCAATATTTGCATTTATTCAGATATACACTACTGTTGCATTCCTATTCAGTAAGTGCTTAGTGCATGACTAATGAGTAACTAAACATATGTATGAATGTATACAACTATAATGATATGGTGCTTGGACCGAAAATTCTTTTAGTGCATCTGAGAAGGAAGACAAACATATGGAATAGTAATTAGCTTAAATAAGGTATAATTTACTTCTAAAATTGGTTAGAAGAGCTATGACTAGGAAACTAATGGAATGATAAGACATTCAATCTTGGTGAAATATTTTTCAGGCTGAGAATCAACAAGGATGAATAATCTGGTTGTTGAATCATCTAAATAGAACAATAAGGCCCTGCTTGTAGGGGAAAGATTGGAATGAACTGAAATAGCTCATTCTTGAATTCTGTGTAAATACATATTTTCAGGTGGTGGATTAAATATGGAACTGGGAGAAGAAACTGGTTTACTTCTAAGCTTGCACATTTGCACATCATTTTTTTTTTCAATTTGTCAGATTCTTGGTACAGATGGTGTACCAAGTGGTTTAAAAATATGTCTAACAACAACAAAATCTAAAGTCATCACTCCTTTTCTGCAGATGATTTTTGTCCTTAGGGCAGCTACCAAGATCAATAATGTCTTTCCCCCTTAATAACACACATTTAATTTTTAGTTTATTTATGCTCAAACTTTAACCCCAAAATGATTTTAAGGTGATTATAATGATATTTCAAAACAAACATATTGTTCACTTAGTTCTGTTTGGTTTCATTTTCTAAATATCTTAGCAGTTGCCTTAATATTGATTATTGAAGGTGTGCTCTAGCTTTTATCTCTGTTCCTAATGTGAATCCCATTTTCTGACTCACACCATCAATGTGGCCAGAGCTTAAGATTCAGGACTCATTATTCAGAACAAAAGCTGTAATACACAGATATCACGTTATAGAAATGATGTTGGGCTTGCCAACACTGATACCTTGGAGAGTAGAGGAGGAACGTTGAGACGAGCATGGAAAATAGAAAAGAGACTTAAGAATTAAGCCCAGGTAAGCATTAAACTGGATGTCCAGACAAGCTGCTGAGACAATGACCAGGTAGTAACATAACTGGAGGATTACAGAAAATCGTTAGACAACAAATTCCGCATTCAACCCAACTACTCCTTTTTCTTTAAATTTTACACCTATTTTTTATTATTTATTATAGAAAATAGGACCTTAACATATTATTCCTAATTTAATAAACACTTACTGAACAATAATCATGAACTAAATATTTTAAGTATTAGAAATGACTTTTTATTAAGTTGGAGATTGCATATGCTCATTTGAGAGGCACTAGTATATAAACCTTGATATTTAAAAGAGCTTGGAATTCAGAGGCTATGAGGGGAAGCACAGTGAGTTTCCTCAGGTCTCATTTCATGGATACCTAGAGGGCCTGGGTTGTAAGATTCAAGTAGAAATGAACCAATGAATCTCTGTGAATATTTGCTAAATAAGGGGTATAATTCCCTTGAACTTGCTCTGATTTATCTTAAAAATGCCTAGGGGTCTACCATGTTATAAAGATCAAACTAAAACCAGGATAAATCCTGCTTTAATATGCAGAGAGCTCCTTTTGTATGGCAGATACTGTGTTGGGTACAAGGAACTCAATAATGAAATAAACATTATCTCCTGGTTTCATGGGACTTATAGTCATGTGGGTTTCAACCAGGAGCAGTTAAACTCCATAGGTAGGGTATGGAAAAGTGTCACGTGAGGAATGTGTGTGTACATAGTAGGGGAGGGCAAGCTTGGGTGCTATTGACTGACATAATAATTTGGCAGTGCTATGGCTCTTGGGTGGTTAAGATCTAGGTATGGTAAACATCCTATACTGCCTTGGAGAGACCCATATAAGGAAGAATTGCCTGCTCAAAGTGTATATACTGTCTCCCTTGAAGAAATATACAGGAAAGATTATTAATGTGCCCCTAAAATATGGCATAACTCATATAAAATTAAAATATGGCATCACAGCCCATATAAAGCACATTACAACATAAAATTGAGATGTTTAACTCAACTTTAGAGCTTTAGAGAATTAGGGAATTTCTTTCATAAGAAGCAACAACTGAAGGATGAACAAATTTAATCACATGAAATAGGATTGAAGAAATGTCCTGTATAAGGAACAAACAGAAATTTGCATCGAGGTTATATGATTGCTGGTGGGCAGGGGAGAGAGATGAAGATTGATCAAAGGCCAGGAGCAGGTTATTCAAGGCCTTATGAGTTATATGCCAGGCTCCTGCATATTACCCTGAGGAAAACAGAAGGTCACTGAAGATTTTACATTTATAGAGTGACATGACCATAGATGTAACATACAATTTTTCACTTACAGTTTATAGAATAAGTTGAGATGATCTTTCAATATCTATTTATGTCTCCAATAAACTCCTCTGCCACTGCTGTCCACAAGCACTAAGAAGGATGAACAAAGAATAGAGAAGATAAACACTGTAACAGAACACAAACTGGATACTCAATATAGAAGGAAGACTTTTCCTGCCTGGACCTTCCTGCTGCCTGATATAAATATAATTTATATAGTAGATTTAATAGTAGCCGTATTAAAAAAAATTACAAAGAAACAGGTTACAGAAATGTTATAGAAATCTATGTTTAATTGGGGTTCCAGAGGGTGCCGAAAGGGACAGAGGACCAGAAAGCATATTGAATAAATCATAGCTGAGAACTCCCCTAATTTGGGGAGGGAAGGATCATTCAGATCCAGGAGATAGAGAGATCCACCCCTAAAATCAATAAAAACCATTCAATGCCTCGACATTTAATAGTGAAAGTTGCCAATTCCAAAGATAAAGAGAAAATCCTTAAAGCAGCAAGAGACAAGAGATCCCTAACTTATATGGGGAAAAATATTAGATTAACAGCAGACCTCTCCACAGAGACCTGGCAGGCCAGAAAGGGCTGGCAGGATATATTCAGGGTCCTAAATGAGAAGAACATGCAGCCAAGAATATTCTATCCAGCAACGTTCTCATTCAGAATAGAAGGAGAGATAAAGAGCTTCCAAGATAGAAAGAAACTGAAAAAATATGTGACCACCAAACCATCTCTGCAAGAAATATTAAGGAGGACTCTGTAAAGAGGGAGCCCAAAGAAATAATCCACAAAAACAGGGACTGAATAGGTATTACGATGACACTAAATTCATATCTTTTAATAGTTGCTTTGAATGTGAATGGGCTAAATGATCCCATCAAAAGATGCAGGGTTTCAGACTGGATAAAAAAGCAAGACCCATCTATTTGCTGTCTACAAGACACTCATTTTAGACCTAAGGACACTTTCATCCGAAAAATGAAAGGCTGGAGAGTCATTTACCATTCAAATGGTCCTCAAAAGAAAGCTGAGGTAGCAGTCCTCATATCAGATAAATTAAAGTTTATCCCAAAGACTTGGAATAGTAAGAGATGAAGAGGACACTATATCATACATAAAGGGTCTATGCAACAAGAAGACCTAAAAATCATGAATATTTATGCCCCTAATGTGGGAGCTGCCAAGTATATCAATTAGTAACCAAAGTAAAGACATACTTTGATAATAATACACTGGTAGTAGTAGAATTCAACATGTCACTTTCTGCAAATGACAGATCTTACAAGCACAACATCACCAAAGAAATATGAGCCTTAAATGATACACTGGACCAGATGGATTTCACAGATATATATGGAACTTTCCAACCAAATGCAACTGAATACACATTCTTCTCAAGTGCACATGGAACTTTCTCTAGAATAGACCACATACTGGGTCACAAATCAGGTCTCAACTGATACCAAAAGATACCAAAAATATACCCTGCATATTTTCAGACCACAATGCTTTGAAACTAGAACTCAATCACAAGAAGAAATTTGGAAGAAACTCAAACACGTGGGGGTTAAAGAGCATCCTACTAAAAGATGAATGGGTCAACCAGGATTAGAGAATAATTAAAAAGATTCATGGAAACTAATGAAAATGAAGATACAACTGTTCAAAATCTTTGGGATACAGCAAAAGCAGTCCTAAGAGGGAAATACATCGCAATACAAGCATCCCTCAAAAAATTGGAAAAAACTCAAATAAACGAGCCAATGTTGCACCTAAAGGAACTGGAAAAGAACAGCAAATAAAACCTATACCCAGCAGAAGAGACTTTATAAAGATTCAAGCAGAACTCAATGAAATAGAGACCAGAAGAACTGTAGAACAGATCAACAAAACTAGGAGCTGCTTCTTTGAAAGAATTAATAAGTTAGATAAACCATTAGCCAGCCTAATTAAAAACAAAAGGGAAAAGACTCAAATTAATAAAATCATGAATGAAAATGGAGAGATCACAACCAACATCAAGGAAATACAAACAAATTTAAAGACATATTATAAGCAGCCATACACCAATAAATTAGGCAATCTAGAAGAAATGGATGCATTTCTAGAAAACCACAAATTACCAAAACTGGAACAGGAAGAAATAGAAAACCTGAACAGGCCAATAACCAGAGAGGAAATTGAAGCAGTCATCAAAAACCTTCCAAGACACAAAAGTCCAGGGCCAGATGGATTTCCAGGGAATTCTACCAAACATTTAAAGAAGAAATAATACCTATTCTACTAAAGCTGTTTTGAATGATAAAAAGAGATGGAATACTTCCCAGCTTGTTTTATGAGGCCAGCATCACCTTAATTCCAAATCCAGACAAAGACACTACCAAAAAGGAGAATTATAGACCAATAACTCTGATGAACACAGATGCAAAAATTCTCAACAAGATATTAGCTAATGCGACCCAACAGTAATTAAGAATATTATTCACCATGACCAAGTGGGATTTATCCCGGGGATACAAGATTGGTTCAACACTCGTAAAACAATCAGTGTGATAGATCACATCAACAAGAGAAAAAACAAGAACCATATGATCCTGTCAATAGATGCAGAGGAAGCATTTGACAAAATACAGCATCCATTCCTGATTAAAACTCTTCAGACTGCAGGGATAGAGGGAACATTCCTCAGCATTTTAAAAGCCACCTATGAAAAGCCCATAGCAAATATCATTCTCAATGGGGAAACACTGGGAGCCTTTCCCCTAAGATCAGGAACATGACAGGGATATCCACTTTCACCACTGCTATTCAACATAGTACTAGAAGTCCTAACCTCAGCAATTAGGCAACAACAACAAAAAATAAATAAATAAAAGGCATTCAAATTGGCAAAGAAGTCAAACTCTCCCTCTTCACAGATGACATGATATTGTACATAGAAAACCCAAAAGACTCCCCTCAAAATTGCTAGAACTCATACAGCAGTTCTGTAATGTGACAGGATACAAAATCAATGCCCAGAAGTCAGTGGAATTTCTATACACTAACAATGAGACTGAAGAAAGAGAAATTAAGGAGTCAATCCCATTTACAATTGCACCCCAAAGCATAAGATACCTAGGAATAAACCTAACCAAAGAGGTAAAGGATCTATACCCTAAAAACTACAGAACACTTCTGAAAGAAATTGAGGAAGACACAAAGAGATGGAAAAATATTCCATGCTCATGGATTGGAAGAATTGTGAAAATGTCTATGCTATGCTACCCAGGGCAATTTACACATTTAATGCAATCCCTATGGAAATACCATGGACTTTCTTCAGAGAGTTGGACAAATAATCTTAAGATTTGTGTAGAATCCAAAAAGACCCCAAATAGCCAGGGGAAAATTAAAAAAGGAAACCAGAGCCGGAGGCATCACAATACCGGATTTCAAGTTGTGGTACAAAGCTGTGATCATTGAGACAGTGTGGTACTGGAACAAAAACAGACACATAGATCAGTGGAACAGAATAGAGAACCCAGAAATGGGCCCTCAACTCTATGGTCAACTAATATTCGACAAAGCAGAAAAGACTATCCACTGGAAAAAGGACAGTCTCTTCAATAAATGGTGCTGGGAAAATTGGACATCCACATGCAGAAGAATGAAACTAGACCATTCTCTTACACCAGACACAAAGATAAACTCAAAATGGATGAAAGATCTAAATGTGAGACAAGATTCCATCAAAATCCTAGAGGAGAACACAGGCAACACCATTTTTGAACTTGGCCACAGCAACTTCTTGCAAGATACATCTATGAAGGCAAGGGAAACAAAAGCAAAAATGAACTATTGGGACTTAATCAAGATAAAAAACTTCTGCACAGCAAAAGAAACAGTCAACAAAACTAAAAGACAACCTACAGGATGGGAGAAGACATTTACAAATGACGTATCAGATAAAGGGCTAATATCCAAGTTCTATAAAGAACTTATTAAACTCAACAGCAAAGAAACAAGCAATCCAATCATGAAATAGGCAAAAGACATGAACAGAAATTTCACCAAAGAAGACATAGACATGGCCAACAAGCACATGAGAAAATGCTCCGTATCACTTCCATCAGGGAAATACAAATCAAAACCACAATGAGATACCACCTCACACCAGTGAGAATGGGGAAAATTAACAAGGCAGGAAACCACAAATGTTGGAGAGGATGCAGAGAAAGGGAACCCTCTTGCACTGTTGGTGGGAATGTGAACTGGTACAGCCAGTCTGGAAAACTGTGTGGAGGTTCCTCAAAGAGTTAAAAATAGACCTGCCCTACGACCCAGCAATTGCACTACTGGAGATTTAACCCAAAGATACAGATGCAGTGAAAAGCTGAGACACCTGCACCCCAGTGTTTATAGTCGCCAAACTGTGGAAGGGAAGGAGCCTTGGTGTCCATCGAAAGATGAATAGATAAAGAAGATGTGGTCTATATATACAATGGAATATTACTCAGCCATTAGAAATGACAAATACCCACCATTTGCTTAAACATGGATGGAACTGGAGGGTATTATGCTGACTGAGTGAAGTAAGTCAATTAGAGAAGGACAAACATTATATGGTTTCACTCATACGGGAAATATAAAAAATAGTGAAAGGGATTATAGGGGAAAGGATAGAAAATGAGTGGGAAAAATCAGAGAGGGAGACAAAGCATGAGAAACTTCTAACTCTGGGAAATGAACAAGGGGTAGTGGAAGGGGAGGTGATGACTGGGATGACTGGGTGACGGGCACTGAGGGGGGCACTTGACCAGATGAGCACTGGGTGTTATACTATATGTTGGCAAATTGAACTCCAATAAAAAAATATACAAAAAAAAAAAAACCCCAAAAACTGAAAAGCAGAATCCCTATTTGTACCAATTGATTAAAATTGGGAGAAAGAATGAAAGCATCATGACCCATTTTCTTTCTGTCTGTGGATAACTTTATTAGGCTAACTTCATGTAACAAACTGATGATTGTTTTGTTCATAAATCAGGACCTATAGTTTCATTGATTTTACCAAATGCCTATTGTAAAACTAAACAAGAAGTGAAAATTCCTGTTTATTTTAGTGCTTCACTTATGTGAATGTTTAATTTCTGAGATAAGTGTAAACAGACTTAGAAAACTATTCATTCAAAACCCAAAGTCCTGCAATACAGTTAATTCTCATTATTGCTTCCATTTAAAAAATTGCACACTGTGTAAAGTCATTGTGAGGATTCAAAGAGTTAAATATATATAATACACTAGACCTGTACCTGGGGCACAGAAGTGCTATATATAAGATATAGGTGTCTTTGTTTTTTAATTAAATTGTTAGGGATAAAAGTTGTCTTTTTTTAAATTAAGTTTTTATTATTTATTTTATTTATTTATTCATGAAAGACACAGAGAGAGGCAAAGAACACAGGCAGAGGGAGAAGCAGGCTCCATGCAGGGAGCCCGACATGGTCTCCAGGATCAGGCCTTGGGCCCAAGGCAGGTCTAAACCGCTGAGCCACCTGGGCTGCCCAAAAGTTGTCTTCTTTATGCTGATCTTCCTGCCTTGCCCTTTTCTTATGCAGAGAGTTCTCTAGATTCCATTCTAAGTGTATTAAATTTTTAACCTATTGTTATTTATTTTCCCTTGTTAAGACTCTAATTAAATCAATAAAATTATGTACCTTTAATATAGGTGTTAATCTCTCCTATAAGCACTTCATAATAAATAATTTGTAGATGTGGCTTGAGTGTTTTCTTTCATTTCTATGGGGTAATATGGATTTTCTGTATTCCATCCCTGCAGAGGAGCTTTGGTATATTTTTTCCTTGGATACCAAGAGAACTTTGATCCACTTTACTGCTCATGTTTGTTAAGGGTTATAAAGCCTCAGATGTACTCAGGAATTTATCAGCCAGAGCAAGCACAGAAAGAGATGTGGGGTGACAGTCCGTCCTGGGACCAGTAGCAGACTAATTCTGAAGCAGATGTTTTGCAGGCTCACTGGGATGCCACCTATGGGATGACTGCCTCTGTGAGTTTCTTCAGATAAAATATATCTTCATATACTCTATCCTGAACAAACATTAACATCTGGGTGAAAGAAGTCTATGCAATACTACATATAATTGTTAAATGTAATTCTTTGTGCTCTGTTGTGCTTTGACATTTGAGAGTTCCTCTGTATGCATTACCTATTTGGACATTTGGGCAAGCCCTATCCTCCCTTATCCAAATATATCTTCGCATATTTAGATTCCAGACCCAGCCCAGGCTCCCTTTGCTTTGAACTAACCAGCCTTACCTTGGCTCTGTAGTAGCCACATGAGGTCCTCTAGTTATGTGTGCATGAATATAAGGTATTGGGTCAGTAAGATTTGAACTCTTTGAGGTAGCATTGCATTTCACAGATTTCTACCCTGGCACCATGTTTTATATATAGTTATGTTATATAAGTTTTTTCCTATAAAACTTCTGAGAAAACAAAAGCTTTTATAACCTTTTTAAAACTTAAGCTAAAGGAATTGACATGAGCTTACAAAGAATTCTGCACTTAGAGCAATTATTTATAACTGCCTCCAAATAGAACTAAAGCTGTGACAGAGATTTGGAAACTCTGAAGGGAGATTGCTTTAACGTTTTTTTGACTGGTGAGGTATTTTAAATGAAAACTTCATAGAAACATTGTCTATTGGCACAGTGTTTTATGTTGCAATTACTGGCTGCTTAACTTCTCCTGTGTTTCTGACAGTTTGTAGACAACAGACAAAAATCCCCAAATGGACTTATGCTTTACATGAAAATGTTGAATGGGTGAAGTCTTCACAAAGAATATATTTACCTGATGTGAGTATATTGGAGCTGGGCTGCCATGTAAAGGAAGAACCCTATTCCACAGGCATTCTGCTTCCCTAACAGTACAACTGTAAATTGGCAAAGGTAATAGATGTTTAGGGAAGCTCAGAGTTTAAATTTGTGCATTTTTTTTTCTGTGTGGAAACCCATTTAATTCCCATTCTTTAATCTCGTGTTTTGTTTGCTTAAAATTTCACTGAAAGAATAAAGATGTACAGGGCTTAAAACTGTTTCAGTCCCTAGGCTTCACTGGTTGGTGTTTTGAACAGGTCAATTGACCTATTGGATTTCAGTGTCCTTATCTGTAAAGTGAGGGTAAGATTTGTAAAGACAACTCTCACATTGTCCTCCTCACTCCTTAGCCAGTTGAGAGGCCATGGTCAACCATTATAATCCCTCATTTGCATGCATTCTCAGAAGTGATGCTGTGCCCTCCTTTGTTCATCACCAAGGCACATGATTATCAGCTAATCCTAATTGTGGTGATATTTATTTTACTCATTTGGTTAAGGTGGTGTCCAGCAGGGATCTGCACTATAAAATTAACCTTTTACCTTTTAAATTCATTTTTACTTTGGAGATACTTTGAGAAAAGGTTAACCTCATTCTTCTTATCAAACAATCACCCACTAGGTATTGAATTCCTTGTAGACTGTTTAAATCAATCATGCCTTCTGTATTTAAAAGAGCTTTTCCTTCTTTTCATTAATTAATTTTTTTATATTGATACAGTTTCATGGATTCTTATTTTATTCATTGCTTTCATTATTTATTTTGATACTCAAATTGTCCCAAGTTTGGCAAATGGGACCACCTTTAATCCAGTATCTGTGTGTTTTTGATAAGTACAATGAACACTGCCTTACTTTCTGGTACAACAACACAATCTAGGGTCATCAGTACTTTCACTGCCTTAGCAGAGCAGCCAGCCTTTCTTTCTAAGGACTCCTGTTTCTTTTAAAGAACGATATTAAAGATCTGATGTAGTCCTAATAGTTTATTTTGCTTTTGTTTCTCTTGCTTGAGGAGATATATCCAGAAAAGTGTTTCTATGTCTGCTGCCAAAGAAATTACTGCCTATGTTTTCTTCTAGGATTTTTATGATTTCAGGGTTTGTATTTAGGTCTTTAATCCATTTTGAGTTTATTTTTTGTGCATGGTGTAAGAAAGTGGTCCAGTTTCATTCTTTCACATGTAATTGTCCAGTTTTCCCAACACCATTTGTTGAAGAAACTTTTTCCTACTGCATATCTTGCCTCCTTTGTTATAGATTACTTGACCACAGAAGTGTGGGCTTACTTCTGGACTCTATTCTGTTCCATTGATCTACATGCCTATTTTTGTTCTACTACCATACTGTTTTGATTGCTAAAGCTTTGTAGTATATTTTGAAGTCTGGGATTGTGATACCTCTATTGTCGTTCTTCTTTTTCAAGATTGCTTTGGCTATTCAGGATCTTTTGAAATTCATTACAAATTTTTGAATTATTTATTTTATTTCTGTGTAAAAATGTTTTTGGTATTTTGACAGGAATTGCATTAAATCTGTAGACTGCTTTGGGCAGTATGGGCATTTTAAAATTTTTGGTTCTTCCAGTCCATGATTGTGTCATCTTCAGTATACTTCATCAATGTTTTTAAGGATTTTATTTATTTGAGAGAGAGAAAGCACGTGCAAGGGGAGGAGCAGAGGGAAAGAGGGACAAGCAGACTCCCAGCCATGGGGCTTGATTCCACGAGCCTGAGATCATGACCTGAGCTAAACCAGGAATCACCCACTTAACTGACTGAGCCACCCAGTTGACCCTCATCAATGTTTTTTTATACATCAAAATAAAATGTCTTTTTTTTTGCACAGCCAAGGAAACCAACAATAAAACAAAATAGCAATCTACTGCATCAGAGAAGATATCTGCAAATGATATACCTGATAAAGGGTTAATATCCAAGATCTATAAAGAACTTATACAACTCAATACCAAAAAAGCAGATAGGCAGAGGACCTGAATGGACATTTTTCCAAAGAACCCATAGAGATGGCCAGCAGACCCATGAAAATATGTTCAACAGGGAAATGCAAATTAAAATGACAATGAGATTTTACTTTATACCTGTCAGAATGGCTAAAATAAAAAACACAAAAAGTAACTAGTATCAGGGAGGATGTGGAGAAAAGAGTATCCTTGTACACTATTGGTGGAAATGTATATTGGTGTAACCATTGTATAAAACAGCATGGAGGTTCTTCAAAAAATTAAAAACAGAAATACCACATGACCCAATATTTCCACTGGGTATTTACTCAAAGAAAATGAAAATGCCAATTTGGAAAGTTATATGCACCCCTATGTTTATTGCAGCATGATTTACAATAGTCAAGATATGGAAGCAATCCAAATGCCCATTGATTAATGAATGGATAAAGAAAATGTGGTGTATATACACAACAGAATATTACTCAACCATAAAAAAGAATGAAATCTTGACATTTGCAACAACATGGATGGACCTAGAGAGTATAACACTATGTAGAATAAGTCAGTGAGAAGAAGACAAATACCATACAAATTCACTCATATGTGGAATTTAAGAAGCAAAGCAAACAAATAAAAGAAGAGCCAAAAAAAGACATTGGGATACAGACTGGTGGTTGCCAGGGAGGAGGAAAGAGGACAATGGATAAAATAAAGGGGAATAAGAGTATACTTATCTCAATGGGCTGTGAAAAATGTATAGAATGACTGAATCATATTGTGCATGTGAAACTAATATAATGCTAATGTGCTAATTATGCTTGAATAAAAAAAAATCTTAAAGAAAAAAGAAAACATGGAGATCTAGCTAACTAATCCTTGCTACCAATGTTTCATTGTTTCTTGGCTTTCTCTGGCTGAGAGTTTTTTTTTTATTGTGAATGGGTGTTTCTCTCTCCAAGCAGAAAGCAGACTTAGGGATCCCTGGGTGGCGCAGTGGTTTGGCGCCTGCCTTTGGCCCAGGGCGCGATCCTGGAGATCCTGGATCGAATCCCACGTCGGGCTCCCGGTGCATGGAGCCTGCTTCTCCGTCTGCCTGTGTCTCTCCCTCTCTCTCTTTCTCTCTCTCTCTCTCTCTCTGTGTGACTATCATGAATAAATAAATAAAATCTTAAAAAAAAAAAAAAGAAAGCATACTTAATCATGGGACTCACAAATTTTTAAAAATGTTTGTTCTAAGTCATATCTGCTTATGGGAAACAAAGCAAACAAAGGTGACATTAATAGAATAACTACCACATAAACATGGCAAATTTATCATGAACTAAAGTCCTGACAAATACTACATGGTCAGAGTTCGCATAGACCCAAAATTTGGTCTCTGAAGGACACAAAGTGAAGATGATGCCTTTGCCTCAGTCAACTTTACCTTTTTGTTTGATTTATTTTCGTGAAGTCTTATCCCTCTCCAAATTCAGGCAGAGAAGTGAAGGAGATGGAGGAGGATGGGGGTTTGTATATTCCACAGCTTTCATTTGTTCCCTCTTCATAAACACATCATAAGTAGAACAGTTCATCTTTTTTATGGTACCTTAAGACTAAAGAGAAGCAAACTAAGGAGGTGTGACATATTTTGTAAGGCACATCAAGCTCTTCCTCCTGAAGAAATAATTCCATACAAAGAGTAAATATGTTTAAGCTGTGTAACGTCTTCTCAAATATATCAGCAAGTTGTATTATTTTACTGTACCAGGCCACCTTGTTGATGTTCACTAGTCAAGTGGGTAACATGCCATTTGATGAAGATGGCAGAGATTAATTTCTCTATCTACTTATTTTTTCACCAATAAGGTTAACAGCTGAGAGTATAAAACTCTACCTATAAATCTGGGTTATACTATTATTATGAAAGTCAGTTAGTTTGGTAAAATAATTTACTCATTACCATAATACAATCAGAATGATTCATTTCTAATATTTCATTATATCATTATTGACCTTATAAGAGAACCTGCAGGCAAAGCACAATCAAAGTGAAGAAAACTATAGAAAAATGAAAATCTTGTATCAATACTTTATGTTACCATGTGTGTCAACTTTAGTTGTAGTTATTAATTCTATTTTCATTCATTGTTCACTCTTGAGTTTACAGATAAAATTTGCAACAGGGCTGGGAAATACACCAACATACTGTACCACTTTCAAAGAAAATTGGGAGCTGAAATTATATTTATTCAGCAAATATTTATTACTTATATGATGCATAAATCACAGTGTTTAGATAAATTGGAAAATATATATAAATATATGTATGAGGAATCCCTCTGGACCTTACAATTATATTGAAAAGTCAAGTTATACCTTGGCAAAGTACTGCAAAGTACGTTCAGAATTTTATTCTGACTTCTGACTATTAAGTATTATTAATATTATCCAATTTCAAATTGAAATATTAATGACAGACAATAACAACAATGAATACCCTAATGTAAGAACATGAGTAGCCTTTCTTTCTCTTTTTTAAAGAATTTATTTATTTTTCATGAGACACACACAGAGAGAGAGGCAAAGACATAGGCGGAGGGAGAAGCAGGCTCCTTGTGGGGAGCCCGATGTAGGACTCGATCCCAGGACCCCAGGATCATGCCCTGAGCCAAAGACAGATGCTCAACCACTGAGGCACACAGGTGCCCCCATAAGAAGCCTTTTTGAGGTTACATGGCTTATGTGATGAAAGCTGAAAGCAAAATCAAGTCTTCTGATTTAAAAACTTTATGTTTTAAAACCCCTACACCAGTTGGGAAACTATTATATTACAAATGATTGTTGGGATCTATGAGTATTGTGAGTGGTTTCTGGAAGTCAGAGTTACAGAGGTGATGGGAGCTGGGCTATGACCTGAATAATTAATTAATGGGCTTTCACAGAGAATGGAAGATGAGGAGATTGTTGGCAAAAGGGAAAATGATCGGCAGAGGACTGAGAAGCATGCCAGCTTCTGAGTTCATGTTCATGAATATTCTATGAGAGGAAAAGTTCAAGAAGATTAAAGGACCAGGAATCCAAGAAGCGTCAGGGCTGGCTATAGTCTGAAGCATGTGCCAGTCCTATAAGAAAAATCAATCATTCTTAGCTCTATTTCTGGGGGAAATTATCCTATACTTGAAGAAGGGGTCTAATTAGAAAGCTTCGTGATTTGCCTCCATGGCAAGAGACATTTCTTATCCAGGAAAACCATCCTTTTCTGACTCTTTTAAAGACTTTTTTTTTTTTTAAGATTTATTTACGTATTTTTTTATTTGAGTGGGGGGAGAAAAAGAGGGAGATAGAGAATCCTCAATCAGACCCCCCACAGAGTGTAGAGCCCGATGTGGAGTTTGATATCATGACTCTGAAATCATGACCTGAACCAAAGGCAAGAGTCAGACCCTTAGCTGACTGAACCACCCAGGCACCCGTGACTCTCTTTTAAAGCTTCTGGAACGGTCCGGTGACTTCAGGGCTACTCATGTTCAGGGTGTGAGAATCTTGCTCACAAGAAAGGTATCTTTAACTCCTTCTGAGGCTCCCACAGAGGCTCAGCCTTAGTCAAAGGGAGAAAATGATTGCCCATGCACTCTGATTTCAGAGGCAGCAAAATGCAAAGAAGACTAGAACACACAAAACCTGAGCATCTAAAACTTTGTCACTATAAATAAACTGCCTTGAATTTCTGAGTCTCAGTTTACGCATTTACTTTAGAACTGGAATTAATGCCTTCTTGATTGACTTCTTAACTTTGATGACATTTTATTACTGAGGAGGCCTTCCTTATTCAGTATTTCCCAGCTCTAGATATTTTCATTTTTATGGGTTTTTGTATTCATCTTTAAACCATCTCTTTATAGTAACAAAAGGCAATGTATTTAAGCCAGCAGGGTGCATACTGGCCAGAACTGTTGATATCATTACATATGATGCTGGGCATCTCTCTTATATAAACCCATTCTTTGGTAAAGGGAGATTTCAAAATGGAGCAAGCAAGCTTAGCTAAGAGAGTCTCTTTTAAAATAGGGTTGGGAGGCCATAAGAGGAAGAATATGCACATCCTCATCAGACAAAATATGAACTTTTTGCCAGCTGCAAGCCCTCATCATGGACTTCACTCACTCCTTGCCATGACACCAGAACCTTGCCCATTCTTCACTTTGAAAAGAGCCAACAAGATTTGAGAAGCTTCAATCTCTCCTTTGCATATTAACTCTATAGATTTCAGTTAGACTAATTTCAATCCTTGTTTTGCTAGAGGACCGAAATGAGAATTGCATTCATGACCTTTCATATTTATAACTCTGACCCCTCTTTATCTTCCTGGGAACATGAGTCAGCTTTCTACTTGAATCTGTGTCTTCCAAATTGCAATTTCAATTGCCCCAATAAATACCTGTTTGCTTAAATTTTCAGTGAATATTTCTTAGTTGATACATTCCATTCTTACTCCCATGGTCTTAGTTCAGGCTTACATTTCCAGCTCAACAACCCCTCAAGCCCAACCTACCCCATTTGAATGATTCTTCTCACTCATTCCGAGTAACTGTTCACTGTCCTACTCAAAGCTCTTTAGCTGTCACTTCCTCTTTAGCTGACCTTCCTCCCCACTCACACATTTCTACAAAAAAGTCTAAATCTTTCATCCTTGGCATAACACACAGGACATGTCATGATCTGTCTTCTTAATGTCTCACCGACAACACAGAATGGCTAAGGAAGACATTTAATCTGGCAGTTAAATACAAGTTTTTTTAATCCTAGATCAGTTTTTTTTTTTTTTTTGGTCTGAATGATATTGGTAAAATATTTAACCCATGAAGAAAATGTTATTACAAGTAACTATATTAACATCAACAGTACTGTTAACATTTCAACATTTCTACTTAAGAAAAGCATATATGTGGAAAATAATATAGATTAGCCATGTTCATCAAAGTATCTTAACTATAGGGACTCCTGGGTAGCTTAGTTAAAGTGTCCAGCACTTGGTTTCTGCTTGGGTCATGTGGGACTGAGCTCCATGTCAGGCTCCATACTCAGCATGGAGTCTGCTTGTCCCTCTCCCTCTGCTCCTCCCCTCACTTGCACTCTCTCTCATTTTCAAATAAATAAGATAAAATAAAATAAAATAATAAAATAAAATAAACCAACTATAATTAACCAATACATACTATTGCCAGGCATGATGAAAAGAACTGATGGGGATAGAAGCAGAAAAATGTTCACCTTTAGCCCAGAAGGTTGATCTACAGCCTGCATAGTTCTGGAAAGGATCAAATGTGTGCTGGTTGCTACATTCTTGAAAGGTATCATGACTGCCTGTAAATCTTACCAATAGTTAATATTGAACTAAGTGGTATGCACCAGAAAAATCTTGTGAAAGCAGTTTTTATAAGTAAAAATTCAAAGAAAACATTTATGATCTAATACTCCTTTCATGTCTCCTTCCCCTTGAGCACTAAGCATATAATCACCAGCTTCATACAGTGAAAGTGTAGCTCTATCTATCCTCAGGTCCTGTCCCAAGGCTACTTAAACAAACCTACTAAATTGCGCTGTATGATTGTCTTAAGAATTCTTTCTTGACCATCGTGATCCATCATACCGAAATAGAACTTGGCACACATCTAATATAATTCTCATTGTAAACAGATAAACCTGTACCACCTTATCCTTATTTTACAGGTGAAGAAATAGAGATTATGTTGCTTTTTCAAATTAAAACAACTACTAAGTAAGGAGTGCATGCATCTGTGCTTTTCCTACTAAGATCTGTAGTTAACGGAGATAGCCATCTGACTTAGGGGATGAGTGTGTGAAGAGGAAAACATTTAGAATCTGGTAGAATACAAAAGAAACTGAATGTTTAAAATTAGAAGGCATCAGTTAAAAAAATATGGACATATTACTTTTCTAGTTTCCTTTTTTTTTTTTTACTTTTTTTTTTTACTTTCCTAGTTTCCTAAGTGGACGCTTCACATTTCCATTTTTTTTTCTTTCTTTCTAACTTTCTTTCTTTCTTTCTTTCTTTCTTTCTTTCTTTCTTTCTTCCTTTATTTCTTTCTTTCTTTCTTCCTTTCTTTCTTTCTTTCTTTCTTCTCTTTCTTTCTTTTTTTTTTTTTAAGATCTATTTATTTATTTTAGAGAGAGAAAGAGAATGAGTGAGTATTGGGGGAAGAGCAGAGAACCTTCAAGCAGACTCACTGCTGAGTACGGAGCCCAATGGTGCAGGGCTATATCTCATGACCCATGAGATCATGACCTGAGCCAAAACCAATAATCAAATGCTTAGCCAACTGAGCGACCCAGGTGCCCTCATATTTCTAGTTTTCTAAGTATCCAAAATTTTTCCAAAACATAACTGACAAAAATATTATTTATAATTAAGTATATAAAGTAATATTTTCTTTTGCATTTATTGAAATCATGGGGCATATTGTATGGCTATAGTACTTCCTGAGCTATTTATCAAACATCTCTATGATTTATTTTTTAAATATTATATTTAACTAAGAGAATGTTAATTAGATTATACCATTCATGAATCTAAGCAAGTAATTCTTGACATATAACATTTTCCCACCTTAAATTCAATTGATATGTTCTAAGAAAAGATTTTAAATTAATCATTGACATGTGGACTACATTTTCACATTTTAAGAGGAAATAGTTCTGTATAGCCATGCTTACTCCTGATTCCTAATTATCTTCTCCCTCATCTGAGTGAAATGAATTGTCCTGGACGCCTACATTCAAATGATGTGTGCACTGTGTAAAAGAAAGGAAGATAATAAATTTCTTTTCACCACTTTCTAATTTATGTCTCTTGTCATTGATTGATCCCCCTGGTATGCGGTAGTATAAATTTCTACTTTGCATAATACTTGGAGGATTTTCCTAGTCAAAAATAGGTGCTGAGGGCAGCCCAGGTGGCTCAGTGGTTTAGCGCCACCTTCGGCCCAGGGCGTGATCCTGGAGTCCTGGGATGGAGTCCTAGTCCCATGTCCTGCTTCTCCCTCTGCCTATGTCTCTGGCTCTCTTTCTCTCTCTCTGTGTTTCATGAATAAACAAGGTCTTAAAAAAAAAATAGGTGCTGACATGTGCCTTGGGAACTCTGAGTGTGAATGTCTTCCCACTTATTTAAGTCAGAAATACTTGTGCAAACTCTCCCTTCCTAGATTTTGAAGCCAGGGAGGACTGTTTGAGGAGTCCTTTGGTGAACCTGATGGAAAGACTTCTGAGAATCTTTTTTACCAAGCTAATGTTTAGAGACAACACTACAAGCCACACATGGACCTTTGCTTTGTGGAATAAGTGCTTTGCTTTACTTACTTAAAGTGCATAAATGGGTCCCACCTAGGAAGGTCCTACCTGTAGATAATTTTGCTGAAAGGAACTCATTCTAATGCAATAAAAACTTCACATTTCCCTCTTCTGTTAAAAAAAAAAAAAAGGTATTCTCTGATGACGTATTTTGGAATTTTGCTTCTTTGTGTAGAGGAAAGAGAATTCTATTGGTTGAAAGATGAAAACAATAATATAAGATTCAGTCTCTTGGTGGAAGTAGGGTGACAGCCTGCGAGAAAATGATTAGAAACAGTCATGGGCTATTGTTTCTTTTATTTCTGTTTTATTTCCCTCTTTCACTCCCCCTGGCCATTTTATTATTTCCTTTTTAAGATTAAAAGTTGATTGTAGAAATGTCCAAAGGCTGATACAAAATGTGTTCATGCACTCAGAACTATCAGATGTTAAATCTTATGAAATGTTTTATATTTTATATAAAATAACATATTACTTGAGATTGTGCCTGAGATTTGCTTCAAATATCTAATGATGGAAGCAAGTGGGAGTAGAGATGCAACAAATTGATGAGATTTCACAGGGTTGAATCTGGGCTGTTGAGTACATGACTATTCTGTGTACTTTGGTGTATGTTTGTATTTCTTATAACAAAAGATTTTTAAAAATCTTATGTAAATAGCTTCACATTTGTGTTCTTCCTAATAAATCTAACTTACCATTCTTTTAATAATAGCCCCATTAAATTGAACCCTGTTTATTTCTGGGGAAAAATACACAACAAATAGTGTGAAAGCCCACTTACTCTGCCCCGTAGTCCTGTCTTCCTTTCCAGTTGCACAAATAGGATTTTGGTTGTTTAATTTCAGTCCATGTATTTTTTAGGTCTATTGTATACATATATATCTTTAAATGGTTTATTACTTTCTGTATTTTAAAGTCTAAAACTTTAATGTTTAACATAATGTTATATGTTACCTTAAGTAACTTACCTTTTCCTATAAATAATTTACTTTTAGGTTTATCCATGTCCACACAAATAAATCTCTCTTTTTTTTTTTAATTTTTATTTATTTATGATAGTCACACACAGAGAGAGAGAGAGAGGCAGAGACACAGGCAGAGGGAGAAGCAGGCTCCATGCACCGAGAGCCCGATGTGGGATTCGATCCCGGGTCTCCAGGATCGCGCCCTGGGCCAAAGGCAGGCGCCAAACCGCTGCGCCACCCAGGGATCCCCACACAAATAAATCTATTTCTTTCATTTTACCTGATATAGAACAGTCTATGGCTGAATATAGCCAAAATGTTGACTTTTGCTGCTACAAGCAATGCTACAATATAGCAGTTATACAACTATTTATACACCATGGCAAGAATTCCTAGAGTATAAATCTGGAAGAAAAAGATTTCAGCTATAAGGTGTTTTCATGTTCACCTTCATTAAATATGGCTGGATTGCTCTATAGAATAACTAGGGGAACTCAAAGAATGGAAGAACCCCTGTTTTGAAGTATCTTTTGAACAGTGTTTAGAATAGATTGGCTTTTTTTTCTTGCTAATTTGATAGTATGGAGCATATATCATTGTCATTTTATTTTTATTTCTTCTATTACTTGTGAGATTGAGCATCTTTTCAAATTATATTAGCCTTTAAGATTCTTTCTTCTGTGAATTGCCAGCTTTTATATTTAGATTATTTGATTTTTCTTGCTGATTTATTTTTTTTTAAAGGACATTTTTTTATTTTTTATGATAGTCATACAGAGAGAGAGAGAGAGAGGCAGAGACACAGGCAGAGGGAGAAGCAGGCTCCATGCACCGGGAGCCCGATGTGGGATTCAATCCCGGGTCTCCAGGATCGTGCCCTGGGCCAAAGGCAGGCACCAAACCGCTGCGCCACCCAGGGATCCCTTTCTTGCTGATTTATAAGCATTCTTTATACATCCAGGATACTAAACTGTGGATAATTATAACATAGAGATGATGCCAATGAATCGAGATATGTTCTATCACCAGTCCAGGGTCTCTCAGACAATAGCTATACCCATGGCACTTAGCTGCAAATCCCCCCTTTTTTTTTTTCCTACTCCATACTGCCTTCCAAATATCAAATAATAAGGCTAAAGGAAAACACTTCTAACACCCTTTCCATTTCTGACACATCATGGTTTTATCAATTGTCAAGTTCATTAAGAAGGTAATTTTTATTCCATATAAAATTTAGGTAGTTTGTATTGGTGAGTGTATGAGGATGACATTAAGAAGAGAAAGAAAATTCAACAACTCTCTTTTCGAAGACAGCCTCCTTAATTTGGAGTCTTAAGAATTTAAAGTACAGCAACACCAACTGGTACATGAGAAGATGCCCAATATCATTAAAGATCAGAAAAATGCAAATCCAAACCTACAATGAGAAATCACCTCACACCTCTTACATTGGCTAGTATCAAAAAGAGAAAAAAACAATAAGTGCTGGCAAAAATGTGGAGAAAAAGGAACCCTCATACACTGTTGGTAAGAACGGAAATTGGTGCAGCTATTCTGGATAATAATGTGGAAGTTCCTCAAAAAATTAAAAATAGAATGACCATACAACCTAGCAATTGTATTTCTGTGTATTTATTTGAAGAAAACAAAAATAGCAATTTGAAGAGATATATGCACTGCTATGTTCATTGCATCATTGTTTATAATAGCCAAAATATGAAAGCAACCTAAGTATCCATCAATAGATGAATGAATAAACGTGATCCGTACATACAGACACACACACTCACACTGGAATATTACTCAACCATAAAAAAGATGAAGATCTTAATATTTATGATAACATGGATCAACCCATAGGGTATTATGCTAAGTGAAATAAGGGAGAGAAAGACAAACACTGTCTTTACTTATATGTAGAATCTAAAAAAATCAAATAAAGAAACAACACAAGATAGAAACATACTCATAGACACAGGAAGCCAGCTGTTGGTTACCAGTGGGAGGAGGAGTTGAGGGAGTGGGCAATTAGATAAAGGGGATTAAGAGGTACAAAATTCCATTTATGATAAATCATGGGGATGAAATGTACAGCATAGGGAATATAATCAATAGTACTGAAATAATTTTGTATGCGACAGATGGTAACTAGACTTTCCATGGGGATTGTTTTGTAATGTATAAAAATATCAAATCACTATGATGTATACCTGAAATTAATAAGATATTGTATGTCAATTATACTTCAATAAAAATGAAGAAAAATAAAATATGAGAACACAGCACATCAACAGATTATTTTCCTGCAGTGGATGTAGCTCAAACAGTGTCACACAAAGGGTTCATATATGGTGGACACTAATAAAATGTAATCAATTATCTATAGGCTTGCTGAATATATGATAAACTCTAAAATATTATTTATTTAAAAATACAATTATTATTAAAAAATACAATTATTACTGTATTCCCACTAAAATACTTGTGCTTCTTGACATCACTTGGGAAGCAAACAGGTGACATTAACATTAATTTGAGTTAGCAGAAATTTGGTACAAGGTGCCAAGAAGACAGAACTATTCCTGTTTGTCATCTTCTTGTCATATAATATTTCTATATTTGTAAAATAACATGATTCTTGTGTTGCCTTAAAGGCCCTGAAGCATCATCATAGGGATGAATAATATTCATAGGGATGAACAACATAGTTGTCTATGAACAACTCATAGGGATACAGAGAACTCAGAAGCATGGCCAGCCTCATCTGGTTTTGCCCTTAGGCAGAAAATGGATGCAAGTGCTTGGGCCAGGTTGTTGGCTTTGTTGTTGTTGTTTCATTTTTCCAGCATCTCATGTGAACTTAAATTTATTATTCTTATTGATACTTAAAGGTCTGTGATGTACTAAACAGGGTATGCCTTCCTCGGTTGAGTACAGAACCTAAATGACAGAATCTCATGGATTGTCAAGTGTTGAAAAGAAAGGACCAAACAAAAGAAATTCTGAAAGGCAGGAAAGAATTTTGTCCTTACTAGTCCATCCTTTGTGTCTCTATACACAATTAGTAGCTTACAAATTCCAGTTAAAATGAGTGCAGTTTTAGGCATATCCATATTAAAGAACATACAACAATGAATATATTCTATAGGCCAATGAAATAAGCAAGGGTTTCCAGATGGTAAACTTTTCCTGGAATTCATCCATTTAGTTTACCATGGGTAGCAAAACACTCATTGCTGATGATGAATTTATCTAAATGAACAAAACCTAACCAATGAACTCCTGCCTCAAATCTGCCACTCTTCTATTTCCTTGTTCATGTCTATGATGTCTATCAGTATTAATCATCTAGGCTTAAAATAAAACATGGAGCTATTAGTAAATACTTTTAGTCTTAAATTTCCAAAGTGGATCATGTGAAACTTTTTCTTAGAATAACTAGTAGGATTCCAAATTTAATCTCACTGATATTTGAATGTAAGGAGAACATATAGCTGATTGACCCACTATTGTTTATTAGGGAAAAACAAAATTTCTTTCCTCATTGCACTGTGGTAGTCCTATTATTGTTATAAATAAGGTAGTCGCATATACACTGGTTTGCTTCTGAACTATCTATTCAGTTTTATTGGTCAGTTTGTCTATCTTGGCCCCTAAAACATGACCTTGTTTAATGTATTAATAGGTCTTATATTTAATGTTACATATCCTTAGATTTGTTCTTCAAAATTGCCTCGGATATTCTTGATCTTTTGCTTTTCTCGAGGAATTGTAGTTAACTAGTTAAATTTGAAAAAGAAAAAGAGTAAACACTTAAATTTTGATTAGGGCTGGTTAAATTTATAGATTAATTTTGGGAAAATTGACATCATTAGAATATCAAGTATTATGATATTGAGTATGACACATTCCTCTATATATTTAGATTTTCTTTTATTTCTCCAAAATATTTTTTGGATTTTATTGTAGAGGTTTTCACATTTTCATTAAGTATTCTGATATGACTACTTTAGATTATACAGAGTTCATTTAGTAATAAGATAAATAAGAATTTGGAGACTAACCGAATTCAGACAGGGAGAGAAGTAATAAAAAGCAAGTATATGAGTTCAAGAACTAAAGAGGTAAAATAAATTTGTTTTGATGACTAAACATGAAGAACAAAGAATTCAGAGAAATCCATGAGGGCTTTGATATTTTAGAGTGAGTTAAACTTTGTAGAAAGGTTATTATGTTTTATGCAATTGTAGAAGGACATCAAGGTGATAGTTTCCCAGTAAGGGTTGTGTACAAAATTTGGTTGTATGAAGAGACCACTTGTAAATTTCATTAGATTGGTGACCTTGTCTTGTTGACTGTAGTATCTCCAGATTCTAGCATGTGATACGTATAATCCTCAATAAATACTTGATGAGGGATCCCTGGGTGGCGCAGCGGTTTGGCGCCTGCCTTTGGCCCAGGGCGCGATCCTGGAGACCTGGGATCAAATCCCACGTCGGGCTCCCGGTGCATGGAGCCTGCTTCTCCTTCTGCCTGTGGCTCTGCCTCTCTCTCTCTCTCCTCCTCTCTCCTCTCTTATTTATCATAAATAAATAAAAATAAAAAAAATACTTGATGAATGGGAGAAAGACAAAAAGAAATAAGAAAAAGAATAAGAATAAAAGGAAAAAGGAGAGAAAGAAGGAAGGAGGGAGAGAGGGGAAGGAGATAGAGATAGACACATGGTGGGGGGGCATAGGAAAGGAAATAAAAATAAAAGAGATAAAGAACTCAGGAGATCTCATAAAAGAGGCCCTTTTCCAGTATTATAAGTTATTTCCTTTTAAATAGTTTCATTCTCACTACTCTGGTCACATTGTTAATCTCATTTTTATCTGAGATGTTTAATACGAACATAATGTAGAAGGGAGATTTGGATGTCTTTATTGTTGTGAAAATTCTAATAAAAGGGAAATGTGATCATTCAATGAATATTTATTTGTTCAGGTTGGTAAGTATAATGATAATAATTTTTACACAGCAATAAAGCGAGGAATGAGAATGGGTTATTGCTTTTACAGCCCAACATTCATTTCACTTGATTCAGATACTTTCACATTATTGCATTTAAGAAACAATTACTATACTATCAGGTTGTCATTTTATTAAAGTAAAGCCATCTTAATACTATGACAGTTAGATGCAAATTTCAAGGTAGGAAATCTCAAATTAAATGAGTCTATATCCTCAAAGTTGTAGGAGTTCCATTGGTTTCTACTAAAGGAAAATATTTTTGAGATTTCTTTGCTGAAGAAGGAAACTAGAATTAGATTACAAAAGGTTTCTTAGGTTAGCCTCTCACCTTCAAGCAAAGTTAAGTATATTTCATTGCAGAAACGTAAAACCCTATTCTGCTATTCTACTCTTATATTACATTGATTTTCTTTCTTTTGTTTTTTTTTTAAATATTTTTAATTTTTTATTTATTTATGATAGTCACAGAGAGAGAGAGAGAGAGAGGCAGAGAGATACAGGCAGAGGGAGAAGCAGGCTCCATGCACCGGGAGCCCGACGTGGGATTCGATCCCCGGTCTCCAGAATCGCGCCCTGGGCCAAAGGCAGGCGCTAAACCACTGCGCCACCCAGGGATCCCGATTTTCTTTCTTTTGATTATAAATCCATGAAAAACAGGATTTAAGTATTTGGTAGGCTTTTTGTGTGAGGGGTTGAGTCCAAGAAACCTTGACATGCAACATTTTCCCTAACCAATGACAGAATAGAGAAACTAGCAGGGCATAGAAGGTGAAAAAATAAAGACCTGAGTAAGCCAGGAATCATTTTAATGATTTGTCAAACATCACTTTGGCTAGAAGTGATTAGGGAAATTCTTACTCTAATTCTAACTCATTCTAAGTAACATGGACTGTTGGTAAGGTGACCATAATAAAAAAAAGCTTAAGAAAATTTCTCATCTTAACATGGTAGCCAACTTTTTTAGAAAAAATATACTCCAAAAAGAGAGAATATTTAGCCTGAATTCAATGCCTTTATATTTCAAAAGGAAATCTATGAGACATGGAATTAATGTCCAAAAGTATGTTAGATAGAGTACCTGGTTGGTTCAGTTGGTAGAGCATACAACTTTTTTTTTTTTTTTTTTTGAGCATACAACTCTTGATCTCAGGGTTGTTAAGTTTGAGCCCCACATTGGGTGTAAAGATTACTTAAAACCAATAAATAAATAAATGTTATGTACCACATATACAGACACACAAGTGATTGTAAAATATTAGTAATATATGAATATTCAGAGCTTTCTGCTTTTTTTTTTTACTGAATGCAACGTAGTATTCTGTCTTTGCCTTTCATTTTAGTTCCTACCTCACCCGCTAAGAATTTTGTTGACCATCTTTGTTCTAAGTGTCTTATTTTTTTATTACAATTTTTGTTGAGATAATTATAGATTTGCATGCAGGTATAAGAAATAAAACAGAGAAACCTAGTACAATTTGACCAGCTTCCCCAAACAGTAACATTCTGCAAAACTGTAATAACTCAATATTGTTAAGATGCCAGTTCTTCTCAATTTAGCATATGGATTCAATACAATACTAATTAAAATCCTAGCAAGTTATTTTGTGGATACTGACAAACTGATTCGAAAGTTTATATGAAGAAGTAAAAGACCCAGAGTATCCAACACAGTATTGCTGGAGAAGCACAAATTTGGAGGAATGATATCACTGAACTTCAAGATTTTAAGGCTCTAAAGTTACAATAATCAAGACAGTGAGGTAATGGCAAAAGGACAAAGAGGTCAACAGAACAAAGGAGATAGTTCAGAAATAGATCCATATAAATACAGCTGAGTGGTATGAAAGCAAAGATCCATGAAAGAAATAATTCATAAACATGATTTAATTAAATTAAAACATCTGTTCTTTGAAAGACACTGTTAAGAGAATGACAAACCAAGCCATAAACTGAGATAAAACATTTATAAAAGATATCCAACAAAAGACTGGCACCTAAAATATACAGATAACTCTTATATCTCAACAATTGAAAAACAACGTAGTTTAAAAATGGGCTTAGGACCTCACCAAAAAAGATATGTAAATGGAAAATGAGCACATGAAAAGATGTTCCACCTCATATGCCATCATGGACATGCAAATTAAAACACCAATAAAATACCAGTATACACCTATTAAAGTGTCAAAATCCAGAATACTTACACTACCAAATGCTGACAAGAATGTGGGGCAAAAAAAAATTTCATACACTGTTGGTAGAATGCAAATTGGTATGGCCACTTTGGAAGACAATTTGACTATTTCGTACAAAACTAACATATGTTTACCATATAATATAGCAATTGCACTCCTTGGCATTTACTTGAAGGAGATGAAAACACTTCCACACAAAAACTTGTACACAAATGTTTGTAGCAACTTTATTCATAATTGAAAAAAACTTGGAAGCAACCTAGATGTCCTTCAGGAGGTGAACAGATAAAAATACTGTGGTATTTCCAGACAATGGAATATTACTCAGCACTAACAATAAATGAACTGTCAGCCCCTGAAATGGCATGGAGGAATCCTAAATGCATGTTACTAAGTGCAATATGCCGGTCTGAAAAGGCTGCATACTGTATGATTACAACTATAGATGTTCTGGAAAGGGCAAAACTACAGAGACAATTAAAGATAAGTGGCTGTTCAGGGTTAAGGGGAAAGACGGATGAATAGGTGGAACACAGAACATTCTTAGGATATAAAGCTACTCTGTATGATATTATAATGAAACTACATGCATGACACATTTCATTTTCAATTTGTCCAAACTCTCAGAATATATAACACCAAGAATGAAATCTAATGTAAACCATGGACTCTGGTTGACAATGATGTGTCAATGTAGGTTCATCAGTTGTAGCAAATATATCCTCTGGCAGGGGGCTGTTGATAATACTGAAGGTTATGCCTTCTACTCAATTTTGCTGTGAACCTAATAAGCTCTAAAAAATAAAGTCTATTTAAAAATCAACATATAATATAACCAGGATATTGACATTGATAAAATCCATCAATCTCATTCAGAATTCTCTGGTTTTACTCAAAAGATGTCTTCTGATGTAAAATTTGAGCAAAAGATGAAAAAACAAAACAAAGGAGAACCTATTACAGAGTTTTTGCCTCAGAAATGGCTGATATTTCACAAGTTAGAAAAACTAAAGGAGAAGCAAGGAGAAGAGGTTGAAAAGGAAGAATCTGTTTGAAATAACCTTTCAGCTGTGGGCAGAAAGTAAGGGAGAGAGTCTTAGGACTATGTGTGCTATCTTGTGAAGAACACTGAGAATAATAGCAATAGACAGTGAAGATTTCAAAGATATTTATAGTACTCTCAATGTTACGCAGAATCTGGTTTTAAAAACTGGAGTTTATTATTATTTTTCTGTTAGATTAATATTTTTTCAAATATCACTGACAAAGCTAGGGCCACAAAGATCCCCATATAATTAAAACAAAGACCAAACAAATGAGAAGAGGGATCCCTGGGTGGCGCAGCGGTTTGGCGCCTGCCTTTGGCCCAGGGCGCGATCCTGGAGACCCGGGATCGAATCCTACATCGGGCTCCCGGTGCGTGGAGCCTGCTTCTCCCTCCGCCTGTGTCTCTGCCTCTCTCTCTCTCTCTGTGACTATCATAAATAAATAAAAAATTAAAAAAAAAAAAGCAAACAAATGAGAAGAAACACATTACTTATTCAGAGCTTGCTACAACAAAAGGAAGTCAACTGCCATCATTTGCATTTAGCAGAGATCCAAAGGGGAGTGGGGAAACTTTATAGTGCAAAAAAGGAAAGGCTTAGGATATGCTCTCATTAGAGCTTGTTTGCTTGGTGAAGCTGGAAGCAGGCCAACCAGGCATTGGAAGAAGGAATAAAAATTAGGAAAGCTGAGAGTCCTTTACCAAACTCTGAATATTCTGGGCCAATTGCTGCAGAGATTGGATTTGGTTCCCTGAGCTGGTTGCTGAAAATATCATGGGTCAGAGTTTTTGTCAAATCTGATTTGGCTGTTGTCATTTGTTAGCCCAGGACTATCCCCTCCCCTCCCTTCCTTCCCACCTATCCCCTCCTCTTCCTTCCTTCCTTCCTTCCTTCCTTCCTTCCTTCCTTCCTTCCTTCCTTCCTTTCTTTCCTCCCCCCACCTCCTTCCCTCATTTCATCTATCCATCCATCTCTTTGTCAAACTTATCTAGCTGCCTCTTAATTGCCCAGCTACATTTCAAAACTTGGATTATGAGGCAAGATTTACTAACATGGAATTATTGTCAAATCATTTGATTAAGGTATACTGTGGAATTCTAAGGATGGGATGATCAGCATAAACTGAAAATATAGAGCAATCTTTAAAGAGAAAGTAAGACTATTTTTTTTTCAAATACACATTGAACACATAAAAGTAAAGATAACATCTTTAACCTGGATGATACTATGGTCACAGTTCCATTTACTGAAAATTTTACAGTGCATATAGGAAGGTAGACAAAACAAAAAACAGGAACTCATATATGTGTGTATATATATATACATATAATATATATACATATAATATATATACATAATATATATAATATATACACACATATATGAATGAAATAATTATTTTAATATATTTTAATATAAGTTTGAACAAATTTCTGTAAAATAGAAGGGGAAGGCTATCACTGCTAACCAAATTAGATGAAATGGACTTCACAGAAAGGGGATGTGCATGACTTTCTAATGCTGAGTTGGTGCTTGCTGGGTGGACAAGAGTGAAAGGGCAGTCCTTACAGGAGGATATCTGCAAAGGTGCTGGAATATTAAAGATCTGGCACACTGGAGGGATGGTAAGAACTGTGATATGGAAAAAGATTCCTCCATATTAAAGCCTGGGTAAGGATTTTAGAAGACATAGTTTCATGCCTAGAAGATGATCTTTGCTCTTTCAGGTACCCAAGATACTTTTTTAAAGCAGAGAATTAATATAATTTAACATTTTTAACTGATGGTTCTAGTAGTAATGTGGGAAGAATACTTGAAGGAAGAGATGTATTAGCAGTAACGAGAGTTAGAAAAGTGTGCTGTACTTCAGAAGAGGAACCAGATGAGACTGAACTAAGACATTCCAAAGGGGTGGAGAGGTGAGTGAGTCATACATACAGTAAGAGATACTTTCGGGAGAGAATTTGGGAGATCTGGTAATCAAGTAGATGTACAGACAGAAGGAGGGATTAAATGTACTAGTTTATGAGTTCTGATGAATGATGACCAGTAATTAAAACAGGAAATACAAACTGAGAGTAAACGGATTGTGTGTTTAGTAAATAATGTATTTACTAATTTTGTTCGGACTATGTTTGTGGGGCCTTTGGGGCATCAGTTTGGAAATGCAGATTTGATATCTGGAAAACACACAGGAACTAGATAATAGATACTTGGATCTTGTGTCATATATTTTGGAGTCAGAGACCTCAAATAAAGTTTTTGGATTTATAAGATCATTGATGACATTATCCAGTGCTCCCAAGGGGAATTGGCTGTGAGATCAGTGTTAGCAAAAGTACAACAATGGGATTAGAAAGTATTTTATCATGAGAGACTTAATTAAACAACCCCATGCTCTAGTTTTTTAAAATTAAAAACAAAAAAAAGATTGCCATTCATATTTCCATTATTTCAGTTGAAATCAGAAACTTTTAATCCTCTCAAACTGTATCTATACCTGCAAATTAAGGGGAGGCAGAGCTACATTTTATTTTATTTTTGGTAACTCCTATTTTCCCTCAAACATAAAAAAATGCAGTTATACTTGTGTACACTCTATTAATCCCTCAATTCATAAATCATACTTTTGTATATATTCATTCTATTAGTTTCTTAATTCATAAATTACTTTTTGTTTCTAGTGTTCAGTGTATAAAAGTTTTCTAGTAAAAATAGCATTCTTTTAATTCCAAAAGAATGATCCTACAAATATTCTTAAAAAGTGAGATTTTTGAAAATGCTTGACGAGAAACTTGGCAGTAGACTCTTTGAGATTGCCTCAGGTAAATGCATAATAATTGAATAATAACTTGTCTGCTTCTTGCAAATGGAAGAAAGATACATGCAATCATTTTTAATAACTTCCGTGTGCCTGATAAGAATCTGTGGCTATTTTATTTTCTAAGCACTCTAATTATTAGCAGGGGGAAAAAGCCAAGAGATGCAAGAGCATCAATATGCTCTTTTCTTTTCTCTCCTCAGAAATAAAAGTAAATTCAGTGTGTGATAACAACAGCTAGTAATGCTCTTCTCACTTTTATATTAATGACTAGCAATGTAAATGCCTGGGGCATCGCCTTCAGGTTTTGATAGTTGTGAAACCCAGTGCTAAGACTTAACAATGGAAGAAATGGCTTCTCCTGCTCTGTAAAGATTAGTGATATTCTTTAAGATAATGCTGCAGGTACATAGCCAATGGCTTTCTTCAATCTGGATGGATTTTGAAAGAGCCTTTCTCTTGGGACTCATCAATAAAACATTCGATTCAGCTTCATTTTAGAACAATCTTTTAAAGGAGATAGGTTTAATACAGAATAAAGATTATAATATGAAAGCCAGCAGAAGTACAATTTGCAAATGAAAATGAACAGAATGGGGAGGCACAGGGAAGGAAGGTTTCCAGTGATAAATTAAAGTTAGGAAATTATAGCTTTAATTTAGCAGATGCATTTTTTTTCAAGAAAGGTATCAAAACATTTAGATGAGAACACATTTTTTTAAGTCAAACTTTTGAAGTAAATGGCTTTCTTTAAAGCAAATAACTCTAGCCACATACTTAAAACCCACATCATAAACTTAGACATTAATTGGGTCTAGCTGGATCTACAAAGAGATAAATATTGATTTATGAAATGAATAAATGAATAAATTGGGTTTGGGTGGGGAGTGAGTTATATATCTAGTTTTTGTTTTAAAATGTTGAGCCCTTTGAATAAGTACAAACATACACACACACACACACACATACACACATTTAAATTTAGAACTTTTCTTCTAGGAAGAGTCATTAACACTCTCTCTCTTCTAGGAAGACAATGTTAAATAACTTGGCTTCATAATAGGACATTGTATTATGTGGGACAAACCTTTGTGTCGAGAGATCTAAATGTAGGTTTATAGTCAGACTACTTGGCAGCATGAGTTTGTCCAGTAGCCAGACAGCAAGCAAGCAAACAACAAAGACAACAATAACAAAACAAATTTTAGGCCAAGAGAATAATCTGTGGAGAAATGATGTTTTTGCTTGGGACAGGTGATAAAATTCCAAATGGGCACTATTAATGAGTAGAGTGAGTCTCAAGTGCTATTAAGATGGTTTTAGGCAAGGGAACAATAAATGACAAATACTGCCTTGGTGCTCATTAAGTGCAAGACTGCTCTATTATTAATCAGGCTTTTGCCATTAAGGAAGCTAATAAGTTGTGCTGGACCGAAGGGGCCCTGGTTTTGCCAGCACTGCAGATCCAAGTGGCTCTGGTCCTCCCAATCTTCAATCTGAATTTTGGAATTTGTAGTTTCAATGAGATGCAAAAGTAATAGTTCTCATGTCAGTGTAATACCTTTGGAACTTGCTATCATACTAAAGAATGTAAGAAGATTTGAAAAGAGAAAGGAGACCAGGCTAACTCAGGTTCTGATCTCTCTAACCACACAGAATTCATCATTATTCCAATCAAGAAAATTAAGCTCCTATGTGCCAACTACTATTTTAGGCACTGGGATTATAGTAGTGAAAAACTAAAATAACAACAACAGCAGAATACCCCCTTCTTACGGAGCTCACATGCTAGTTCGTAGAGGAATAAAAAGATACAAAAAGATGACTTCAAGTGGTTAAAATAGCAATAAAGCACAATGAAGCATGTTACAGTGCTGGAGAGGACTGGATGAGGGCGTCCATTTTCAGCTACATAGCAGATTTGCAACGCTGACCAATATCTCAATTGTGTTGGGAAAAAATGTAAAAATATTTTAAAGCATATTTTAAAATATTCTAGTGTACTAAAAAAAAGAAAAGAAGTTCACAAAGCAAAAATTAAGGAGAGAAGGAACTTATAAAGGTAAGAAGAGCACAGAGTTTGGCTTCTGTCTTAAGAGTATTTGTCAAATCCAGTGAATATGAACTTGGGTTTTTCATTGCCTAACTGGACAATGTGGAAGAAAAAAAAGGTTTGTGCAAGAGGGAGAGGCTAAGAGGAGATCTCTCCTCATAAAGCTGAGACCCCAACTGGCTAACTTTTAGTGGGTAGGTACCACAAATAAAACTTCCAACCTTAGGAGAGCCCAAAGAGATTTTTCAGTGATGAACCTGGCTGATGGATGAAAAGGGAAAAATATTTTCTGAGAATTTATAAATACAACTAGGATCTGTGGCTCTGAAGCCCAAATTCATGCTACCTGAACAGTATAGAAAAAAACAATCAAGCCAATAATTTGTGGTTAAGTGATCCCTGATATGTAGTTCCCCAGAAAATAGGCAGAAGCAAATCCTCTCATAAAGGGTCTACTTTGAATTTGGTCTTAAAGATTTTTCCACACTTATAGTGCCAAGAACTGTGATCCTACAGTAAATAAATAAAAAATCCCCAAACCCCCAAACTGAGGAAACTCCAAAACTGATACTTTATAGATACACACACACACTCACACACAGACACACCCAGACTTGCAAATTACTTGGATATTAACATTGCAGACTCAGAATACAAGATAATAATTTTAATATACATTTTAAAAAGAAGGAATTGCAAATATGAAAAGTAAGAGACTATACAAAATGACTAAAGATAACTTTTAAAATTAAAGGAACTTACAAAGAACTTATAAAGCTTTTAAAAAGTATATAATAATAATAACTTAAAACATAGTAGATCAAAGATAACAGCTTAAACCCATTTAATAAGGGAATTAATAATTTGGAATATGGGATGCCTGGGTGGCTCCGCAGTTAAGCATCTGCCTTTGGCTCAGGGCGTGATCCCAGGTCAGGGAATCAAGTCCCACATCTGGCTCCCTGTGAGGAGCCTGCTTCTCTCTCTGCCTATGTCTCTCCCTCTCTCTCTCTCTCTTATGAATAAATAATCTTTAAAAAATAATAATTTGGAATATAAAATTAAAGAAGTCACCCAGTATATAACATAGAGAGTATAAGATAAATGAAAAATATGAATAACCAAGACATATAGAGTATATAAAGAGAACATTTATTTTTTTTAAAGATTTTATTTATTCATGAGAAACACAAAGAGAGAGGCAGAGACAGAGGCAGAAGCAGACTCCATGCAGGGAGCCTGGGTGGCTCAGCAGTTGAGTGTCTGCCCTGCATGGAGCCTGATGTGGGACTTGATCCCAGGACTCCCGGATCACACTCTGAGCCAAAGGTAGATGCTTAACTGGTGAGCCACCCAGGAGTCCCTATTAAGAGAACACTTGATGTATACCTAGAAGGAGGGAAATGATATAGAAGAATAAATATTTAATGGCTGAGTTTTCAGACATGAAAAATAACAACCGGTAGATTCAGAAAGTCTAAATTCTCAAACATGATCAAAAACTGATATTTTAAAATGTTGGCTACACATTTCGCCAAATATCATAATAGAAGTACCAATAAACCTCAAAGGACTGATCACATACAGATTACATAGTCCTTTTACTCTACAATTCAGTTCGGTGTTAATAGCAGAGAGATAACCAGCCTAATATATATTTTGAAATTAAGAAACAATCTTTCAGTGAACACTTGTGTGAAAGAAAATAATCACAAAAGGGATTAGATAAGATTACCTTAAAGGTACATACTAGTAATAGTAATGCCTGGATATAATGAATTAAGCATTCAAGCTGAGAAACCAGGGGGAAAAAAGCTAAATAGGATAAACTGACAAAAATGGTGAAACAGAACAATGAACACCTTCATTAATTTTCTCTAGTTGTGTATCTAGTCTCTCAAAAAGTGTCAGTGACAATGACATTTGCATCATCAGCTATTTCTTCTGTAACTCCCTTTACATATTATTTGAATTCTGCAAAATATTTGCGCAGTATGATAGAACCTTTTGCCATACTGCATACATATTCCTCATTGGTGATTCCTGCCCTGAGGTTTCAGTGTTTTCAGTTGCATGCTTTTGACATATTTCTTCCAAAATTTAGTTAAGCAACTGTATGATCACTAGTTTCTTTGTAATTACCATTTTCTTTCAATGCGGCAGGTAACTTCAATTCTTTAGCCTGAATGGGATCCCTGACTGAGATTTTTGTTTATTACAACCTTCGATCCAAAGTAGAAGGAAATGCTCTATTTCAATCATGAAAATCAATCAGCTTTCTGTTCTTAGTAAAATTTAAGCTAAACAATGCTGAAGTGACTTTATCTGGTTTTTAAAGTTCACCAGGAGTGCCTAGGTGACTCCATTGGTTAAGTCTCCAACTCTTGATTTTGGCTCAAGTCTTGATCTCTTGATAATGACCTGTGTGAGGCTCTGAGCTCAGTGTGGAGTCCATAGGTCCTTCTCCCTCCTCCTCTGCCCCTCCCCCTGTTTGCTCACGTGTTCATTTTCTCTCTCTCTTTTGCTCGCTCTCTCTCAAAAAAATAAGTAAGTAAATAAAATCTTTAAAAAATAATTTAAAAATTCATCAACTTTCTCAATGTAGGCCTAGATTTGGTCCTATCTTTGCTTTTGTCATTTTCAATTATGCTAACCACTTCCCAAAATCACTCACAGTGATTTGTTTTTCATGCTACTTTCATCTCTGTTGGTCAATCACTTCTTTTCATTATCTATATCTGAAATCATCATGCTTACCACAGAGGCAAGGAGGTAACACAACTACACACTTTACTGTCTGTTCATGAACTGAATAACAGTTGCTCTGTAACCAGTCACTAAAAGATTGGAAAAAAAAAAAGTGACACAATTATGAAATGACTCACAGTTAATATGCTGTGATGACTGAAATTTTAACTGTGTTGTTGGGGAACATGTATTTCTGAACTAAACTGTAAAAATTGAAAATTATGGATATCAGAACACTGCAGAGCAAGACTGCTTGAATATCAATAGTGAAAACTGAAAAATTCAAAAGCTGGTCCTCTTAAAAGACTAATAACATTGACAGATCTCTCTCTCTCTCTCTCTCTCTCTCTCTCTCACACACACACACACACACACACACAACACACACACACACACACACCGAATGATAGTGACATTTTGTGGCAATGATATACTAAAAGGATATTATGAAATATTATAGCCACAAGTTGCTACAAAATTATTAAATTCCTAAGCTTAACTTCTCAAAAATGAAACAACAACAAAAAAACCTCAACCAATTACATAATCTTTTAAAAGTTGAAAGAGAAGCTTAATATCTCCTTGAAGTAAAATAGTAGATACAGAGAGCTATTCTGCTAAATCATAGTAAATATGCAGGGAACAAATTATGAATCTTCCATCAACTAGCCCGGATTAAAAAAGTAGAGGGAATACTTTTCCATCTCAATTTTTATGAGGTTAATCTAACATAGATACCAAAAACCTGACAAGAAAGTACAAGAAAGGAAAACCATACTCCTATCTCACTCAACAAATCTGAGTGAAATATTTTCAGCAAAATATTGCTACATCAAATTCCACCAAGTATTAATATTGGTAATAAAACCACCTTAACAGATTAAGGGAGAAAAGCATTATAATCTTTTCAATCAACAGAGATTTAAATGGATTTGATAAATTCCTCCCAAATTTTTAAATAAGAATAGGAAAAATATATTTTAAAAGTACCAAAAAAGTATCTTATAGCAAGTTGCCTGCTATATCATGAAATATTGACATATTCTTTTCAAATGATAAAGATAGTGTAGCCTTTTCCATTACCATCATTTAATTCAGCACTGTTATAAAAGTCCTAGTGAACACAATAAGGCAAGAGAAAAAAGCATAAAGTTAAACAAAGAAATGAAAGTTTAATATATTTGCATGAAATATGTACAGTCTATAGACAAATCATAATTAATGAACTTAGCATGTTGTTGGATACAAAATATCTACCCATTTATCAGTTGCATATGTATATATTTAATAGTTTATACACACATATGACAACAGAATAAATCATCTTTTAAACATATAATGTATATATAATGTAATATAATTAAGCTACAAACTAGTTAACAATCTAAAATAATGCATAATTCTTTAAAAAAAACCCTAAAATCTCATTAAAGATATTTACTAATACTTACATATATTTAGGAAATCACTGTCCATACATTGAGAATGCCAATTCTTACACATTCACATTTAGATGCAATGCAGTTCCAACCAGAAAATGCATGTCTCATTTTATTTGAACTTGGCAGGCAAACTAACTCTATAATTTATACAGAAAAGAAAAAAAAAAAAACACGAAGAGGCAAGGCTATCCTTAAAAAAAATAGGGGTGGGGGGCAGCCCTGGTGGCTCAGCAGTTTAACACCGCCTTCGGCCCAGGGTATGATCCTGGAGTCCTGGGATTGAGTCCTGCATCGGGCTTGTTGGATGGAGCCTGCTTCTTCCTCTGCCTGTGTCTCTGTCTCTGTCTCTGTCTCTGTCTCTCTCTCTCTCTCTCTCTCTGTGTGTGTGTTTCTCATGAATAAATAAATAAAATCTTAAAAAAAATAGGGGGGTTGGAAATACATAATAAACAATCATGACAGGGTGATTTTGGCATAGAGCCAGGCAATATGATAAATTTAGTCTATACATTTTTGGAAACTGGATTTTGATAAATCTGTTATTGTATAGGAGTAAGAAAATGGCACATCAGTTAGGAAGTGGTCCTGAGACAACTGACTAATGATTTTTATATGAAAAAATGAAATTGTATCTTATTTAAAACCATACATAAAAACTATGTCCAGGGCAACCCCGGTGGCTTAGTGGGTTAGCGCCACCTTCAGCCCAGGGCTGTGATCCTGGAGACCCCGGATCGAGTTCTGCATCAGGCTCCCTGCGTGGAGCCAGCTTCTCCTTCTGCCTCTTCTCTCTCTCTCTCTTTCTCTTTCTCTCTGTGTTTCTAATAAATAAATAAAATCTTTAAAAAAAAAAAAAACAACTATGTCCAGTTGCTTTAAAGAGAGAAAAATAAAAGGCAATTCTTGAAAGATGATATAGGAAAAGATTATTACAATTTTGATTGGGGAATGATTCCTGAAACGAGCCATAAAATGCACAAACCATAAAGGAAAGATATATTAAACTCATAATATTAAAATTAAAAATTTCTCTTCATCAAATGACAGATACCAAAGACTGACATAATATTGGGTACTGGAGAAATAACCAAATGATTTTCAAAGCCAAATGGGAATTGCATCAACAGAGAGCCTGGATGGTTATACTAAGTAAGGGTAGAGGGACAGATGAAAGTTTGGAAGAGAAATCCAATTACTACAATGTCTTTAGAGTTAGATGAACTTAAATTTGAATTTCTGCTCTTAGGTCTGCTCATGGGACAACCAACACAACATTCATTTACTCTTTAAACCATAGCTGTCAATCTGTCAAATAGAAAAGATTTCCTTTACTGTATAGGCTTTCTGTGAAACTAACTGAAGTAATTAATAACAGAGCTGACACCCAAAGAGTGTTAATGAATTTAGTCTCAATAATGTTATGAAGTAAGTGCTAATATTATTCATGTTTTTCAAATGTGGAAACTGGTTTGACTGAGGTCACACAACCTGTAAGTGGTAGACACAAGATTCAAACCCAGGTGATATGGTCAGATATGGTTTGCTTCCCATATCTGTAAATATTTTTTTTTTTTTTGTAATATACATGGATACTAAAACAGCAGACTATAATGACAGTTTTTATTTTGCAAACAACCCTTCAAAATGCACACTATTGTTTACCTTATAGCTAATAAAAATAGTTTTAAATTATATAGTTGGGAAGAAAAATTTCTTACTTGATGTAATTAAGGAAACACTATATTTTGTTCACATCTTTCCTTGAGGTCTAATAACATTGCAGTAACTTCTTTATGTGTCAATTTTTCCCACTATATACCGTGGGTTTCTCAAGGTCAGGGGCTGTGTCTTTTTTACTTTTTGATTCTATATCAGTAACAATGCCAGCATATAACAGATGCTTGCTTTATGTGACGTAAATAAATGATCAAAGATTATAGAAGGAGCTACCCAGTACTAGTTTGGGAATAACATTTGGTTTTTGTGTTGGTTTTGTCATCTCAGGTTATTCTTGTCTCTCAAGTTATTAAAACACGCATGTTAATAAAAATGGAGAAACAAGAATGTGGACTGAATTGGAACTCATATGGTTTTATTTGCCTGATATATGTGTGCATATCTTGGGCACACAGGAGTCATTTGCAATTTATTTTTTTTAAAGATTTTATTTTTTATTCATGAGAGACATAGAGAGAGAGAGAGGCAGAGACACAGGCGGAGGGAGAAGCCGCCTCCATGCAGGGAGGGGTCTCCAGAATCTGGCCCTGGGCTGAAGGCAGTGCTAAACCACTGAACCACCGGGGCTGCCCTCATTTGCAATTTCTTACTGAATTTTCAGGATATATAATTGTTTACTTGAAACTAATGCCCAAAACTATGTGGTCAAATTAAATATTGCAGATACTTGAGATTTCCAATTTCCTAAATTCCTTTAAAATGATTTTACCCACCATGCATGGGATGTCCGAGTGGATAAAATGTTCTAAATCAAAGTGAAAAGACTGCTTAGGAGTTTTGTAAAGCGGTATTTCTCACATCTTATAAAAATCAAATATTCAAATTGTTGCCTGAAGCCTTATAGTGCTGGGTGCATTTTATTATTTCTCTTAAAAACACTGATGTGTATAAGTAAATTTCTACAACTATATGAATACTGAGTGAATGACTTGGAGGAAAGAAGGCAATGCTAGAGCTTAAATTCTCTGATTTCACAAAGTTCTTGCTTTTGCTCTTGGGGTTTACACATTTTGGTTTTTCTTTCCTTTATACTTTCTTTTATTTTTTCCCTTTTATTCCATTTCTTAGCCAGACATACCAGAACAGCAGTTGCAACTTGATATAATTATTTTAATTGTTTGCATGCAGTAAAGCTGTTAAAAGCAATTTTAATTTTTAGCAGTAAATAGGTTTTATTGCAAAGTTATATTGTTGCTCATAGCTATCCAATGTAATGGGTACTTAGGAGAGTATTTTAGTCTGGACTGTTATGTCTCCTTTATCCACTGTATGCCTAGCCAAGTGTTGCAATTTTGCCCACAGGATAACAAAAGAAATGCAAATAGGAGCAATTAAAAGATATGAATAATACTGACACTTCTTTATTATCTTCCAGGTACCATTGGAACTGCCTGAGACATTAAATGGTAATGATGCAGTTACAGCTATTTGCCAATCAAAGTGATTCCAGAGGAGGCACAGAGACACTTACTTCCAGGCTTTGAAAGCTACTGACTTCATTATTAGATTTGGAAAATAAAGCCGCTGTCAATAGAACTGTCTACATGGTAACTGATGATGCCAGGCTCCTCCAAGGAATCAGTACACATGGGCTAACTTTTTATACCAGATAATAGAAATTAAAACTGTTTCCTGTGCTCTTTCATAATGTCAACTTTTTTTTAACCTCCTCCTCTCTTTTCATTCTTCTCTCTTTTTAGTAATTTTGTAATTTTTCTGTGCCTCACTCTGCTCCTCTTAATTCCTGTCTCTTTTTGTAGTTGAACGAAACCCCATTATAGACACACTCATCTACTACCCTGAAAATGTGATTCTGTCACAGGGCATTTGACCTCAACATCTTTCCTAAATCACTTGTGAGCAGTGTTTGTATCTCAAAGTTCTTCTGCCTCCCACACATATCCTGGACAGAAACAAATACATGATTACATAAGTGGTTTATGGATAATTATGTATTTATTTTTCTGCTCACATTCATGCTGACCAGTAGTAAAAATAAAGCAAACAAACAAAAAACAGGTAACACTGGGGGTACATTCAGCTGTCCTGAATTCTAGTTTATCCCTCAGAATTTCAGCTTAGTCAGCTGTATGTAATTTTTGTCTTAATTGATCTTGGAGTTTCCCTATTCCAGTATAATATCCATCATTTCCTCATAATGACAATATCAGTAGGCTTGCATTAATTTTCATTAAAAAGTCACAACAGAGGGCCCAATTAGACATTTTTCCAAAGAAGACATACAGATGGCCAATAGACACATGAAAAGATGCCTGATTATCACTAACCACCAGTGAAATGCAAATCAAAATCACAATGATATATCACCTCATACCTGTCAAAATGGCTAATATCAAAAAGATAAGAAATAACAAGTGTTGACAAAAATGTGGAGAAAAAGGAACCTTTGTATGCCATCAAGAGACATGTAAATTGGTGCAGCCACTGTGGAAAACAGTATGGAAGTTCCTTAAAAAAAACAAAAATAGAATTACCATATGATTCAGTAATTCCACTACTGGGTATTTAACCAATGAAAGCAAAAATACTCATTTGAAAAAATATATGCACCCTTATGTTTACTGCAGCATTATTTACAATGGCCAAATATGGAAGCAACTCAAGTGTCCATCAATAGATGAATAAAGAAGATGTGGTATGTAAATATACATATGTATGTATATTAATATTTAGATATATACTACATATATTTGGAATATTTATACAGCCATAAAAGTGAGATCTTGCCATTTGCAATAACATGGGTAGACCTGGAAGTTATAATGTTAAGTGAAATAGGTCAGAGAAAGACAAATACCATATGATTTCACCACTCATATGTGGAATTTAAGAAACAAAAGAGAAAAAGAAAAAGAGACCAAAAAACACACTCTTAAATAAAGAGAATAAACTGATGATTGCCAGAGGGGAGGTAGGTGGGGCATGAGTGAAATAAAAAAAAATTCACAACAGTCAGTAAAAAAAAAAAATTTTGTTGCATATCATATATATACCAGACACTAATCTGCAGACTGAAAATATTACAGCGAACAAGAGATAAAATGTCTGCCTTTGAGAAAATGGTATATTTTATTTTTAAAAAGATTTTATGCATTTATTTGAGAGAAACACAAAGAGGATGAGTGGGAGGAGGAGCAGAGAGAGAGGGAGAAGCAGACTCCCTGCTCAGCAGGAGCCTGATGCAAGGCTTGATCACAGGAACTTCACATCATGACCTAAGCCTAAGTCAGACACTTAACCAACTGAACCATCCAGGCACCCCAAGAAAGTGATATTTTAAATGGGGGAGAATAATAATAAACACTTTAGAATAAAAAAAAATTATTCAATTCATATATAGTTTTAAATGTTAGGGAGAAAATAAAATGAGGTAATAAGATTTAGAGTGTCAAAGGGGAGCTTCATCAAAGGTCAAGGGGAGAGCTGAGCTGAGCAATGAGAAGCTGAGTCATTAAGCTGACCTGAGGGATGAGAAGGGATGAGAAGTAGGCAGTCACATAAAAATCTGGGGAAATGGGCAGCCTCGGGGGCTCAGTGGTTTAGCGCCACCTTCAGCCCAGGGTGTGATCCTGGGAACCTGGGATGGAGTCCCATGTCAGGCTCCCTGCATGGAGCCTGTTTCTCCCTCTGCCTGTGACTCTGCCTCTGTGTGTTTGTGTGTGTGTGTCTCATGAATAAATAAATAATATCTTAAAAACATCTGGGGAAGAAAAGATGGCAAGTGTCCTGTCCCTGGTGACAAGGATTAAGTATGATGGAAGTCTCCAGAAGATTCTAAACAATGAGGCAGAAGTTTAAAAAACACTCTACTCTTCCTGCTATTTGGAGGATGCACTTTGGGATGGTACAGAGCAAGAGAGATGCCAAAGAGAGTAGAGGGGAGATTTTGATACAGAACCAAGCAAATCAATTATTTAATTGGTTATAGGGGTGCCTTATTTGTGAAAGCCTATTTGGCTGTTTGTGATTGGTTGTTCTTAAGTTTCATTTTCTTGGATCCAAGTGCATTGACTCTGGTTCAGGTTTTGGTTTGCTTATACAGGCTACCAAGACATTAGAGCCACTGCAGTCTACTGGCCTCCATATTAAATTACTTTAACACTTGATTACTTTAACATTTCTGTCCGTTTGGGCAGAATCAGTGAATGCTGTCTTTTCCTGAGCTGCAGTGCAATGCAACTAGCAGGAAATATTCACAGAACTGGTCAGCATGGGACGACTCACAGGCGATTATGGTAAAACACAGAAAAGCTGTTTGTGGAGGTTCTGAATTCCTTTTGAATCATCCTCTTCTATTTTGGAATCCTCTTCCTCAGATAACTCAGGATTCCTCTCTCACATCTTCAAAACTTAATTGTTCATTTTCTCACAGATTTCTCTTTTCAAGTTGTATAGATCATTAACTACTCTATGTATAATCTAACCCTAGCTTAAGTAACAGCCTAGAGAAATAAATCAGAGAGCCAAAAATGTTTTCTAAAGGACTCAGATTCTCATCTGGGCAACAAATACAAAACCACTGCCTTAAATTGTCCATATGATTAGAAAGAGAAAGTCCACTCAAAGATGCTGGAGAAATTCTATTAGCACAGGGCAACGATTATCTTTGTGGCAGCTACACAAATATCTTCAGAAGTTTATGAATTTTGTATGACAATATTTTAAGATTTTGTCTCTATTTTGATAATACTATATGCTTACAAAATTAACACAAACATATTATGCATTATCTGGGTGAATGTTACATCTGGGATTTGTGTCTGCTTTTGATTTGTGATTGCCATGGTAATCATACCACGTATATGACTTGAGTTGACCTGATTTAGGAATAAAGAGCAAATGAATAGTTGTTGGGCTCTCTCTGGAAGAAAGCCCAAAAGTGAACCAATATGAAGATTTATAAGTAATTAGAAGACAGAAACATAATAGGAGAATTAGGAAAACTGAATTACTACACAGCACAATAGTAAAGGCAGCTATCAGCCCATAAGTAAAGAACAGGCAGAGATTTAGTGTCAGTTAAATACCATCTATTTCATTAAATTAATGTCCTTAAAATGAATTTCATCAATTTTGTGGGATCTGAGTATTTTTTGCATTTGATTTGCAAATCTGATTTTGGTTGCTATAAATTTTGGTAAAGAATACTACAATTCATTCTAGTGAATATTTAGATTTACAATAAAAAGTAATTTAAATAAACTATGGATTTATGAGAATGATTTTTCTTTAAACTAATTTAATACCTAAATAAATTTTGGAAAACACTGATTTCTGAGCAAGACAATGTGAATTTTATCTTGGTGCTACTTTTTACCAGATGTGACAATTTGGTAGTTCTTTTAACAACTCTGAGCCCCAGAGATTTTATCTACAAGTTAGGGATGATACTTGTCTCATTAGACAGTTGTGGTGTTTATAGAATCATGTATGTAATGATGTCCCCATATTTTCATGTCTCATCCAGAACCTCTCCTGAGCTCAGTAGCCATTATATAATCTTCACAGTAATGGCTATATTCCGCTTAGGTATCTCAAAGGCATGTCAAACTCAATTTATTAGAAACAGTCTCATTCTCCCAATACTCCCGTACTGTTCCCTAACTTAGTGATGGTACAGTAATAAATTAAACCTTTGTCATTGACTTCCATTCTTCCTGTTGCTTCACATAAAACATGCCCAGGTCTTTCCACTTTATGTAGTACCTTTTGAATCAAAGACCTCTCTGTATCCATCTGTGACAACTTGAGTTCAGGTCTCAATCACCTTTCTTGGATTATTAGAACAGCTCTGATACAAGCATCTAGTCTTTCTTCTCTCCAATCCATTTTCTATGATAAAGGAAGATTGCTTTTTGAAAAGGTGAACTTGATCACATCTGCTTATCAGCCTGAGGCCACTGCCTTCAGAATATAGCTGAATTCGTTACTATGGCTTATAAATTTTTTGATGTTCTAGTGTCTGCATGTATCTCTCAGTTTATCAGTCTCATGTCTTGGCCATTTTTTCAGCCATCTTCAACTACTTGTACTAGTTGTAATTTTTCAAATATGTTATTCCTTCATTTATCTCTCACATACAACATTCTGATTCTTGAATATTCATGCTTACTCCCTATTCTCCTTGATATTTGTTTGCCTGTTAAGTTTCAACCTTCCCAGGCCTGCAAAAACCAGATGTGGGCCCTCCAACCTGACACTCCAAATTACATCATCATGTTTAATTCATTGCATAATATTACTTTCAAAAATTTTACTATGATCTATTTGCAAAAGATTCTTTCTTACTCATAGTCATATATTCACTGCCTTTTACACATACTATTTTTTAAACAATTTTTTGTTGAATGAATACTTAGTACAAAGTAAGCACTGACTGAATATTTGATTTTTTATTGGATGCTTATACTATCTAACTACACACAACATTTAGGATCTTTTCTGTTTTCTTCTTTTTTTCCTCATGTATTTTTTATCTCTTTGTGGAAAGAAGTTACCTATTAGATTTCTTGAGTATCCCAGGGCTTCTGGGATAGTTCAAAACTCACAGTAGGTGCTTAAAATACTATTTAACTGCGCAGTCAAATTAATTAAAATGCCAGTGAATTTATAGGTATATTTGTCAAAATGATTACTTGAAGCTGTTCAGACAAAGGCACTGGTTGAATAACTAAATATCTAATCATCTGATTAAGTATTTTTGCACCATTTACTTCTTATGATATGAGAGAGGTGTATTCTTCTTTTAGCAGAAAGACCCTGACTCTGGAAATTATTTTTAATCAGTCACCAGAATAATGTTCAATTAACCAAACACCATTTTTAGATATTTCTGGTTAACGATATCCAAAAAATTCCCCACATCTCTTGAATATTACTTTTCCCTCTAGTTTTTGTTTACTTTATTAAAGAAATAGAGAAGGGGAAATCATAATAAACTGTCTTTAATATGTACCTTCAGTGACAGTTCTACTCAGAGGAATACAAATATAATAATAAAAATAAATAATAATTAATTTAAAAGTTTCCATATATTAATGACTGGATTTTTGTCCTTGTCATGACTAATAACCTTGTTTTAGATATATCTGAGAAGGGAAATGGAGAACAGAGAAACCAGTTGATTCTCTTGACAGATGAAGCTAAGTGATGACAGTTAATTATGATTAGCATCTGGGAATAGCATTGTATTAAAAAGCCTGAGAAGGGAGAATGATGAGTATCTCAATTTCTTTTTCATTATCATGCTCTGTATATAAGACCATTTTGATGGGAAACCTAAAAGAACAATTCTCAAAGGGTTCTGTATATAACAGAATTATTCTTTGTTCAGAATAATAAATAACAGAATAACAGAATTATTCTTTGTTCAGAATAATAAATACAAAGACATATGGATCTATAATGCCTTGTTTATCATATTATTATAAACTACTAGGCTAATAAATCTAATGAGTTGTTTTAATAAACTTTTTAAATTTGAAATATTTGGAACTTAGAGCAAAATTATAAATATAGTACAAAGACTTTAAGTATCTCACCCATTTTTCCCTAATATTAACTATTTGCATTATCATGGTTCATTTGTCAAAAGTAACAAACTAATGGAAGAGAAAGAGAATTATCAATATCAGAAATGACAGAGGGAATAGGACTACAGATCCCACAGATGTTAATGATACTTAATGGTGAAAGAAGGAATGCTTCCCTCATAGGATACAAGATCAACACAAAAAATTCTCACTTTTTATAGGAGTAATGAACTATTGGAGACCAAAATGAAAGAAAACAACAAAAAAATGCCATTTATAATAACATGACAAAAAATGTAAAGCAAGTATAAAATAACAACACAAGAAATCTAAAACAAGTGTAAAATTTATATGCTGAAAACTCAAAAAAAAAATCCCGCCCTGAAATCAAAGAAAAATTTTGCAAATTATATATCTAGCTAAGGATGTATATTTAAAAAAAAAAAGCTCCTAAAATTCATTAATTAAAATTAAAAAGTAGTCTTTATCAATGGGAAAAATATTTGAGCAGATACTTAACAAAACGGGATATACACATGCAAATAAGCACCAGAATACATATTTAGACTTGTCATTTTAAAAATGAAAATTGAAACATTATAAATAATCTATGCTAAAATTTTTGAAAGTAATGTTATGAAATGAATTAAACATTATATACCCATTAGAATCTATTAAAAATGAGTAATACCAAACGCTGGTTAGGTTGCAGAGCAACTGGAACTTATATCCATTGCTAATGGAAATGCAAAATGGTAGAGTCACTGGAAAACAGGTTGGCCAGTTTCTTGCAAAATTATATTTACAACTTAAGCAGTATGGCCTAACAATCCAACTTACATTTATTAAAATGAACTAAGATCTTATCGTCACACAAAAATCTTGATGCAAATATTTGTAGAGTCTTTATTCATAATTTTCCCAAGCAAGAAAGAACACAAATTTCCCTCAACAGTGGAAGTAGTACATTTTTCAATGGAATACTACCCAGTAATAAAAAGGATTAAACTACTGATATACTCCACAACATAAATGATCTTTCAATGCATAAGCTGGGTGAAAGAAACCAGAATAAAAAGGATGTATACTGTATTAATCCATTTATATAACATTCAGGAAAAGGCAAATCAGTGGTTTCTAGAGGGCTGGACACTGCAAGAGTGAGGGGAGCAGAGAGAATTTGGCTTAAACATGACCCAGAAGAATTTTTCTGTGGTAGAACTATTCTAATTTAATTTTGGTATATTTATATGATCAAATAAATTTATCAAAACTTTCAAAACTGTACACTAAAAAGTGTAAAAAGCTATTAGTAAACTTTATGCTAATTTACTTTAATAAAAAAAAAGAAAAGAAACACATATTGGATTTTCACTAAAAATGTATTGAGCCTATTTTGTAGGCTCTTCTAAAACTAAATGGCCATTTATTTACTTAACCTCTTCAAGAAAACATGCTGAAGAATCAATCAATCAATCAATCAAAAGGAGGGGAGAGGAGACAAGACTAAAGACTTAGGAAAAGGAACTGATAGCCACATTCTCAAAGGTATACAAGTAACAGCAAACTATGAGGTCCTTTCTTTCCTTTTTCTTTCCCCTTGTCTCCCATGAGGAAAAGGAATATGAGGACTCTGCCATATCCAAGTCTTTCAGAAATCTAATCAATTCAATATTTTTCCAAACACAAGATTTAATTGGAAAAGTAAATTATTTTGTGTTATAAAGAATATTATTTTGAAAACCATTTATATACTAATTAGAACTCTAATTAGTTTTCTATAATGAGAAATATGTGATGAAAATTTATTTCTCCAGAGACTGTCTGGGAATATTAGTAAAAAGTTAGTTTAGAAGGAACAACCAATTAAGACACTTACTTTGGATAGAAAAATAAATGTAAAAAGCATTTTACTTAGCTAACTCATTAGAAGTAAAACTAAAGACAGAGCACTATGAAATAGAGATGGGAATATTATAATAATCTTCATTTGGTTCTGCACTAGAACAAATAAATGAAGATGATGTATTATTTCTAGCAGATCAGATCCATTTTTCTTTCAGTATTTATCCCATAACAACACCTCCAACACACAGACATTTTTCATACAAATTGCCTCTCTAAATTCTCATCTATTTCTGATCTATTTCCAGCCTACAGTTGAATTTGTATTCCTAAAGCACATCTTCCATCATACACACTCACCACTAAGTACTTCAAGATGCACCACATCTTCCTTTACCTCTCAGAGACTACACATCATGATTGGCTTTGGCAAAAGTGTTGTTTACCCACCTTTTGGGCTTTATTTCCATAATATTAAAAAATACCCATTCTCTCCTTTAACCACTCTTTTTAATTTACTTTCCAACCTAGGTAGCAGTGGGGTGTTTTGTTTTGCTTTGTTTGTTTTTTTGCCATCTCTGACAAAAGAAAAGAAAAGAAAAAAAAAGACAAAAATGAACAGGGCCTTAGAGAAAGCTGAGACAACATTATTCACATCACATACATTATCATGGGAATACCAAAGGAAAGGATAAAAAGAAGGGAGTAGAAAAAAATGTGAAAAAATAATGTCTGAACACTTCCCAAACTTGATGAAAACAATAATCCATATGGTCAAGAATCTCAAATTCTAGGCAAGATAAAAATAAAGAGATACATACTCATGCAAATATTAATCAAAATGTTTAAAGTTAAAAATAAAGAGAAAATCTTGAAAGTAGTAAGAGAAAAATGATTCACTACATACAGGAGAATCCTATTAGGATTAACAGTTGACATCTCATTAGACAACAGAGGCCAGCAGGCATTGGGCCACAAATTCACAAAGCTTAAAAAACTCTCAACCGAGAATCTTATATCCAGCAAAAGTATCTTTCAAAAGTAAAATAAATAAATATATTTCTAAATTATAAAACAAACAAAAATCAAAAATCATTGTTAGAAGACTTGTCTTACAAGAAATGCTAAAGGAAATTCTTTGGTCTGACATCAAATGACACTAGAATTCAAAGCCACACAAGAAAACAAAGAATGCCATCAAATTAAATATGTAGGTAATTACCAAAGACAATGGTTTATTTCTTCTTACTTCTCCCGATTTCAGAAATAAGTTGCATAAAATGATATGTATATAACTGCATTAATGATCCTATAATGTATTTGACAATAAAAACACAAATGAAGTGGTTGGGGAAAAAGGTATATGTGAAGAAGGAATTGACAACAGATGGAAGCACATATTCATAAGCATAAATGAAGAGAATCAGAAAGGGTGTCTTCCTTTATTCTCTCAACATCATTAAAAGATAAATGATTATTACCTTAGTCACTTTGGGCTGCTATAATGATTACCTTAAAAGGAGTAGCTTAAACGACAAACATTTATTTCTCACAGTTCTGTAGACTAAGAAATTCAAGATCAAGGTACTGGCAGAGCTGGAGTTTTTGAGATCCTGCTTCCTGGTTTGCATATGGCCATCTTCTCATTATGACTTCATATGGCAGAAAGGAAAGAGGAAGTAAGCTCTTTTGTGTCTCTTCTTATGACACTAATTCTATGATGAGTACTCTACCTTCATGAGTAATTATGAAAGGTCTCATCTCCAAATGCCATCACATTGTGGATTAAGATTTCAGCATACGAATTTTGGGGAGACTCAAAAATTCAGTCCATGGCAAATATAGAAAAGAATAATTATAATATGCATTATTGGGTTTATATTTTACATATATACATATACACACATATGCACATTATATATATACAATATGTTTATAATTTATCATATATGTGTAAAACTTATTTTGATATTTATTTAATATACGATAGTACCAAACAGTACCAAAAAAGGGAAAAGGGAATGGACTATATAAAATCAAAATTCCTATATTTTATAGGAACTAATTCAGGATAAATCTGAAGTAGACTTTGATTAGTTAAGATTTACTGTAAACCACTGAACAACCAGTAGGGAAAAAGAAAACTTAAGAAAATAATTTTTAGGGACTGTGGGCCGCCGGGGTCGGTGAAGGATCTCAAGATGGCTGGGCGAAAACTTGCTCTAAAAACCATTGACTGGGTAGCTTTTGGGGAGATCATACCCCGAAACCAGAAGGCCATTGCCAACTCCCTGAAATCCTGGAATGAGATGCTTACCTCCAGGTTGGCTACTCTTCCTGAGAAACCGCCTGCTATCGACTGGGCTTACTACAAGGCCAATGTGGCAAAGGCTGGCTTGGTAGATGACTTTGAGAAGAAGTTTAATGCCCTGAAGGTTCCTGTGCCAGAGGATAAATACACTGTCCAGGTGGATGCTGAGGAAAAAGAAGATGTGAAAAGCTGTGCTGAGTTTTTGTCCCTCTCAAAGGCCAGGATTGAAGAATATGAAAAAGAGCTGGAGAAGATGAAGAACATAATTCCATTTGATGACTATTGAGGACCTGAATGAAGTCTTCCCAGAAACCAAATTAGACAAGAAGAAGTATCCCTATTGGCCTCACAAGCCAATTGAAAATTTATAAACTTGAGTTGAGGAGAAAGCAGCCCCGGCCCTCATATGATAAACATTGGACATTAAAAATAATGATACGGTGTTGTGTGTCTCGAGGCTCTTTTGCAGTTGAGATAATTACAATTCTGAGATGCCCTCACTAGAAGTGGACTTTTTGTTAAAATGGAAAGATAAGCCTACAGGTATGTGCTGGTGTAGTTACCTAATGGTTAGGGTATGTAGGAGCCAGTTAGCCCTCAGGGCTGCTTATATCCTAACAAACAACAATAGGGCTGATGACAGTGCATTTCACTGAACTATGTTAAAAAGGAATCCTCTACTCTCTTGAGCTTCCTCTTTGCTTTCAAACCACTGGTTTCTAAGCACTGCTTCCTTGTACTTATCTCTAAGTAAGTCACAACACAAGGACAGACAGATGGTCCAACTTGCAGATGTAACAGCAGGGTGAGTAGCAAGCAGGGATCTCCTTTTCTGTGCTTCAGTGCCTCAGCATAAATGTGGTATGAAAGGACATTTTGTTGCAGAGTTAAAATATTACATTTTTGTATTCGAACATTGAAAAAAAAATAATTTTTAAAAAATCATTGAAGGTTAAAATGTTACACTAGGAAATATCCACTTAATAAAAAAGAAGGCAATAGGGGATCCCTGGGTGGCTCAACAGTTTAGCGCCTACCTTTGGCCCCCGGTGTGATCCTGGAAACCCGGGATTGAGTCCCACAATGGGGTCCCTTCATGGAGCCTGCTTCTCCCTCTGCCTGTGTCTCTGTCTCTGTTTCTCTCTCTCTCTCTCTCTCTGTGTCTCTCATGAATAAGTAAATAAAATCTTTAAAAAAAGGGCAAGAGAAGACAGAGAAACAAAAATATCATGAGACATGAGGAAAACAAAAATGAGTAAAAACTGTTAGATATATATCCAATAATAATAATAATAATATTAAATGTTAATAATAAATAATCTAATCAAAGGTCAGATTGTATAAATGCCCCATATTAAAAAAAAAAAAAAAGATTCAACCTTATGTTATCTGTAAGAGACATACTTAATGTTAAAAATTCAAATAGGTTGTAGGCATAAGCATGGGAAAGACATACCATAAAAACAGTAACCATAAAAGAGCTGAAATGTCTACGCTAATATTAGATAAAGTAGATTTTAAAGCAAAAAATGTTACAAAACATGAAGAGTTTAAAAAAAAAAAAGATGAAGAGGCATTTCTCTCAATGATAAGACGGTCAATCCATTAGGAAGATACAGCAATAAGCATACATATGCCTAAAAAGAGCTCCAAAATACATGAAGAAAGCCCTGACATAAGTGAAGAGTGAAATAGACAATTTAACAATGATAGAGACTTTATCACTTCTCTCTCAATAACGGAAAGAATAAGTAGGCAGAAGATCAACAAAGAAATATTAGACTTGAGTAATACCACAAAACAACTAGGCCCAGCAGACATCTATAAAACACTTCATCCAGCAGCAGCAGAATATATATTCTTCTCAAGCACACATGGACCTTCTTTCTCCAGGACAGATTGTCTGCTAGGCCATAAAACAATCACCAGTAAATTTGAAGAACTGAAGTATTGTCAGCTGGTTAGGTGGCAGAGTAGGAGGACCCTAAGCTCACCTCTAACCACGATACTAGATAACACTCACATCAGCATAAATAACCCAGAAAATAACCCAAAGACTGGCTGGACAAACTCTACAACTAAAGGCAGGAAAGAGGCCACACACAAGAGGGTAGGGAAGGCAAAGATGAGGTCTGGGAGTGACATGGACCATGGCCATCCATGGTGGGCAGAGAGCTGGTGGTGCTGAGAAAAGCGGAAAATAGAATTTCACACTTGGGAGCCCTGGAACAGGGAGGACAAATAAATCTCCGCAATGTTTGCTTTTGAAAGTGAGAGGGGCAGAATTCTTTCAGTTCTTAAGACCATCAGGAGTCTTACACCTCGAATTTTAAAAATCAGTAGACTGATCTCTGGGAGAACCTGGAAAGTATTAAGCAGCAGAGACCTTGCCCTTAAAGAGACAGTATAACAGACTGGGCAGATATGGTGTGGAACCAGTAGTTTGAAAAACACTGTGTGTAAATGGAAGGGAAATTATTTGCTCATCTGAGTATACACAGAGAAATAGGGTTCATAGGGAGACCTGTCTAGGAACAAAGGAGCTGGCAGGCACTGTTTCCTTCCCCAGTATAAACAATGCTATCTTTCTGTCCCACAGCATAAACAAAGGCCACGTGGAAGAACAAGGACAGCACTGATACTCCTTACCTAACTTGCTCACAGCAAACTCTCCCTCCCCATGCTTTGGAGGGTCTGTCCATCCCAGTCCCAATACCCAAGTCTCAGTGCTATGGGCCTCTCCCCTAGAAGACTGATCACAAACCCTGACAACACCACATTTCCTGACTTGTGCAGGACCTCAGTTCTGGCAGTGGTAGGGGCACAATTCGACCAAGAGCAGACTACTTTGCTGTCTGCAATGAGCAAAGAGAACCTCTGTAAACAACTGGACTGAAAGAAAAAGAGGCCAAGTCTCAATCACAGAGCACATGCAACACACAGAGGAAACCTCCCTGAATCAACAGATGCTGAGGTACAGGAGGCACTGAACTGCACTGCACTAAAGGACCTCTTCTTCATAAGGTTATTAGCAATAAGAGCAAGAGAAGTAGCTGACTCTTCTAATATAGAGAAACAAACACAGAAAGACAGAAAAGGAGACAAAGAAACATCTCCCAAATGAAAAAACAGGACCAAACCACACCAAAAGACCAAAGCAAAACAGATATAAGTAACATGCTTGATAGAGAATTTAAAGTAATGATCACAAATATACTCAGTGGACTGGAGAAAAGAATGGAAGACATCAGAGAGAAAAAAGGACCAATCCGAGATCAAGAACACAATAAATTAAATTAAAATACACTTGATGGAATAAATAGCAAGCTAGATGAAACTGAGGAATGAATTAATGACCAAGAACAGAGTAATGGAAAGTAACCAAGCTGAGCAAAGAAAGGGGAAAGAAATTATGCAAATTTAGAATAGACTCATGTAACTCATGACTTCATCAAGCATAGTAGCATCCATATTATAGGGATCTCAGAAGAAGAAGATATAAGGGGGCAGAAAATTTGTTTGAAGGAATGATAGCTGAAAACTTTCCTAATCTGGGGAAATAAAGTTCCCAGGACCAGGTGGCACAGAAATCCCTCCACCCCCACCAATTCAACCCAGGGAAATCCACACCAAGACACATAGTAATTAAAATGGCAAAAGCACAAAACAAAACAAAACTTAAAGCATTAAGAGCAAAGAAGAGAGTTATATACAAAGGAAACCTCATAAGGCTATCAGTGGATTTCTCAGCAGAAAGTTTGCAGACCAGAAGGGACTAGCAAGATATATTCAAAGTACTGAAAAGGAAAAATATTTTGCAGCCAAGAATACTGTACTCAACAAGACTATAATTCAGAATAAAAGGAGAAATAAAGAGTTTCTCTCTTTACCAAGAGAGTGGCTTTGTCAGTACTTGAGTAGCTCAGTCAGTTAAGTGTCTGACTTCAGCTCAGGTCATGATCTCAGGGTCTTGGGATTGAGCCCCACATTGGACTCCTCACAGTGGAGTCTGCTTGTCCCTCTGCCCCTCCCTCAGCTTGTGTTTTCCCTTGCTCAAAAAATAAATAAATAAAATCTTAAAAAAAAAAAAGAATTTCTCAGATAAACAAAAACTAAATGAGTTCATGACCACTAAATTAGCCCTACAAAAAATATTGAAGGGGCCTTTTCCTTTGGAAAGGAAGACCGTAAGTGGCAGTATGAAAGTAAAAAAAAAACCCATAAAATCAGCTGAAATAAATATTTCTGTAAAAATCAGTCAAGGGATTCATAAAATAAAGGGATACAAAATATGACACCATATACCTAAAATGTGGGGGAGAGAGAAATAAAGAATGGGTTTAAACTTAAGTGATCATCAATTTAATACAGACTGCTATATGCAGAAGATATTATATACAAAGCTAGTGGTAACCACAAATTAAAAACCAGTAATAGATATACAAACAATAGAGAGAAAGGGATCCAAGTATATAACTAAAGAAAGCCAACAAACCATGAAAAAGAGCATAAGAAGTATCAGAGAAAATCTATAGAAATAACTATAAGACAAGTAACAAAATGGCAATATATACACAACTATCAATAATTACTTTGAATGTATATGGACCAAATACTCCAACAAATGACATAAGATGACAGAATGGACTAAAAAATCCCCACCACCACCACAACAAGAAAACCAAGATCTATCTATACGTTGCATACAAAGGATGTATTTCAGACCTAAAGACACCTGCAGCCTGAAAGTAAGGGGATGGAGAAACAACATGCAAATGTGTGACAAAAAGAAGCTGGGGGAGCAATACTTATATTGGACAAAATAGACTTTAAAACAAAGATTGTAACGAGATCAAAAAAAGGACACTATATAATAATGAAAGGGATAATCCAACAAGAGGATAAAACAATTGTAAATATGATGCCCCCAACATGGGGGTATACAAATACGTATAACATTTAATAACAAACATAAAAGAAGTAATTGATAGTAATGCAATAATAGTAGGGGAAATAATACCCACTTACACTGATGGACAGGCAACAGAAAATCAACAAGGAAACAGCGACTTTGAATGAAAGACTGGACCAGATGGATTTAATAGACATATTCAGAACATTCTATCCTAAAACAGAAGGACACACACTCTTTTCAAATGTGCACAGAAAATTCTCCAGAATAGATTACATAGTAGGCCACAAAACAGGCCTCAACAAATTCAAGGCTGAAGTTTTATTATCTTTTCTGACCATATTAAGAAATAAGAGAGCAACCACAAGAAAAATATCTGGAAAGAGCACAGGTACAGGGAGTTTAAACAACATGCTATTAAACAATGAATGGGTCAACCAAGAAACCAAAGGAGAAATAAAAAATTACATGAAGACAAATAAAAATGAAAACACAATGGCCCAAAATCTTTGTGATTCAGCAAAAATGGATCTAAGAAGGAAGTTTATAGCAGCACAAGTCTACCTCAAAAAAGCATGAAAAATCTCAAGTAAACACCCTAACTTTACACCTAAAGGAGCTAGAAAAAGAACAAACAAAACTTAAACTCAAGAAAAGGAAGGAAATAATAAAGATTAAAATAAATGATATAGAAATTTGAAAAATATAGTAGAACAGATCAATGAAACCAGCTGGTTCTCTGAAAAGATAAAAAAATTGAAATACTTCTAGAAAGACCCATTTATTTTTTTTTTTAATTTTTATTTATTTATGATAGTCACAGAGAGAGAGAGAGAGGCAGAGACACAGGCGGAGGAAGAAGCAGGCTCCATGCACCGGGAGCCCGATGTGGGATTTGATCCCGGGTCTCCAGGATCGCGCCCTGGGCCAAAGGCAGGCGCCAAACCGCTGTGCCACCCAGGGATCCCTAGAAAGACCCATTTAAAAAGAGAGAGAGAGGGATCCCTGGGTGGCGCAGCGGTTTGGTGCCTGCCTTTGGCCCGGGGCGCGATCCTGGGGACCCGGGATCGAATCCCATGTCGGGCTCCCGGTCCATGGAGCCTGCTTCTCCCTCTGCCTGTGTCTCTGCCTCTCTCTCTCTCTCTCTCACTGTGTGCCTATCGTAAATAAATTAAAAAAAAATTTAAAAAAGAGAGAGAAAGAAGATACAAATAAACAAAATTTCTAATAAAAGAGGAGAAATAACAACCAACACCATGAAAATACAAAAACCTATAACAGAATATAATGGAAGGCTACATGCCAACAAATCGGACAACTTAGAAGAAATGGATCAATTCCTAGAAACATATAACCTAGCAAAACTGAAGCAGGAAGAAACAAATTTTAAACAGATCAATTACCAGCAATCAAAAAATTCCCAAAAAACAAAAGTCCAGGACCAAATGGCTTCACAGGTGAATTCTATCACACACTTAAAGAAGAATTAATATCTATTCTCAAACTATTGCAAAAAATAGAAGAGGAAGGAAAATTTCGAAAGTCTATAAGGCCAGAATCCCCGATGACAAAACCAGACAAAGAACCAAAAAAAAAAAAAAAAGAATTACAGGCCACTATCTCTTTCATGAATATAGATGCAAAAATCCTCAACAAATATTATCAAACCAAATCCAATATATTTAAAAAATCATACACCACTATCAAGTGGGGTTTCTTCCTGGGATGCAAGGATGATTTAATATTTGCAAAACAATCAATGTGATATGTCACATCAATAACAGAAAGGATGAAAATCATATAATCATTTCAGTAGATGCAGAAAAAGCATATGACAAAGTATAACCTCCATTTATGATAAAAATCCTCTGCAAAGTAGGTCTAGAGGGAATATACCTCAATATAATATTTGTTTATAAATAAATAATTTTTACATAAAATATATAAGTTTAAAAATAATTTTTAATGGGCACCTGGGTGGCTAAAAAACTTTTATTAAAAAACATTTTTTAATAAAAATAAATATATATTTTTTATTTCAAGCTTTTATTTAAATCCCAGTTAATTAACATAAGGGTTTTTTTTTTTAAGATTTTATTTATTCATTTATGAAAGATACATACAGAGAGGCAGAGTCATAGGCAGAGGGAGAAGCAGGCTCCCAGTTGGGAGCCAAAGGTGGGACTTAATCCGAGGACCTCGGTTATCACGACCTGAGCCAAAGGCAGATGCTCAACCACTGAGCAATCCAGGCACCAACATAAGATTTAGTATTAGTTTCAGAAGTAGAATTTAGTGTTTCATCACTTACATATAGAATTTAGTGTTTCATCACTTACATACAACACTCAATGCTTATCACAAGTACCCTCCTTAATACCTATCACCATTTAACCCATACCCCCACCCATCTCCTCTCTAGCAACCCTCAGTTTGTTCTTTGTAGTTAAGAATCTACTTTATGGTTTGTCTCTCTCACTGTCTTTCTTCCTGTCTCTCTCTCTCTCTCTCTCTCTCCCCTTAATGAAAAGCCCACAGCCAAAATCATACTCAATGGTGAAAAACTGAGAATTTTTCTCCTAAGTTGTGGAATAAGAAAGGGATGTCCACTCTCACCACTTTTATTCAACATAGTACTAGAAATCCTGGCCACAGAAATTAGACAACATAATGAAATAAAAGACATCTAAATTGGTAAGGAAAAAGTAAAATTTTCACAACTTGCAAATGACATGATACTATGTACATAGAAAACTCTAAAGACTCCACCAAAAAATTCCTAGAACTGATAAGTGAATTCAGTAATGTCACAGGATACAAAATCAATGTATAGAAATCTACTGTATTCTTGTACACTAATAATAAAACGACAGAAATTGAAATTAAGAAAACAATTCTATTTACAATTGTATCCAAAAAAATAAAATATCTAGGAATAAAATTAACCAAAGAGGTGAAACCTCTACTCTAAGACTATATAAAACACTGATGAAAGAAATTCAAGATGATACAAAGAAATAGAAAGATATTCCATGCTCATGGGTTGGAAGAACAAATATTGCTAAAATGTCTATACTGTCTGAAGCAATCTACACATTTAATGAAATCCTTATTAAAATAGCAACAACATTTTTCACAGAACAAGAACAAACAATCCCAAAATTTATATGAAATCAAAGCAGACCCTGAATAGTCAAAGCAATCTTGAAAAAGAAAAACAAAACTGGAAACATCACAATTCCAAACTTCAAATTATATTACAAGCATTGTAATTAAAACAGTATGTTACTGGCACAAAAATAGAGATAGAGCAATGGAATAGAACAGAAAATCCACAAATAATCCCACAATTATATGATCAGTTAATCTTTGACAAAGGAGAAATAAACATACAATGAGAAAAAGACAGCCTCTTTAATAAATGGCATTGTGAAAATTAGACAGCTACACACAAAAGAATGAAACTGGACTACTTTCTCTTATGATATACAAAAGGAAACTCAAAATAGATGAAAGACATAAATCTGAGACCTGAAACCATAAAAATCTTTGAAGAGAGCAAAGGCAGTAACTTCTCTGACACTGGCCACCAACATTTTTCTAGATGTGTCTACTGAACAAGGGAAACAAAAGCAAACACAAACTATTGGGACTAAAGCAAATACTATAAAAAGTATAAAATACAGATACTTTTATCTATACAGTGAAAGAAACAATCAATAAAAGGAAAAGACAGCCTATAGTAGGAGAAGATATTTGCAAATGATATATCCAATAAACTGTTAGTATCCAAAATATTAAAGAACTGATACAACTCAATACCCCAAAACCAAGTAATTCAATTAAAAAGTGGGCAGAGGGCATGAACAGATATTTATCCAAAGAAGAGATCCAGATGGTCAGCAGACACATGCAAAGATGCTCAACATCATTCATTATCAGGGAAATGCAAATCAAAACTACAATGAAATACCATCTCACATCTCTCAGAATAGCTAAAATAAAAAATACAAGAAACAAATGTTGGTGAGGATGTGGAGAAAAAGTAACCCTCGTGTATTGTTGGTAGGAATGCAAATTGGTGCATCCATTGTGGAAAACTGTATGGAGGTTCCTCAAAATTTTAAAATAGAACTACCCTATGATCCAGTAAATCCTGTAGTAGGTATTTACCCACAAAATACAGAAACACTAATTCAAAGGCATACATGTATTCCTATGTTTATTGCAAGTATCATATATGATAGTCAAACTATAGGAGGAGCCCAAGGGCTTATCAATAGATGAGTGGATAAAAAAGAGGTGGTATAGATACACAACAGAATATTATCCATTCATAAAAATAATGAAATATTGCCACTTGCAACAACATGGATAGAGCTAGAGATTATAATACTAAGTGAAATAAGTCAGAGAAAGACAAATACCATATGATCTACTCACATGTGAAATTAAACAAACAGGGCAAAGGGAAAAAAATAGAGAGAGGACAATCTAAGAAACAGCTTCTTAACTAGAAGAAGAAACTGTTGGTTAGCAAAGAGGAGGTGGGTGGGAGGATGGCTGAAATAGGTAATGAGAATTAGAGTACAGCTCTGATGATGAAAAAAATGATAAAAACAGAAAAAAGAACTGAAGTATAAAATTCGCCCCTTGCCCATAATGCAATTAAATTAGAAATTAAAAAAAAGAAAATTTGCTAGGTTCACAAATATGTAGAAATTAAAAGACACACTATTAAATAACTAGTGGGTCAAAGAAGAAATCACAAAGAAAACTTAAAAATATTTTGTGAATGAAAATACAAAATACCAAAGTGTATTAGATCCAGCTAAAGCAGCATTTAGAACGCTTTTTAACTGTAATTGCATATATCTAAAATTGAGAGACTAAGAAAAAAAAATCAAGAGAAAAGAAAAATTTTAATTATTAAAATTAAGATGAACTGGGGATAGGTACTAACTTTCTAGGAATATTAGTAATTTTAAGAAAATACTATGAATAATGGTTATGTACACCAACAGAGTAAATAATAGTTGAAATGAGCAAATTCTATAAACAAATGAATTATAGAAAATTACTTAAGAATTAGAAAATCTAAATAGATTTATAGCAAGTAAAGGGATTGAATTAGTAATTTAAAATTTCTCACAAGGCAAAAATCTAGGTTCAGATGGCTTTCACTGTTGAATTTTACCAGACTTTCAAAGAATAATGCCAATCCTTCACCAATTCTTCCAAGGAAACATAATAGGGAATACTTCCAAACTTATTCTATGGAGTCAGAATTACTGATACTACAACAACATATAAAAAGGACTGTATATGCTCTGATCAACTGGGATTTAGCAGACACACTTCTCAATTTCAAAACTTACTATAAGGCTACAATAATCAAGACAGCATTGTACTGGCATGAACAGATCTCATAGAGATAACAGAATGGAAGTAAGAGTCTGTAAATAAACTCTTACATTTATGATTTGCTAAGTTTAACAAGAATCTCAACACAGTTTATTTGGGGAAAGAACAGTTGTTTTTTTTTTTTTAACAATGGTGATAAGACTGGCTGTATACATGCAAACGGATAATATTTTACTTCTACCTCACAGCATGCACAAAAATTAACTCAAAATGGAGGATAAACAACTCGTATGTTAGAGATAAAACTGTAAAACTCTTACAGCAATACATGAACATAAATCTTTATTACCTTGAGGTGGTCATGATATCTTAGACACAATACCAAAAATACAAGTGACAAAAGAAGATTAAAAGTTTAGAACATTTTTTTGCCATAAATGGTAGTGAGTAAACTGAGAAGACATCCCATAGAATGGGAGAAGACATCTGAATATCATTTATGTGATAACAGACTTGTGTATAGAAGATAGAAAGAACACAAATCTTTTTAAAAGATTATTTATTTATTTATTTATTTATTTATTTATTTGACAGAGAGAGTACAGAAGGAGAGTGAGAGGGAAAGCAGACCTTCCACTGAGTAGAAAGTCCCACTTTACTTTTGATTCCAGAACCTGGAGATCATGACTAAAGCCGAAGGTAGATGCTTACCCCACCAAACCACCCAGGTGGCCCATTAGTTTTTTTTAGATTTATTTATTTATTTTAGAGAGAGAGAGAGAGCAGATGGGGGGGGGGAGCAGAGAGAGAGAAATTCAAGCAGATTTCCTGCTGAATGGAAAGCCAGATGTGGCATTTGATTTCACACCCATGAGAGCACAAACAGAGCCCAAACCAAGAGTCAGATGCTCAATTCACTGAACCATGTGGGCATCTCCACATATGACTCTTAAACAAAAAGACAACCCAATTTAAAAATGTACAAAGTATTTGAATAGACATTTCTCCAAAGAAGATATGAGTGGCCAATAAGCACATGAAAAACTGTTAATCATGATTAGTCATAGGAAAATTCAATCAATACCACAATGAGATATTACTTCACAACCACTAGGGTGGCTACAGTAGAAGATTATCAAGTACTGGCAAAGATTTGGAGAAATGAAAACCTTTATATACTGCTCATGGGAATGTAAAATGGTGCAGTCACTTTGGAAAACCGTTTGACAGTTCCTCAAAATGTTACATATAAAGTTACCATGTGATCCTGTGATCTCAGTCTTAGTTATACATCCAAAATAAATAAAAATATACATCCACTCAAAAATTTGTACACAAATATTCATAGGAACACTTTTTATAGTAGGCAAAAAATTAAAAACAATCCCTATGTCCATCAGCTGATGAATGGGTAAAAAATATATGGCATATCTACATAAAGGAATAGTATTCGGCAATAAAAGGAATAATACTGATACATGCAGCAATTTGGGTTAACTTTGAAAATATTATGCTAAGTGAAAGAAACAAATCCATAAAAACAGAAGGCAGATTATGAATTATGTGCTTGCTAAGGGCTGGGAAAAAGAGGTAGAGAGGGGAGTGATGAGTAGTGGCTACAAATACACACAGGTTTTCTTTTGGGGTAAACAAAAATGCTCTAAAATCCTATTGTTGTGACTTTTGCACAATTCTTTTGCACAATATATTTATTTGCTTATTTAAAGATTTATTTATTTATTTGGAAGAGAGGGGAAAGTGGGGGAGGGGCAGAGGAAGTGAGAGAAGCAGACCCCCTGCTGATCACAGAGCCCAAAGTGGGGCTAGATCCCATGACCCTGAGATCATGACCCGCACCAAAATCAACAGTTGGAGGCTTAGTCGACTGAGCCACCCAGGTGCACTCTGAATATATATTTAAAAAGCAGTGAACTGGGGATCCCTGGGTGGCTCAGTGGTTTGGCGCCTGCCTTTGGCCCAGGGCATGATCCTGGAGTCCTTGGATCGAGTCCCATGTCGGGCTCTTGACATGGAGCCTGCTTCTCCTTCCTCCTGTGTCTCTGCCTCTCTCATAAATAAATAATTAAATAAATCTTTTAAAAAAAGCAGTGAACTGTAGATTATAAATGGGTAATCTGCATGCTGTATTATTTACCTCAACGACACTTTTAGAAAACACAATTCACATCATGCTAAATTTTTGCTTAAAAACTTCCAATGATTTCTCATTTTACTTGAAGCAAAACCAAAAGGTTATGTTCATCAATAGGACCCTCCACAATATGATCTCCAAGTTAACCTCTCTGTCATAATCTGCTACTCTTCTCTTTACTCGCTTAGCTACACACACTGCTTTGCAGGTCCTCAAACAAGTCAGCAAACTCTTGTTTTGGGGACAACGTGTTTGCTGTTTTTCCACCTGGGACATTTTTTCCCTACATACTGTGTGGATTGTTCTCTCATCTTGTGCTTTTGCTCAACAAAGCCTTCATGAGACAACTGTGCTTTAAATGGAAACTCCTTCCACTAAGGCACTACCATCCCTTTCCATGTCTTTTTTTTTTTCCATGTCATTTGCCGTTGTTTGACTTCCTTTGTTTTGTGTTCTACCATCTACTTGCACTAAAATGTAAATTCCCAAAGGCATGACATCACCTGTTTTTTCACAGTGGTTTCCCTGGTACCTAGAACAATAGGTTATTACATGGTAGGCATGAAACAAAGATATTTGCTCAATGTATTATTTACACTATGTGGCTAATATCTTTAATTTTCTACTGTAGCCAGGAAATGTAGTAATTTTGTGGAGTTTCAAGTTCTTTTATAAAAATAAGAGCAGTTTATTTTTTGAAATGAAAAATGTGTTAAAAATCACATAATATTTTCTCAGCTGAAGTTAAAGCATGAATGTCTGGTAAGTCATATCAAACATGTAGGATGAGATTCAATTAATTGACTTTTGCTACAAACACAAATTATAGTTTGTTCTCATATCGCAGCTCTGATAACATCAGTTAATCTTTGGGTACCATTCCCTGAAATATCTTTGTCTTTACTGCTCCAGGTTGAAGAGATTTAATCAGTTTTGCCTGACCACAGCTATGTCTGCCAGTGCCTGCAGGGGCTGATAGTCAAAAGAGAGAAGGGGTGAGGAGACTCATTCGTCTACAGTCACCACGGTAACCAGAGGCAGAGTGGCTGGCCTTGTTGACATTTCAGGCAATGATGCTCAAGATTAACTTGTGTTTTCATTATGAAGACAGACAGAAAATGTGACTCAAAAGTCATAAATTGATTATTGCCCAGGTGCAACATTTGTGTTCTTGCCTTAAAACACATTATAAAGTATGAAATATGAAGGGGGTATTGGAAGGTTACCCAATACACAAAATATATTCCTCACTGTCCTGACATGACATGTGCAATTATCAACAATAGTGGTTCTGTCCTATGATTTAAGAAGTATTGTTCTTAGGAGTCCTCTGCCAAAGAGACTACTCAGAGATATTATGGATAAAAACACATCATCTGCTATTAAGAGTATTTTAAAATAGAATAATGTTTCATATTTTGTAATTCTTTTGTCTCCAAATATAAGAAACAGGCTTCAGCCAGTTTAAGAAGAAAGCCATAATTTACCATGAAGACTATGACATGGGCTAGAAGGAACTAGAATCAGATTAGGAACTTTTCTCCCCCAACTTTTTCTCCTTTGCTCCTATTTTCTTGCCTCTATAAGGGGTTGCATTCTATTTCCCTTTCTTTCTCCCCAGCCCATTTCCCAATATTCATTTTGCCTGCTTCTCTGGTCCATATGGTCAGTTAAAAGTACCTCCCTGTGGCTTCCAAAAGTACATTTCATCTCCAGCTGAAGAATATGAGACTATTTGTCCCTCTCATACGAACTCCAAAATTCCTACAGAGATATGCGCTCTATATAGGGCCCACACTGTGATTGGAACTATACTTTCTAAGAGGCAAGGTCACGTTATGCCAAATAACTTCCATGGTACCTTGGTTGATTAGGGCGGAAAACTACATGTAGTGTCAGAAGCTGGACAGCATCTTCACAATGCCTTTGTATGGAACATATTTTTAAATCTAGTTTCAAAAATTAATAGATGTATATAAAAATGCAGAAAAATGTTATAAATCTACATCTGAATGTACCTCAGATCTCTTCACCAGACAACTGCTATTAAACTTGCAGTATTGGACTATAAACCTTAGCCAACAACACTCTAACATGGACATGTTGGGGAGGGGAGGAAAAAAATTTCCTCTACTCTTTAATGTTCAGTGCTGGGGAGGCTGTGAAGTAAACTGACAAAAGACAGATTAGCAGGAGAAAAGACAAAATTAAATCACATTGGTTTGAGAGTTCACAAAGATGTAACTTAAACAGGCGGTTAGAATTTGGGGCAATGTACTATCTTAATAGGAGAATGTAAAGGAGAAAGGACACTTAAGAGAAAACAAATGACTTTATAGAAAGATGAATGGGTCCTTAGGAGTACAGATGAAGGAGAATAATAGTTTTGTGACCATGTCTGCTTACGTGTGGTGTAGAGACTTCTCATCTCTGGTGATAAGTCAACCTTCTCCAATTGTTCCAGGAAGGGGATTTATGACAACTGAGTTTTTATTTATTTATTTTTTTAAATTTTTATTTATTTATGATAGTCACAGAGAGAGAGAGAGAGAGGCAGAGGCACAGGCGGAGGGAGAAGCAGGCTCCATGCACCGGGAGCCTGATGTGGGATTCGATCCCGGGTCTCCAGGATCGCGCCCTGGGCCAAAGGCAGGCGCCAAACCGCTGCGCCACCCAGGGATCCCACAACTGAGTTTTTAAAGGAGGCTTTTCTTCTAGGCACATAAGATTTCTGGACCTCAAATACCTTATGCTCAAAATAATTCTTGTGCCATAGTGGCATATTCTGGACCCCTTCATATATACCAGTGTGATTTCTCATCAAGGGCAATTAAATTACCCAGGAAGAGGTTCAGAGGATAAATGGCCCTGTTTCATACAGAAGCCACAAAGTCAGAAAATGTTCTAAGTAAAGTCAGCTCTTGAGAAGTGGTAGGAGGGAGCCTGGAGAGGGCATCATGCAGAGGAGCAGGTACCAAGGGATACAGGACAGGCAAGCTTTATAAAGTACAACAGGTCCTGCCAGTGCCAGTCCATGTGAGTTCTGAAACAAACCAGTGAGATGAGCATGTCTGCTATCTTTAGCTCCCTGGGAGGACAGAACCTATCTATGAGGAATATGGCTCCTTAGCTGTGATAATTCACAGTGTAGCTTCTGGAAGGAGTATCTGAAAACATAACTTCTAATTTTTGAAAGGGTCTCACATACAATGTTTACAAGCAAGGTCAGCACCATGTAGCAGAAACACCAAGTTGATGTAGATATTGAAAAGAATATACAGTGATGTGTATGGAAAGCATGAGGCAGTGTCTGGCACACTGTAAGTACCTCAACAAGCGGTAACTATTTCGAGGCCACTGTGAAAGGGTGTATGGATTTGTGGTCAAGAACAGGGGCTCTAGAACCAAATTCAGGAGGCAGTACTTGTTTCTTTGCACACTGTGCTAACCTTTCTATTCCTCATTTTCATCATTTGCAAAATGGAATATTTATATAAACAGTCTCTGAGGCTTCTTTTTATTTTGTTTAGTGGGGATTAAATGAGTTAATATGATAAGCACTTGGAACATTTCTTGTAAGTAATATATACGTTACTATTACCAACAGAATCGTTAATGCAACTGGGAAGCCCAAAGTGTAGATGAGTTATAGGATGACTAATCTATGACCTCAAGGAAGTGATCAAAGACCCAGCTTCTTCCCACTGCTCCACAGTTCCAGCCAGAGGACTGGGGCTTGATTTCATGCTACACGCTCTTATAATGGAAGGTATTATTTAATTGGTTTAAACAAGTCGACCTACTCCTCTGAATCATGCAGGTCTTGCCTTCTCATTTGTTGGCTTGATTCTTTTTGTCAAAACAATTAGCTTTCCTTTTTAAACATGTACTGACAAATTGACAAGTTTACCCTTTTAATCTGTGGCGAGGACAACTAGTGATTTTAATGCAACAGTTGCAGCAGATTGATCAGGGTGCCCCAGTGCAGTGACCTGATTGTTCAATTGCACTGCCAGAAGCAGTTTCTGCTATTCCACAGTATCTGCAGGTTAGTATACATAAAAACAAAACAAACAAACAAAAAACCCCAAAAATCCCCAACCGTGGGGTTGGGCACCTGGATGGCTCAGCTGCTAAGCTTCTGCCTTCAGCCCAGGTCAAGATTCCAAGGTCCTGGAACTGAGCTGTGGGTGGGCTCCCTGCTCACTGGGGAGTCTGCTTCTTCCTCTCCTTCTGCCCCTCCCCCCCAGCTCATGATATCTCTGTCTCCTCAAATAATTAAATAAAATCTAAAAAAAAAAAAAAGTCCTATTAAGAGCTAGTGGGTGTTGTTTTTTTTTTTTTTGTCCCTGACTAAACAAAAATAATTGATTCTCACCAATAATACCAAATTACATGTCCACATTCACTAAATCTTTTTTTTTTTTTTTTGCAATGGTGGGATTACATTTACTGTCACTTAAATTCTTTGACAGTTGCTAACATTTTTACATTATGCTTTCAAATCATAAATTATTTAAAACTATTAGGAAAATGAATCAGACAAAACAAGAAATTTGAAAACTGAGATTGAATGTAGTAGAAATGCATAAGTTAACAGGGGTGATTTAGAAAAACTTAAAGCCAGAAGTCTGTAAAAGAAAAAAAAAAAAAAAGACATGGAAAGTGTAGTAACTAGGACTTCCCACAATGCAGTTGGCAGTAAAGGTAACAGAACTATATCAATAGGAATAGTGGATTAGCATATAGCAGGGAAGTCAATCAAAAAAGTTTGAGAATTTATCTAGATAATTACTTAAATATAAATTTTGTTGCTAGAGAAATTCAAAAGAGCCTACAACTTAGTAAGTCATGGGAAAATAAATTTGTCATGAACAACCACTATTTTAGTAACATGCACTGATTTCGCAATGGTAAAGTAGTAGTCAGATATTTTTGAAATAACACAAGAAAATGATAAACAAGGAACTACAAGTTTGGCCTCCAAATTTACTTGGACAGTACAGCTCACTTAGTACAAGAGGAGCAATGTGCTCCATACCCAGTCTGTATGAGGCTTCACTCCACCTTCAAGAGATGTAGTCTAGTTGGGGAGAAAGACTGTGGTCTTGGGCAGAAAAATAATTTGATCATTAGCTGGTAAGCTAACTACAATATTAAAAGTGCTCTCACGGGATCCCTGGGTGGAGCAGTGGTTTAGCACCTGCCTTTGGCCCAGGGCGCGATCCTGAAGACCCGGAATTGAATCCCACGTCAGGCTCCCGGTGCATGGAGCCTGCTTCTCTCTCTGCCTATGTCTCTGCCTCTCTCTCTCTCTCTGTGTGTGACTATCATAAATTTAAAAATAAATAAATAAATAAATAAATAAATAAATAAATAAATAAATAAATAAAATATTAAAAGTGCTCTCGATTGTACAGCTTAGTCTGATATTTTCTCACATGTATATTATATCTGAAAAACTTACGTGTTCTGGTTCACTTGTTATTTTTTCCTAACCATTTAAGATGAAGCAAAGACTTCCCTTGATCACGTCTGTCAAGACTGATGAAAGACAGAGTCATTTATGCTTAGACCATCAGTATTTCTTTAAATGCTATCAGCTGAATTATTGATCAGAAGGATTGTTATAGAAGAATCTCACATTTCTTAGACTTGGTATCAACAGCTCTGGAGAGAAGCTGCAGGACAGGTGACTGACTCTAGGACAGAAGGGCTACATGTAGGACGATGGGAGGACTGGGGAAAAGATATTGGGAAATACCAGGCTGCAAAGCCTGCAAACATGAACAGAAAATGAGCAGTTTCCATGGACAAGAAAGTCTTGACGTTTAGTTTCTAACAGCAGACTTGAGGCTTGGTTAGGGTGCTGCAAGAAGAGAACCCACCTGGTAGAAAAACTAGCTTCTCAGTTCAGCTTCCAGGCATAGTTTGCTTGAGGTGTGGGCTGGGAAAGCTTTTAGAGATTGTTGTTTTCATGGGCAACCTGGATCACTCCCAGCATCTGTATCTCAGAAGAGGATTTTCTTGTGAATTAGTAAAGGACTCAATAGCCTAGAAAATTCAGTGAAGTGACTTCTCGTTCCTAACAAATCCCAACTGTCCACAGCAGATAGGTCATTTGCAGTTCCCCTTGAGTGATTCTAGTGTCCAGTCTGGGGAAGGTGGGTCCCTCTGTGTCCCAAGATTTTTTCTATTCATTTCAGACTAGGATAACTTATTATTTGTTCCCAACAGTGTAAATATTGCTATGCCAGGAGATGACAAAGATAATGATGATGAGGAGGAGAATAAATAATAATAATTATTGGTTCTAAAACACAGATATGTGATTAAGGTTCAGCTAGTCAGATATACCCGTAAGAGATGCAAAAATGATTCAGAGAAGAATTATGTGGGGGAAAAGAGAAGAGATATGAATGAAACATTAATTTTGGTTCTATGAAGTGCCACAGGGTCAGCCTGGTTCTGTACCTAGCACTGTGGTGTGGCTTCCTGGTTTGAAAGCTTCCTGAATATGGTTCAGGTTGCAGTTCCCTTACCGAACCAGTTTTAGAGTTAGGAATCAAAATTGTGCTGGCAGCTCAGCCTGGAGTCAATTTCTTCAGTTTTTTCCTATGTTTCTATGAATTACCTATATAACTTATAACATCCCCATCTCTATTCATCATAGAGGGAACCATAAGTTCCCTGGTTAAGAACTCATACTCACAAAGATCCTTTGTAGAAAGCTTTTCTCTTGTAACATCCTCAGCTAGTCACCTCTATTCTGTTTCAAATAGACATGTTTTTTTTTTAAATTTTTATTTATTTATGATAGTCACAGAGAGAGAGAAAGAGAGAGGCAGAGACACAGGCAGAGGGAGAAGCAGGCTCCATGCACCGGGAGCCTGATGTGGGATTCGATCCCGGATCTCCAGGATCGCGCCTGGGCCAAAGGCAGGCGCCAAACCGCTGCGCCACCCAGGGATCCCAAATAGACATGTTTTAAATTGTCCTTGATCCATTTAGGTATCCTGTCTTAATCGCAAATTTACATTAGTTCAGAAAAATGTATCAAGGTATATTGATATATATGCCTTAAATTCTGCTGGATTCAGAGCTAATACAAATAAATACAATATGATTTTTATCTTTAAAAAGGTTTTTCTGGTGAATAAAATGCACAGAAATTAAGAAATTTATTTTTGATAAAATGTTTTTTTTCTATGTCATTATTTAATTAGCAATGTAAAATTCTGGAAAGATTGATCTTCTTTCTCTAAACTCATGATGTGTTTGGCTGAGCTGTATTTCTGTTATAGTATTTATTATATATCTTTATAGTTGTGTGTATGGGTGTATGTGTGCACATATAGCTTTGTGTGTACAGCTTTATCTTCCCATGTGGAACCTCCTTTGATGTAAGGCTCATATATTATTTCTCTTTCCACTACTATCCTTAGGACATGACTGGTACTCATAGTTACTGAATGAAAGAATACCCAAAGTAGGCAAGGTATATCAGAAAGAATCCTTAAGATCCTATAGAAAATTAGGCAGAAATACCTCTCCTTTATGATAGAGTTCTTCCCTTAGCCAGGCCTCCTACACTTCCCAACATATCTACCAATTATGAGGTAATTTTTTTGTTGTTGTTTTGTTATCACTGTACAGGCACAGCTAATGACAAGACAGCTATAAACCCAGGGAACACACGATGAACATTCTCTGCTTCTGTCTCATTTCCCCAGCCCAGCCTTGGACTGTGCCTACTTTAATTTCTGAGAACCAGTGCCCTGTAGGAATAATGGGGTTTCTGAAACCAGTGTTCTAATGGATTAGCATTTTCTGGGGAGCTTTTCAAACATTCCTGATGCCTAGCCCACATCCCAGACCAATTAAATTAGGAGCTCTTAGGGAGAGCCCTAGGCATCAATGACTTCTAGAACTCCTGAGGAATTCCAATGTGCAGTCAAGGCTAGAAACACTGCTCTAATGATTTAACAATTAATTTAATGATTTAATATACTTTAATCAAGTATATCTCTAAGAAAGTCTTATGATGAAAAGCTACTCAGCTTTGTGTTATTGAATACATCAGAGTTTGCAATGTGCATAAATGTGTAAATAAGACATCTTTAAAGTATCTTCAAAGAGAGAGAGCATAACTTCCAATCATAATAATGTGTGCAAATCACATAGGCTTTTAGTATTCTAAATTGTTCTAATGTAATCTCATCTCCGTATCGTTCTAAATTGAGTACATACACTGTCCAATTGAACAGAATTCTATTTCAGATTTATGACAAACTTCCTGATGAAACACATTTTTTATTTATTCTGAATAAAAACATAATCAGTGTTAAGAAAAAAGTCAAAAACTGAACAGGAGACTTGTTTTAAAGTTTCTTTGATTGATTTATTTTTTTAAATTTTATTATTTGAGAGAGAGTGAGCAGGAGGGAGAGGCAGAGAGAATGTGAAGCAGATTCTGCACTGAGGGCAGAGCCTGACACAGAGCCTGATCCCAAGACCACAAAATCATAACCTGAGCCAAAACCAAGAGTCAGATGCTTAACTGAAGTGAGACACCCCCTTTCTTTCCTTCAAATAATGTAATGAGTTTCTTCTCACTGAGGAAGCACACATTTTTAATTAAAGTGATTAAGAACATATTAAGTAGAACTCATGGTTAAATGTTTTCCATGTACATTTATATAACCAAATTTATATGCAGTTATAAGGTAAAATAGCTAGGGGAGGATTTTAGATAGGTGTATAACTTTGGATCTGTTATGCCTTCCTAATCCTTAATATTTTCCCTGTTTCATAGGCAATATTTTCCAAGCAATGATAGCTCCCATTCTTCTCCGTTTTCTTCCAGGGAGGGATAAAACTATAAAATCTAGGAATTAACTTTTCTGCCATTCCATCCTGTTATCTTTCTTTCTTTTTCTTTTAAGATTTATTTATTTATTTATTTATTTATTTATTTATTTATCTATCTATCTATCTATCTATCTATTTATTTAGAGCACGAGTGGGAGGGGCAGAGGGAGAGAGAATCTCAAGCAGACTCCATGCTGAGCACAGAGCCCAATGTGGGGCTCGATCTCACGACCCTGAGATCATGACCTGAGCTGAAATCAAGAGTCAGACACTTAACCAATTGCACCACCCATGTGTTTCCTACCCTGTTTCCCATTACAAGTATTCCCTCTCCAACTCCCCCACCTACACTTCTTGGCTGTTTTCCCCATCTCTTTCTGTGTTGTTTTCTACTTCCTCTGAGTTTGCTGGTTTCACCTGTTTCTTAAGGCCCCAAGGCTATGAAACCAAAGGTAGGAACACTGGAAAGAGGTCTAAGTGACCTCTCCAAGCTGGATCACAGAAGTGACAGTTGACTTCCTACTCTGCATCTGGAAAGGCTGGCTGAATTGGTTCTTATGTTTCCAAATAGCCTACATTTTAATTTGATCTATTTGTTTCCCATGCACTGGATGTAAATGTATATATAAATTAGAACTGGTATGAATGTTCATGTGGAAATAGAACCTAGGGAAACAGAAAACATTACTTACTAGGCAGGTGATCCCTAGCAAGTTAACACTTGTGTGCCATAAATTTCTAAATATTTAGCATGGGAATGAAAATAGGTAATTTTTTGTCTATTGTAAAGACTGGAGACAGGTTATGTAAAGTACTAGCAAAGTTCATGGCACATATACTATACCCTCAAAAAATGTTATTTGTTATTCTTGTATTGTTATGATTGCTAGGATAACATACATGACAACATGATTAGGACAGATTCTTCATCTATAAATATGGGATTAAAATATATATCTATAATTTTGCTATGTGGAATAAATCAAGTGATGTATTCAAAAATGATTTGCAATTTATAAATCATCATGAATATTAACTATTAGCAGTAGCTTATCCTATTGTATTTCATACTAATGTAAACTATTTTGATTTTTTAAAAAAGATTGTATTTCTTTATTTGAGAGAGAGAGAGAGAAAGAGAGGGAGAGAGAGCACACACAAGCAGGGGAGAGGGAAAAGCAGATTCCCCACTGAGCAGAGAGCACAAAGCTGGGCTTAATCCTAGGACCCTGAGATCATGACCTGAGCTGAAGGCAGATGCCTAACTGATAGCGCCACCCAGGTGCCCCAAACTATTTTGATTTTTTTAAAAGTGTGTTTACTAATTGAATACTGGAATATATAAAGACACTGATTAAGTTAAAACTATACATTGAACAGGTACAATTTCCATATGGAAATGGATTTCTTAAAACTGCTAAAGAAAAGTCAACTACTTAAGGGGATGATGGGGGTAATGGAGGAGAGGAGCCCAGCTACCTTATTCCATTAGGTGTATTACCTCTGTGTCCTAGGAATCCTGAAACCAACATTGACTTGTTTTTTTGTTGTTTTTGTTTTCCAATTAAATGCTTTGTTGTTTCCATTCTCACCCCTCAAGTTATCTTATTTCATTCTCTGTGAAAAAAAATTTCCTCTTTGAATTAAATCTCTAAAGCTGACATTTTGATGTCAATCCATGTTAAATTGGCCACCCACTGAATCCTGTCAAGACTGGAAATTAAATGACTGTTAAACTTCAGATGAACTCAACAAGAGCTACAACTGGAATACTAGGGGATTCATTCCTATTTGTATTCTTTGTTGAATATAAAAGATCCCAAATTTGGCTATAATAAGTCTATGTGCATTATAAATCCTTTATTAGCCAAATTAATAAAAAGGTGTTTTTTTTTTTTAAGAGAGAGAGAGGACATGCACACAAGGTGGGCAGTGTGTAGGAGGCAGAAGGAAAAGGAGAGACAGAATCTTAAGCATGTTCCATGCTCAGTGCAGAGCTCAATCCCATGACACTCAGATGATGACCTGAGTCAAAATTAAGAGTGAGATGCTTAACTGACTGAACCACCTAGGCACCCCAGTAAAAGTTATTTTTTAAGAAAAATCTTTTATTAAACATGTAATCAATGCTTATATAAATTAATTAAATAGAATATAAAATTATCTACAGTCAACTATCCAGAGAGAACTGCCTATAAAATTGTTACCATTCTTATGTGAGTATTTTAAATAAAAATATAACCAGAATATGTATCTTCTTTTGTAAACGTGGGATTGGATCCCGGGTCTCCAGGATCGCGCCCTGGGCCAAAGGCAGGCGCCAAACCGCTGCGCCACCCAGGGATCCCGTAAACTGATTTTTAAAACATAAGGCTTCATGTTTCTATGATAGCAAATATCACACAATACCATATAATATTTTCATACCATTCCAAATTATTGGCTATTTAGGATGTTTTAAGACTTTCTTTTTAAAACATGCTATGATGGTCAGACATTTATATTAATCTCTATGCATATGCAGTTACATTCTGAAGACAAATTCCTAGAAGTGGGATTGCTTTGCCAAATAAACATAAGTTTAAGGACTTTGATACATATAACCAGAAATGTTTTCTATTTTTATTTTTATTTTTTACCAACTTCTGCCAACAGCAATTTAAGCTCATGTCAAGTGCTTTCTTACGTTGGGGCATTTCTTACACATGGCAATGCTTGGATTTTCATTGCTTCTTAAAGATCTTTCTCATATGATCATTTTAGGGTGTTGTCCTTATTAATATTTAAATGGTTTATTATGATGGTGGCTGACCCTTGTTCAGGAATATATGCTGCAATCATTTCCCTACTTAATTTATCTTTAGCATCACCTAACGTACTTTTGACATGCAGACACTTATGTTTCTTAGCAAAAAATAGTTGTCTCTTGAACAACACAAGTTTGAACTGTGCGGGTCCACTTATATGCAGAAGTTTTCAGTAAATATAGCACAGTACTGTAAATGTATTTTCTCTTAATAACATTTACTTTTCTCTAGCTTACTCTGTTGTGTTTTTATGGGCAATGTTTGAACCCTTTAATATATATTCTGGGTGCAATTAGAAAAGCTTTTAGTGAATACCTTCAAAGGAAGGAGTCTTTGCTCTATTCTGAAGGGACAGAGAACATACTATATTCTATAGATGGAATTTCCTTCCTAGATATCTGCTGTTGTGCATAGGTTTTTGCAGTGTGACTGGGAGGATCATAAGCACAAGCCACTAGCTTGACAACTGATTCACCTGGATTTCAAAAAAAAAAAAAAAACATGTAAAATTATTAAACCATTGATATTTGTTCTCTACAAATCTTATTTCCTCTTTCTAAACCTCTACCTCATCACCCTGTTTTACTAACAGCATGTCAGATCTCAATGATTTTGTGCTATTTCTGTTAAGATCATAGTATGTATCAGGATGAAAAGAAATCAGACTTGGTGTCTAGCATCAAAGGAAGTAAACATGGAGGTGATGAAGACACTCATTCCTCAGTGATAGATAAAGACGAGAAGGAATGAAATGAATGAAGGATGTTCCCACAACATTTAGGCAGCAAAAAATCAGATTCAGGCCTGATGAATCTCCTGTTCCAAAGAATGAGAACTTCTCTAGAACACTAGCAACTTTCATGAGAACTGTGAATAAGTGCCACCAAGAAACATGAATCCTAGGATGGATGTCAGGTGTATGTACAGCTTTGCTAGGGTTGCCAGAATAAATCACCACAAACTGGGGGGCTAAAACAACAGAAACTTATTGTCTTCAAGTTCTGGAGGCTGGAAATCCAAGATCAAAGTGTTGACAGGATTGGTTCCTTCTGGGGGCTGCAAGGAAGAATCTGTTTCATGCTGCTCCCCTAGCTCTGGTGGTTTGTTGGCAATTTTTGACATTCCTTGACTTGTACAAGAATCACCTTGATCTTTACCTTCATCTTTCTATGGACTTCACTGTGTGTATATCTGTGTCCAAACCTCCCCACTTAATAAAGACACCAGTTATACTAGATTATACACCCTAATGGATTTTAACTACATATTCAATACTATTTTTCAGATAAGGTGTTCTAAGGTAATATGGGTTAGGGTTTGATCATATGAATTTTGGGGAGAAAAAGTTCAATCCATAGCAGCATATAAGTATTTCCATGTGCTTCACTTATACAAAACAATATTTTGGAGCGCTTCCCACACCCTTGACGCCACCCACTCACCCACTCAGGCCGTTTAGTTATAGTATGTTTATAATGCATATTAAAAATTCTGCTAAACCATTACTTTTCAAATTGCATCCATCCTAAGCAGTAAGGAGACAGACAGGAAGAGTTCTATTCAAACTCACTTATACCATGAAGGCAATTTTGTTCTAATGTACCTTTTATTTTGAATATTTGTGTAAGGACTATTTGAAAAAATAGTCTTGTTGCCTTAAAAAATTGAGAAATGGGATCCCTGGGTGGCGCAGCGGTTTGGCGCCTGCCTTTGGCCCAGGGCGCAATCCTGGAGACCGGGGATCGAATCCCACATCGGGCTCCCGGTGCATGGAGCCTGCTTCTTCCTCCGCCTGTGTCTCTGATCTCTCTCTCTCTCTCTCTCTGTGACTATCATAAAAAATAAATAAATAAATAAATAAATAAATAAATAAAATTGAGAAATAATGAAATTCAAAATCAAACTTTAACATTAGGGATTGACAGAGTGATGGAAATGTTTTGAAATTAATGAATAATGATAGTTTCACAACTTGGTAATATGCTAAAAACCACTGCATTATATACATTGAAAAATGAACTTTATAGTATATGAATTATATCTCAATTTTATTTTTTTTATTTTTAATTTTTTTTATTTATTATTTATTATAGTCACAGAGAGAGAGAGAGAGAGAGGCAGAGACACAGGCAGAGGGAGAAGCAGGCTCCATGCACCGGGAGCCCGACGTGGGATTCGATCCGGGGTTTCCGGGATCGCGCCCTGGGCCAAAGGCAGGCGCCAAACCGCTGCGCCACCCAGGGATCCCTATATCTCAATTTTAAAATGCTTATTTTAATATTTTAATTTTTAATATCTCATCAGGAGAAAAGCAGGTATGTACAAGCACATTATGCCCTAATGTTGCACTTCACCCCCCAAAAAATAAGAAAAGGAAAACCACAAAGAAAAAAACAACTTGGTACTGACCCTTAACACATGAAGTATCTTCTTTGTATCTTCTTCAAAGTTGCTCTTTGAAGACACTAGTGTGTCTTACTTTTTAATTTCTTGCTAAAGGGATCGACTGAAATAGAATAGCTGTACAATAAATAAAATGGTAATGGAAGTCATGTTAGTGAATGAAGACTCTAAATTTCAAAAGCAGTCACACCTTGATGTGATTTAGGCCCTGCCACATTGTAGTCTGGTGACTCTCAGATGTCTAAATCTCTCCAGGCTTGCAGAAATGGATGTGATAACAGTTAACAATGATTTCAGAGGGTTTTAAGAAAAATGATGTGTATTTATATATATAAATGACTCATTGTAGTATCTGCTGTATAATTGCTCAATAAATAGTAGCTATACATCACTATCACTATTATTAGTAGCAGTACTATTGTCATTGGTTATTATTGAATTGACTATCCTTCATTAATTATATATACTTTATTGTTTTTTTCAGAATGTAAGATTTTTTATTTTTTTGGGGGGATTTTATTTTTATTTTTATTTTTTTAATAATAAATTTATTTTTTATTGGTGTTCAATTTACCAACATACAGAATAACACCCAGTGCTCATCCTGTCAAGTGCCCCTCTCAGTGCCCGTCACCCATTCACCGCCACCCCCCACCCTCCTCCCCTTCAACCACCCCTAGTTCGTTTCCCAGAGTTAGGAGTCTTTATGTTCTGTCTCCCTTTATGATATTTCCTACCCATTTCTTCTCCCTTCCCTTCTATTCCCTTTCACTATTATTTATTTTTCCCAAATGAATGAGAACATATAATGTTTGTCCTTCTCTGATAGACTCATTTCACTCAGCATAATACCCTCCAGTTCCATCCACATTGAAGCAAATGGTGGGTATTTGTCATTTCTTTTTTTTTTTTTTTTTAATTTTTATTTATTTATGATAGTCACAGAGAGATAGAGAGAGAGAGGCAGAGACACAGGCAGAGGGAGAAGCAGGCTCCATGCACCGGGAGCCCGACGTGGGATTCGATCCCGGGTCTCCAGGATCGCGCCCTGGGCCAAAGGCAGGCGCCAAACCGCTGCGCCACCCAGGGATCCCGGTATTTGTCATTTCTAATAGCTGAGTAATATTCCATTGTATATATAAACCTGCATATTGTTTATCCGTTGTATTATCCATTCATCTTTTGATGGACACCGAGGCTCCTTCCACAGTTTGGCTATTGACATTGCTGCTTTAAACATCAGGGTGCAGGTGTCCCGGCGTTTCATTGCATCTGTATCTTTGGGGTAAATCCCCAACGGTGCAATTGCTGGGTCGTAGGGCAGGTCTATTTTTAACTCTTTGAGGAACCTCCACACAGTTTTCCAGAGTGGCTGCACCATTTCACATTCCCACCAACAGTGTAAGAGGCTTCCCTTTTCTCCGCCTTCTCTCCAACATTTTTGGTTTCCTGCCTTGTTAATTTTCCCCATTCTCACTGGTGTGAGGTGGTATCTCATTGTGGTTTTGATTTGTATTTCCCTGATGGCAAGTGATGCAGAGAATTTTCTCATGTGCGTGTTGGCCAATTATATATACTTTAAAATTGAAGGCCTGCCTTTTGGTGCAGAAGCCCCTTATTGCATTGATTGGACTGGATAACCACTTACCAATATACACTCATTCAATCAGGGAAGTAAGTATTTATTGAGCATTATGTAGCTTAACCACTGGGCAAAGTCAGGAGTCTGTATGCTACTCTGTCATCAACTTTTGGCTCTGTGCCTATTTGTCCTCATTTTCAGCTTTAAGCCAGCTGTCTCTGTGCCCAGTGACATAGGCTTTATGGTTTGTTCAGTCTCCCATCTTTGATCTATTTGTTGTTCAGACCTCCTGGCTTATTGTCAGTCCGTCTTATCACCAGCCCCAGGGTTTATGGCCTTTGATTTACAGTTTACATTAATGAACTGATTTGGAGTTCAAATCAGGTGTGAAGCCTCCAGATACAGTCATCTATGTTTCTTTGATGTAAATCTTGGCAACCGAGGTCTATTTATTCTCCTACTGGCTAAATTTGCTAGAACACCAGCCAAATGAAATTAATTCTATAATCCTAAATTCTATCTAAAAAGTAATAATACTACACCCTGCTTTTTTTTTCAAAAAATTAAAAAAATAGATGTCTAATATTTTCACTAATTTCTGTGTAGCCATGGAATATAATTTACTAGACTTGATCTTCCTTCCTTCTTTATTCCTCTCTATATCTACCTAAATTGAGAATCCATTTAGCTTTCCTAAAAATACCTCAGTCATGAACATCAGAAAGGCTTTAGGGTTCAGGGTTCAGTTGATTTCAACTCACAAGCATGTTTCTCTCTTGCATACATTTTTAGTCTCTTCATGTCCGTATTCAGATACAGATTTAACATTTGGATCATTTTAAACACATCACTGGAGTTCATTAGCTGAATAATTTATTTAAGTATTCAAGTTTTTTCCCTTTCCTTCTATCCTTTTGCATTTCTTTCCTTCCTTTAAAACTGTTTGAATTTGAAATAAGTCAATCGGAGAAGGACAAACATTATATGGTCTCATTCATTTGGGGAATATAAAAAATAGTGAAAGGGAATAAAGGGGAAAGGAGAAAAAATGAGTGGGAAATATCAGAAAGGGAGACAGAACATGAGAGACTCCTAACTCTGGGAAATGAACTAGGGGTGGTGGAAAGGGAGGTGGGTGGGGGGTGGGGGTGACTGGGTGATGGGCACTGAGGGGGGCACTTGATGGGATGAGCACTGGGTGTTATTCTATATGTTTGCAAATTGAACACCAATAAAAACAAATTTATATAAAAAAGAAAATGAAATAAAAGATATATCAAAAGAAAAAAACTGTTTGAATTTGCCATTTTTTTTATTTCATTACTTTGGTCATAGGAACAAAGTCAAAAGTCATTATCCATAGCATTACTGAGAAACATCTTACTAGGAAAGATTACCATACATTATTAAGCTATCTTCTTAGGTAACAATACAAGCCCATTGTGGGAAAGATAAAAAATAAATAAAATACTATCTTTGAAGTGTCAAAGTGCACAGAACTAGTGTATCTACTTATATGGATGAATCTCTTTATGGCTCTGGTTTTTGTCATTTGTGACCTGCTCACAATGCTGGCAGGCATTTTATTCCCAATTCTATTATTTTGGCTTAGGTATCATGATGGAGCCTTATTTAATTCCTGAGTAGAGCTTCCCGAACATAGTCATCTCCTTGTTTCCAATTCATCCATAATGGAATCAAAATCCATAAGCAAAGAACTAAAGGCAACTGTGAAACATGTGTTTGTTCTACAACATGCTTGAGTGTCAACAATACCAGTTATTAGGTTCCACATGGTCAGAGGGAAGTCCTATAAACAGGCCAATGTTACTCTATTGCTTCCTGGTATCTGCCCCATGAAGACTGCATTAGTTAGGCTGACTTATCTGGTATAAGGTAAGCGCACACTCAAGTTGCTTCATTAAGTGGGGTATACAGGGGCAAATATATGGGAGTGTAAGAAAACCAAAAAAGAGCTCAGAACTAATGTGAATAGACCTAAAGGGAAATAAGCAGTTCCTCTAAGTAAAATACACAGGTACCTAAATTGCTTCACTGACACAGTGTGTCATGTCTCAACAGCAACTAACTCTATTACTAATCATATCCTCAGAATGAGACATTGCTTGATTTCTAGCCTTAGAGTCTCTTTTTATTTTTGATTTTGATAATTCCCTGGAGCAGACCAGATTAGCCTGGGCTGTCATCACCCTATGGGCAATACAAGTCTGGCAGAGAAGTGTCAGTATGAACCTCTACCCAGACCCTGGCCAGCCCATGGGTGCTGTTCTGGTCTGCTCTGGTCAGGAGGATGGAGTCACTTGGTACAGAGCATGATGACCTATAAATAGAGACCTTTCTCAAGAAGGGTGGGTACAGGGCAGATTTCCTATGGCAGTACTCAAAACTCATCTTAAGCAAAGGAATGGCATCCAGAAAAATAATTTAAAACTTGTAACACTGTTAACAAAAATGGCTTGTGTTCTAGTTTTTCTTAAGGATATCTAAATTGTCCATTAAAAAATTATGATATGAGTGTAGGATGGTTCAGGCTCTCTTCCTGCTACTGTCAGTCCAGTTCTCCTACAGGCTTCTAACACATGATACCCAAGTTTTACTTAGATGATTCTAGCAGACATCAAAAAGCTTGGGATAAATTTTCCAATAACTACAAAGCCACACATTTATCAAAGGAACACGATAAAAGTATCTGGTATAATTAAAGGCAGTATGGTTATTTTTAGAGGCAGGGAGCTGAGGAAAAATATGGGGTTATAAATTAAGCTAAAAAGTGTACCTGTATTGTGTGGTGTTGGTTTATCAGTTGTACATACCTCCTTCCTCTTTTGACACATCATCCATCAATTTTATTTCTAGATTCCATGGCTTTGAAGTTCTCTTCTCATGATGTTGGTAACAAGGGTTTATTTCATTGGGTTTCTCAATACTCTTGAAGTACAATCTAGAAGGAACAAAGGACATTTTTTTTTCAGAATACCAGAAGGCAGTTTATGATGCATCTTTGTTCCTGTAAAAAATAAAAGCAAACAAATAGCAAAACACAATTTCCCATCTCTACATGTAATATATATAAATGGACATGATAGATTATTTCTAAACAAATATTTTGCCTGTCCAAATACAATTCTATGGTGGCAGGAATAACCAAGAAATTTTTGTTTAACATAATAAAATAAAAATATTTAAAATATGTACTGTCTATTGTGCATTCTGTTAGATTTGGACAGAAGTATAAGCCTTTGTTAATGGGTAAGATTACTTCTAGAGGTAAATCAGGGAAGCATTAGCAGAAAGACCTACCTGACATATGGCAATCCATAAGTAGCTTCCAAGGATAACTTTCGAGTAACCCACAGCAATAACACTGAGTGGTTCATTACTAACTTTGTCTTACGATTTCTAAAAGTTCCTTGCCAGGCAAATGGCTTTTCTCAATCAAGGACAGGCAGGAAACTTTTAACATTTTTGAGGGTTGTTTTTCCCTCAATTTCTGCAAGTCCAATAAAGCTTGAAAACCCCATTGAATATGAATAGAGGAATCTTCTTAAGAAAAGAACAATGTTATTTCCTCTGGCACATGTACTAGCCAGATTTGAGTCCTCAACTTTAGAAACCAGATTATTGATAGATGAAGCAGATTGGTTTACACACATTTAACAGCAGAATTGTGTGCTGGACTCTCTAACTTGAATTTAGTCCTGAGATAACTCTTGGAGCTCCTCTCAAAATGTCAGCATTTTCCCATGCTCAGTTATCTTTGTTTTTGTTGAACTGTTCTTAGTCTTTTCTGGACAAAGTATGAGTTTACAGGTTGATACATCAAGATCAGAACTTACACTGCATGGTGGAAGCCCAGATTTAGATTATGATTTGTGTTCTTAACTGAAGGATTCCTAATTCCTATAAGGGACCACACACACGCATACACACACACACACACACACACACACACACACATGCACACACATTGTTTTCTATCCTTGCCATTGCTGTATAATCCTTCCTCAGAGAAACACTGGTATGGGCTTAGCCATCATAGATTGTCAGCAACTAATTAAAATAATTAACTCTTAAATAGGGTTTAATTATTTATTAAATAAATTTCCAGTTTATTGAAATAAACAATTTGTCAACTGAAATATCTTCTGGAGTACCCAAATTTAAAATTGCTATTTGGATATATATAAATATTTGAATTCATTTAAAAATATGTTGATTACAGCCTGTTTTTGTGAACTGGATGGTATTTTTTATAATGGGAATCAGAAGAGAGGACTGTTGTGACTTGTATGTTACTTAATGTAATTTGTTACCGTGACTTACTGGATCCACAGCATCTTCCAGTCTGAGTTTACATGAGGACCAGAGTATTGGTCAACCCAATTTAGTTAATCAAGAAAAATAACATCAAATTGGTTTGCTTTTGTGTAGATAGCAACACAATCATCAGGGATATGGTCCTATCCTCTTCTTGAACATTTCTGCTTTCTGTATGTGAAAAGCAGAAAGATCACAGCAATGAGTATATTGCCCTTCTAATTTGAGAACTACTGAATCCCATATTATCTAGCAAATAATCACTCCTAAGTGGTCTCCATCCCTGGAACAATGCCTTCCATCATTCCTAAAACTTTAAAAAAAATCTCAAGTTAGTAGTGACATTAGAACTTAGTTCTCTCTTATTTTATCTAATAATTCTCATTTCTCCTGAGATCTTTTTCATTTTACTCATATTTTTTCTCATATTCTCTTCTGCATGTGCTCCAATCCCCTTTCAGCAAAATCAACTCTTATTCATCCTTCAGTAAACCTATATCACCCACTTCAACTTGTCATGGTTTCTCCTTAATTTTATCATCTACATTATACAGTCACATGAATCTTCTTATTTTTAAGAGACTTTAATATTAGTAAAATAAGTGGATTCTATAGCAAATATATTGAGTATCAGCAATATATTTATTTAGTATAATAAATCTCAGACTGAAAACTTTTGAAGCAGAACAAAAGAACAATGTAGGGGAAATTGACCAAAGTGTGGTTGAAAAAAGATTAATATAATTGTGTAGATAAAGCTGATAAATCAGAAGATTTTACTTAAGGCTTGAGAAGTATTAAACTGAAGAGAATAAGAAACCATTATTTTTGGCATCAGCATTACTGTCCTCAGAAAACTCACTTTTAATGGAACCTTGAAGAATGAGAGTTCAACAGGAAACAGAATTCAAATACTCTGACTGTAATAGCCTTTGGGATGATGTCACTGGGAAAGTGTCAACTGAAGGGAAAAACCTGAGAGAAGAAAAGACCAAGTAGAGGCCTAATGGAAATCATGACATTTTAAAATTATTGCCTTGAAGAAGAGTATTAGATAAATAATATGAAATTATGACAGTCATAGAGTCACAACACAGGCCAATAAACAGAAATTATGGAGATTGATTTAATAAGGGGTAGAACTTTGTAAGTATTAAAATGGCCCAAATAGAATATATTGCCCCAGAATTTAAGAATCAGTGAATTCCTTGTCACTGGTTGTGATTAAGGAGAAATTGAACAGTAATATTCTGGAAACGTTACAGAAGATATTAATGTTATAGAAGAGATTAATTCAGTAGTAAGAACATATTTCACTTAGCATTATTTACTAAATCTAAGACTTCATTTTATTTATAACTATGTTTACTTTCTCTCTAACTAAATTGGGAATTATCTTAAGTCAGTGTCTGTGCCCAATATATTTACAAATTTTTCTTCAAAGCTATTTAAAGCAGTGTACATTTATAAATAAAAACACTTTAGATAAATACTTGTTGATTAATCTACAAATGTGTTAGATAAAAGCTAAAAATATGTAATGACAATGTTCCACTATAGTGCCTCAAATCTGTCCATGTGATTCTTAGGATCAATCTTGGAATCCTTTAAGAGACATTCCTTATGCTTTAGTCATACCTCTTCATATTCTATTAGGGTTTGTGGTTCCACTTACTAACCAGTATGTCCATTAGGAATACGTTATCATCCTCCATTCTAGTTTCATAGCTGAGCCACCACTGCAGCTGAACTTTTGAAATGAGACTGAGATGCAATCCTTCATTATACAGTTTTGCACCCTATTCCCCCATTGTTCTCTCCAGTTATTAGAAACTGTGTCCAGAATTAACTCATTTCATTAGTAGCCTGTCAACTCAGTGGGGCCTATTTAAAACAAATCAATTCTGGACATGCACTTGATAATTTGAAGCCAAGGGTAAATCCAACATCAGAAGACAGAAATAGAAAACAATTTCTAATAATGAAACCGTTATACGGTGACAAGGATTATAAGTCAGTTGATTGCCTCTCTTTATCGTTGGATCCTTTATTTTTTCTTTTTGACAATAAGAAAAGGTCATGGGTTTCTTCTTCAAAAGGAGCTGTATAACCAATTCTTTGGTTTCTGTTTATCAAGTCTATTTAACTAGTTGTTTACATGGAGATTTTAGAAGAAATGGCCTCCGCATGGTCCTAGTGTTCATTCAGCAGCACTGCTCAAACAGCTATAGCTATGTCATTTGTTTGATCAGTTCCCTAGAAGCCTGAACTAATTATAAAGATTCTATTAGCTTTTTAATTTTTTTAAACAGGAAGACTTCTTTTTTTTATATTGAATCTTTGAGTCACATAGTTACTATGAACATTAGGGTACAAATAAAGTATCTGACTAGCCTATTCTTTTACAGAGGATAGTGGGAAAGACCAAGCTCAGAATTTCCACCAGGCTGCTGAAGAATTAGCTAAAAGATGAAGAAGGTCTGATGATGATGATGATGATGATGATGGTGATACTGACAAGAAGTATATACCTGAAATAAAACAGAACTATTTCCTTTTTTAGTTAAGTGTTGCAAACTTGTGGTTATATCTGCATATTTATACTGGTTCTAGCACATAGAAAAATGTCATACTGAATAAAAAATAATACAATTATGGTACCAATTAAAAGCAAATCTTCTCTGTACTTTCTGGTCAATTTTTTGTAGACCTAAAACTTTTCCAAAAACAAAATTTTTAATTTAAATCATCACAGTAGTATCACTGATTAAAACAATTATAATACAAAGGTCTTGTTACTAGCTGCTAATGTACAAAACTACATAAAGTGAATAGTAGATTTATAGGAAGATCCTAAGAAAATCTGCAAATGTCATGTGTTAGCATATTGATATATATTTAACATATTTTAATAAGGGATATTAACAAATTAACCTGTCAGTTAGCTGGCATTAATAAAGCTTTCTAAGAACTTTTTAAGCTCATGAATTGTATTTGCCCAAAATAAGCCAAACAATCTTTTTAGAAAAATTAAAGTGACTCTCAATGTAAGAGGCACATCATGATGTCCTAGTGTAGATTTCTGAAACACTTCTAACCGTTAAATTCTCATCTGCTTTTATCAAATGTTTCTGAATAGCTGGTAAAGCTCTTGCACAAACTTGATGTTGAATAAGAGGCAATGCAAAAGACTCTTAAAATAATCGATTCACTCTGCTGAAGTTGAGTCGACTGTTGAAAGATCCTAGAGCAGAAATGACACACGGTACAAATGGAGTAGGATATTCTAGTTTGGATCAGTGTTCACCATTAAGATGCAGTCAGATTCAAGTGTGTTTGAGAATTTGGAGGAGCAGAAATCTATTTGCATCAGGATCTAAGCAGCTTCCAGGGAAAAGACGTCTAGAAATGGTAAACCTGACTCTAATAAAATTGACTTCCTAGAGAGAAGTGTGTCCTGAAACACACATAGAAGATCTGAAACCAGGAATGTGTTTTCAACCTGGTCTATTGTGATTTATATGATGATAGACAGAAGCCACAGTCACAATGAAAAGACTTGCTTTTTAATCAAATCTACTGATGCAGAGATTTTCAGACTTTAAGATAAATGTAAATCACCTGAGAATTTTGTTAAAATATCAATTCTCTTTCAGTTGGTAGGTTGGGCGGGGTAAGGCTGATGATGTTGTGGATCCAAAGAACAACACAAGATCTCTGATATCAGGATCTAAGCAAGGATCTATGATATTAGGGTCCAGGATGATAGCGTTATGGTGGTCCTTTTATACAGTATGACAATTAAAGGAGCAGCATATTCCATGTTTTGTTACCAGACACTGAGTAGGTTTGTAAGATCACAACCTTCAGCTCTGCCAAGATATCCATGTGAGCCAGCTGTGGCATTTAAGTTAGCAGATACTGAGAGAGGAGTCTAGGAGAAGAAACAGGCCACCCTGTTGTGGAGGGTGGCCTGTGCATGGGAGAACCAGGCAAAAAGGAAGGAATTGCGGAGTACAAGACTGTAGGGATGCTGAAGCAGAAACACCCCTTCTTCAGCATAGAGGAACCAAGCAGAAGTGAGAAGTGATAGAAGCATGGAATGGTTATTGGACTAGTTGACGAGGACTTTGGAGAATCATGCCTTAGATATGCCCCTAAATAAAATGAATTGTTGGGAAAGTATGAGTCTGCTGTAGCCATTAGGATATGAGATGAAATAAACATAAATAAAAATCAAAACTACAATTATAATATTCATAAAAATTCCAGAAGACACTTCATTCATTGAATTTTATAATTTCAACAGTATTTTTACATACAAAATGTCATCATAAGAATAGAGATTAAGTATAAACTAATATAGAATGGAAAGGAGGAAGGTAAAACAGGCTTCTGAAGGAGATTGACAAGCTTTGAATTGGCATTTCTTTCAAAGTAATTTGCCCAGAGTAAGCCAAGCAAACATTTTTAGAAAACTTTAAAATGTGATTCTCAATTTAGCAGGCACATCAGAATGTCCTGGTGTTTTAGAAACACTCCTTTCTATTTCTGAACTTCTTTCCTACATACTGAAATATTCTAGCTTATACTAAGGGCATTCTATGTCTTAAAATCCCCAAATAATTCAACTTACAGTATAGTCAAACTCATATATTTTGTTTCACAGTGCCAGATATCTACAAGATCAGTGTCTGACTCAATATAGCCATTTCTAGATTGTTAACTCATAAAGAGTGCTCTCTTTATACTAGAACAAAAAGGAGATAATATTGTTTTAATATTGCAATAATTTGATATTCTATAAATAGCATTAATGTTAAATATTCAGGCATTTGATTTCCCATGAATTATCCAAAATATACAAGTACCTTTGCCTCTCCCTTGGCTGGCCCTCTGCCTATGTTTCTGCCTCTCTCTCTCTCTGTTGCCTCTCTTGAATAAATAAATAAAATTAAAAAAAAAAAAAAAAGGACGCCTGGGTCGCTCAGCGGTTGAACATCTGCCTTTGGCTCAGTGCGTGATCCTGGAGGCGCAGGATTGAGTGCCACATCAGGCTTCCGGAATGAAGCCTGCTTTTCCCTTTGCCTATGTCTCTGTCTCTCTCTCTCTGTGTCTCTCATGAATAAATAAATAAAATCTTGAAAAAAAAAGTTCTTTTGCCTACATTTGTTGGAATCTAAGTTGATAATTTACAAGAGGTCTGAACACTACATTTCAGGTATCAGCTGACATTGAAATAATTTACTTTCCTGGTTTATGATCTTCTATTTTTATAAAGGCAACCTAGACTATTGGAAAAAATACTGCCTATAGAGTCAAGTGACATAGATTTTAATCTCCATTCTGTAATTTACCAGCATTGTGACCATAAGCAATTCACATAACCAATTTAAGACCCAATTACATTATCTATAACATAAGGATAGTTAACTTGGTCAATGATTAGTGAGGATTAAATGGGATAATGTGGAATATCAAGTACAGTGAATGATATGAAAATAAATTTCTTACTTCTTCTCTGGGCTCTCATTTCCTTACCTGTAAAATGGAGACAGTAGTATAATTGATCCCTATTTCATAGGGTTGTAGTGATAACCAAATTAACTGAAGGATATGACACGGACATCTGTGATGTTTTTGGACACTCTCCTTACATTTGGGTAATTACTTATATTCCCAAGGAGGAAGACAGAAATCTCTCATTCAGCTTCCATTGTAGCTAGATTTCTTTTTTTTTTTTCTTGCTTAAACTAGACTAGCTTAACTATTGCTTACAAATAATTTTTTTTATTTTTACTTTCTAAAAATTTTATTTAAATTCAATTTGCCAACATATAGTATAACACCCCATGCTCATCTCATCATGTGGCTTCCTTAATGCCCATCACCCAGTTACCCTATCCCCCCACACACCTCTCCTTCTGCAACCTTTGTTTGTTTCCCAGAGTTAGGAATCTCTTATGGTTTATCTTCCTCTTTAATTTTCCCCCCACTCAGTTTCCCCCTTCCCTTATGGTCCCTTTCACTATTTCTTATATTCCACATATGAGTGAGACCATATGAGAATTGTCTTTCTCTGACTGACTTATTTCACTCAGTATATACCCTTCAGATACATCTCACGTCAATGTAAATGGTAGGTATTCGTTCTTTCTGATGGCAGAGTAATATTGTATATATATACTTCACACCACATCTTCTTTATCCATTCATCTGTCGAAGGACATCATGGCTCCTTCTACAGTTTGGCTATTGTGGGCATTGCTGCTATGAACATTGGGGTACAGGTGTCCTGGTGTTTCACTACATCTGTATCTTTGGGATAAATACCAATTAATGCAATTTCTGGGTCACAGGGTAGCTCTATTTTTACCTTCTAAGGAACCCCCATACTGTTTTCCAGAGTGGCTATACTAGCTCGCATTCCCACCAACAGTGCAAGAGCGTTCCCTTTTTTCCACATCCTTGCCAACTTTTTTTGTTTCCTGTCTTGTTAATTTTAGTCATTCTCACCAGTTTAAGGTGGTATCTCATAGTGGTTTTGATTTGTATTTCCCTGATGGCAAGTGATGTGGAGCATTCTTCATGTGCTTGTTGGCCATGTGTAGCTCTTCTTTGGAGAAATGTCTGTTCATTTCTTCTGCCCATTTCTTGACTGGGTTGTTTACTTCTTGGGTGTTGAGTTTGATAAGTTCTTTATAGATCCTGGATACTAGCCCTTTATCTGATATGTCATTTGCAAATATCTTCGCCCATTCTGTACTTATCTTTTATTTTTTTTTACTATTTCCTTTGCTTTTTATCTTGGTGAAGTCCCAATAGTTCATTTTTGCTTTTGTTTCCCTTGCCTTCATAGATGTGTCTTGCAAGAAGTTCCTGTGACCAAGTTCAAAAAAGTTGTGCTTGCAAAGAATTCTGGTTAGTATAGGACATAGCTTTTGCTTTGTAAATAGTCTATATTTAATTTGCATTTTTTGGAAGCTGCAAATTGTAACGAAATGGATTTTTTCTTAACCAAACCTTTACCAAAACTTTAGCAAACTTCAGGAAATCTTCACAAGAGTCTTGCTCAGTTAAATCTGCTCATCAGTTTTCTCCAAATGGGAAAATGACATTATATATTTCAGAGAGACCCAAGGTATCTTTATAAATAATTTATGGCAATTAGGTAATCATAAAAAGTAGGTTACAACCTATCTTCTTTTTATACCAACATAGATTCTAGACAGAACCAAGACTTAAATGTAAATTTCAAATTAATAAAAATGCCTTAGAGGAATATATTAATTTAAAAATAAAGTCTAGAATAGAAAAGATGTTAAAATTTGGACAAATTACCAAAACACAACTAATTAATGACTAATAGCTATTATGATATCAAAAAATCTGAGTGGAAAAATTTCACCATAAGCAAAGTCAAAAAACAAATGAGAAACTGGGAAAATATTTTCAACACATATCACAAAGGTCTAATTTCTGCAATACACAAAAATCTCACATAAAAAAATGAGAAAGAAAACAAAGAGCCTAGTAAAACACAGGATATGAACAATTATTTCAACCAAAAGAATAGTTTAATTAGCTTTTAAACATAAAAAATGACCAAAAATATCTGTACAATGTAAATGTACAAGACAGTCCAAATATATCATTTTTTTAGGGAAGTGAGAGAATCTCAAGCAGGCTCCCAATGTGGGGCTCAATCTCATGATCCTGAGATCATAACCTGAGCCAAAATCAAGAGGCAGACACTTAACCAACTGAGCCCCCTAGGCATTCCAAGATACCATTTTTATATATACAATATAATAACTTTATGATACTGTGTTTTGATGGGGCAAAAAGGACTAGTACTCTCAAATATTGTTGGTGGGGGTATTAGATGATGCAAAATCTATGAAGCAATATTAGCCATAGCCACTCAGGCTTCAATTTTTAGGAAGTCATGTTCCAAACATGATACTAATGAACCCAAAATAATATGCATAAGGCTATCACTGCAACATTCTTTAATATAGGAAAAAAATTAGAAATAACCTAAATAAATGTCTACTAATAAGGAATTGGTTGCATAAATTATAGTAATTCCATACAATGAAATAGAGTAAATTTCAGGATTGGGGTTATGATTAATGTGAATGCTAAGACAGGATCATCAAGACAGCTTAAGTAAAAAAATCAAGATGTGAACAGTGCTTAGCAAGCCATCATCTAATATATTTCAATACATAATATTAGTTTATATATATGCTTTATGCATACAGAAAGCTTTTATCGGAATATATAAAAAATCCCTAACCATAATTTTCTCTGTGGAAAACAACTGGCTGACTGACCGACTGAAAGCCTGACATTTTAGTTTCTAAATGTCTGTATTTTGACTTTTGTACAATGGGCATATTGATCCCATTTTGTACAATGGGATATTGATTAATGATAAATAAATTAGAACAATAAAATAACCACTGTATGATACTGCAGTTGTATGTAACTTCTCTAAGTTAAGGATGCTAGTGGTAGAACTCTGTTTGAAAACAAGATTTTATGATTCCATGATAAGAATTCTTTTCATGATATTACATTCACTTTAAAAAAATAAAAGAAAGAAAATGTCCAGGGATTATAGAAATCACTTAACAGAATTTGAAATTAATGTAAACATTTTTTACATTTTGTATAGATGTGAAAAGACAGATCTTATTATGTTCTTCTCGGGGATAGCCAAAAGAATCACAAAGCCATGTACGTCCAGAACATATTGATTTGACCAACTGAAACCTAACATCATGCACATTGTACATTGATTTTTCAAAGAATGCCTGAAATGCATCTGCACATTTTTCCCCGCTGAGTCTGCAGACTTGCTATTAAAATCAGCAAATTGTTTTGAATAAAGCTCTACTGAAAGCCAATTAGGTTTAAGTTGGGGTTAAAACTGAATGACCATGAATCCATATTACATGATGTTAACAAGCATTAACCTAAAGTCATAAACTAGCATTTTATAAGCTGGGTGAGAGGCTGTGAATCACAGCTTCAAAGATTGCCCATCTTAAATGCCCTGCAAGAAGTTTACATTCCTTTTGCTGGAACAGTATTGAGGATGTCCTTTCAAACCACATCTAAAACTAGGGAAAGATCAGTAGAGACTCTAGTCTGATATCTTCAATTCTGTATATACATGGCAGTTCATAGGATTCAAAAGGCTCACAGGAAAGGGAGCCTGTCAATTTTAGATCAAGAACAAATTGAAAACAACTAAGAAACTTTACTCTACGTTTTTTTTTCTGTGTTTCTTAAGTGAATTTATGTCTTCAGGATATTTTTTCTAGCAATTTCTTCCAATGGCCATAAGTTAAATTATTGCATTTTGTTACCTCTATTATATTTCCCCAGAACAATAATAATTTACATCGAATGATACTGTAAATGTAATACAGATAATAATCTTGAGGTATTTAATGCAAGTATTTTTGTCTTTTATAATCCCAAGGACTTAACTGTCCCAAGCAATGCCAACTGATTGGTGGGGTGTCATCTATCTCAGGGGGTTCAGCAAGGACCCACAGGATTGTGTGAGGAAAACTGAGCTTTCCTCAAACAGAGTGCTTGAAAAAAGAGGTTAAGAAGAACTTCTTGAGAAAAGAAAAATGGCTTGATATTTACTCAAAGGGACATTTTAAACCAGAAAAAATATTTTAATACCCTGGAGAGCCTACCATCAGAGGAATTAAAGATGAATTAAGATCAGCTTAATTACAATCATTAAAGAAAATCACATTCTTTTATTTTGCATTTCATATTCACTGTGTGTGAAGTTTAAATCAACCATATGTGCTTTATTTTTATTTTTTTAAAGATTTTATTTATTTCTTTGAAGAGAGAAAAAGAGAACAAGCAGGGGGAAGAGCTGAGGGAGAGGGACAGGCAGACCCTGAACTGAGCTAGCTAGATGCAGGCTCTATTCTAGGACCCTGGGATCATGACCTGAACCAAAACCAATAGTTGGATGCTCAACTGACTGAGTCACCCGGGTGCCCTATATCATGCGTTTTAAAACATACAAACAGATAATAAAAAGCACATACATTATGGCACTGAGTAAGTTAAGATTAATACTGGCTTGCAAGTGACTGAAAACTCAAATAAATGTCTTAAGTGTGATAGAAATTAGGTTTACTTTCAGGTAAATAAAATCCTGTAGAAACAGTATCAGAAGAGTGGGATGGCACCATAATTTTCAAAAAAGATTTTATCTATCTATCTATCTATTTATTTATGAGAGAATGGGGGGAGGGGTAGAGGGAGAGGGAGAAATAATCTCAAGCAGACACTACGCTGAACACAGACACCAACACTGGGTTTAATCACAACCTGAGCTGAAACCAAGAGTCAGTTGCTTAAATGACTGAGCCACCCAGGTGCCCTGATGGGACCATAATATCAGGCACTCGTATATCATGTATCTTGTCATCTGTCTATTCTTAACATGTGATTTCTATTCATGATCAAAACTGGCTACTCATACTCCAACCATCATGCCCGCATTCCAACAAAAAAGGAAAATGAGAAAAGACATGTCCACTCATTCAGGCACTTCCTGAAAACTGCACATAGTATTTCTTTATTTATGTAGTTGGAAAGAACTTGGTTACATGACTGTTAAAACTGGCTTGAAAAAAAACCCATGTGACTAGCTAATAATTGAAATGTATTCCTAGAAACCTAGAAAATAAAGGGGGAAATATAGACATTTCAACTGTAGATTACCAATTTAGCACTGAAAAAACTACACCAAGAGTACTAGTTGTGCAGTATTTCTTAAAAGCAAGTCTCAGATTCCCTCCAAGGTTTTCTTCTGAGTTGCTGATAACTCTGCAGATTTTGCTGGTGGTGGTCATCCGGACAGCAGCTATTTGCTCCATGACTATCGAATGTACAGGTCAATGCTCTGTTTGCATGCTTTTTTGCATAGAACTTTCATTTCCATATTGAATCAGAAGAAAATCATTTTTTAAAGAAATTGAAAAAGCAATCAAACTCACACGTGTAGTATGAAATTGCATATAAATCAAGTGAAATGATGACAGATGAACAGCTCTGTGACCAAGTTTTCACAAACAGAAGTGGTAAGAACTATAATACAATTAATGTCATGTGTTTTTAAGATATTACTGATTAGAAAAATCACCCTAATTTTAAAGACTTTAAAATGTAAAAAAAATAGATTTTAGAATATCCATACAATACAATTTTTAAACTGACTGCAGAATTTCAAAAGAAGATATATTTACGTTATTTAATCATAAATACTAGAATGGTGTTAATTTCTTCCAAAACAGTTTGCAGAATTACTTAATTTTGATACAAAATTAAGGTCAGAATTTGAAATTTTGAATTACATGATATTCCAGTAATTACATTAACTGACAAGAGTATTAGATATTATTTTTGTTGACTTAAAAATATTCAAATTCTCTCATTACTAATTTAATTTTTGTTTTGATAATTTTAATTCTAATTTTTAATATTTAGTTAACATTTTATTCAAAATCACCTATTTCACCGAGAATTTAGAATTCTTTTAACATATAGTCATAAGATTATTTTTAAAATTCTCTTGCAATTTTAAAAATATATTTTTTTCTTGAATTATTTTATAGGTGTTAGTATACTTATTTTTTATGAGAACAGCTTTATTTTTTTATTTTTATTTTTTTATATTTTATTTATTTATTCATGAGAGAGAAGAGAGAGAGGCAGAGACGCAGGCAGAGGGAAAAGCAGGCTCTATGCAGTGAGCCTGACATGGGACTCGATCATGGGTCTCCAGGATCAGGCCCTTGGTTGAAGTCGTCGCTAAACCGCTGAGTCACCCGGGCTGCCCAGTATACATATTTTTAATGAACAAGCTATTGAATTTATAAATTTGATGTCTTTTAGTATTTATTATTTAGTTTTGCCTATCATCTTTTTTTAAAATGTTGTTTTTTAAGATTTATTTATTTATTTATTTATTTATTTATTTATTTATTATTTATGATACAGAGAGAGAGAGAGAGAGAGTTAGAGGCAGAGACACAGGAGGAGGGAGAAGCAGGCTCCATGCTGGGAACCCGACGTGGGACTTGATCCTGGGACTCCAGGATTGCGCCCTGGGCCAAAGGCAGGCGCCAAACCAACCGCTGAGCCACCCAGGGATCCCCTTGTCTATCATCTTTATTGTTTTTTTTCCCACAGTATATTTGTGGATGTTTGCATGCTTTTTCTAATTATTTGAATTTTAAGTTGAATATTTCTTCCCTTTTACATTTTATAAAAACAGTATATTATAAAGTGATTAATTTTCCTCTGGATGTTGCTTTACGAAAATCCCATGTATTTTTGATATGTGGAGCTTTTACTTTTATTGTGTTTAAAAACAGTTTATTACTCTTCTTTCTCACTTCCTTCACAGAATGTTTACTTTAGCAAATATTTTTAACATCAAAAGAAGTATAGTTCTATTATTGCTGTTTTTATTCAAATCTGTTACACTTTAAAAAAAATCTGTTATACTTCTGTAGTTGAGGTGCACTTTTATGTAATAATATGAGACCATGTACGTTTTGTTTTATATAAGATAGAGGCAGTGTTGGTTGTGTGTGGGAATGGTATAGGGGCATATGTGTGAGGGTGGGTCTGTATATGCAAATGTGCATGAGTGACAATTTGCAGGGGGAGGCACATATGTCTCTGTGTACGCATATCAGTGTGTGTGGTTGTGAGAGAGAGAGTGTCTGAGTATATGAGAGTAATTTTGAGAGGATGAATGTAGAGGATATGACTGAATTTCAGTGGCATATATTCACTGGCTGTTTGTTTCTGTTTGTGTTTGGGTGTGTATTTTATGTAGGATGAACATATATGTGTGTAGGCTTTCTTTGTGGTGTAGGTGTGTGTGTACACATGTATGTGGGGTGAGGGGTATGTATAAGTGTTCATGTGTAAGGCATGTCTGTTTCTGTATATGAGGAGGGGATTTGCACATGTAGGTAGCTATATGAGTGTGTTTGTTGGGGATAGGTTTGTGTGTGTGGTGTAGTGTTTGTGTGCAACTTGGAGGATTTGTATGCATGTATATGATGGGCATGGGTGGATGTTAGTGTGGGTATACAATGGCAGAGAGACTGGGTAGCACACAAGAGGACTTTAGGATAAGGGAGTGTAAGGTATACCAGGTACAAGTGCATCAAAGTGACTGAGCAGGATGTTCCAGTAGCTCTAAGTCAGCCCGAAAGATGGGCCCATGTGGGAAAGAAGACAGAGCTGATCAGGCAGAGAGGCAGGAATTTCACAATGAGGGGCTGGGCTCAGGATGTACTCCTGTACTGTGGGGAAAAGAGAAAGGGAAAAGATGGTCCCTCAATCTTATTTTTTCCCCTTTGTCAATTTGTATAACCATATGTCAGTTGAGAGAAGCTAAAAGAGCACATCTTCCCAGGCCAGAGGGAGAAATCAAGTTCTACAGAAAGAGATGTGACTGATGGGATCAAGGCCCCAGAGCTGATTTGAGAGTATGGTTTCAAGAGTGTAGGGAGACAGAGTGATGACTGGAAAAGTTCCAAAACCATACATATGTAGTTCAGAAACATTTGTTATATGAACACTATTTCCACAGTGATTTAAGGAAAAAGTCAAGTCTTGAAATATTAGACATGTTAACTAACTTGGTTGTTTAGAAAAATAGTAACATTTGTAAAGAACTGGTTTGGTCAATGGGACATTAAATAATTAGGGATGGACAAATCCTTAAAGTCTAAGGGAGACACTAAAAAAAACAAAAAACAAAAAAAAACCCTTAAGTTTTCTGTGTCTCATGCCTGATTCTGCTTCAGTAAGTCTTAGGTAGGTTTCTGGGATTGGCATTCCAGGTAGAGCATGAATGTACTTTCAGACAGTCTGCTCCCAATATTGAGTGACACTGAGAGATGATAGGAGCTTTCTAAATGTGGGGTGCTGAATAGTGTCCCCCAAGATGTGTCTATACTCTAAACCCTGGAAACACTGAATGTGACCTTCCAGGGTAAAAGGGACCAAGCAAGTGTGACTAAGGTAAGGATCTTGAAATCGGAGGATTATACTGGATTGTCTGGGTGAGTGCAGTAAAATCACAAGGATCCTTATAAGAGAGAGGCAGTTGGGTCAGAGTCAGCAGTAAGAAATGTGACCAGGAAGCAAGAGGATGGAGAGCTGCAAGGGAGGAGTCAAGAGTGCAAGACTTCAGGCAGCTTCTAGAAGCCAAAGAAGGCAAATGAATGGATTCTCCCCTTAAAACCTTCAGAATGAAGCAGCCCTGATGACCCTTCAACGTTAGCCCAGTGAGACTGATTTTAGACCTCTGGCATCTAGAACTATCAGATGATACATTTGTGTTTGAGTTTACAAACGAATGCACTGAACATACATTTTAGTGAAGTCAGTTATCAATGTAGTTAAATTTCCATACAAATAAATCAAATCAATTTAGGATAGATGAGAGATAAAGATGATGAAGATTAGGGCAAACTGGGTGGCTCAGCAGTTTAGCGCCGCCTTCGGCCCAGGGCAGGAGACCCTGGATCGAGTCCCATGTTGGGCTCTCTGCATGGAGCCTGCTTCTCCCTCTGCCTGTGTCTCTGCCTCTCTTTCTCTCTGTGTCTCATGAATGAATAAATAAAATTTTTAATTAAAAAAAAAGAAGATGAGGATTAGTCTGGCCTGAGTTGGGAGATGATAAAAATCAGATGCAGATGGAGATGTGTAGGGTGTGTGGGAGGGTGGACTTGGAGCAGGATTGGAAGGTAAGAAGAGAAGCTTTTGATGGGTTGGTGGTCTAGGACTTTTGATGACCAGGAGGTAAAATGTAGGTTCTGTGGGGCACCTGGGTGGCTTAGTCTATTAAGCATCAGACTCTTGGTTTCAGCTTAGGTCATGATTTCAGGGTCAGGAGATCTAGCCCCAAGTGGGGCATTGCACTGGGTATGAAGTCGGCTCAAGATTCTCTCTCTCCCTCTCCTTCTGCTCCTCCCCATCCCCGTTCTTGCACGCACCACCCTCCATCTCTTTCTCTTAAAAAAAAAAAAAGTTATAAAATGGAGGTTTTGTATATGAGGGTAGGCATAAAAAGAGGAAGTTTTAAGAGGGGAATGTGCAAAATCTGACATGACCAATTCCCTTTAAAAGCATTCCCCAATCACCACTACAGACCTAACTCGGTAATTGCTGAAATAGAAAGAAACAGAATTCATGAATGGTTTGCTAGCATCCACACCCGTTGTCCATTTAGACAAATTTAATGGGTTAGACACAGATTTAGAACTTAAACGATATGAATTACATATGGCTTCTGTAGCAGCAGACGGCAGATTTTATAGGATTGGATATTCTAGAGTTGTAAATTTTAACTGTAGGCAATTTTATTCTCAGGGGAAAAAAAGGACTTTAAATATGGGTCAAATAAGTCTTAGGAAGTCTAAAAAAGACATGCCAGATAAAGAACAATACAGATTTACAGAATGAGCTGGAAAAATCTTCATGTTTTATTTGATCTGGCTCCCTGATTTAACAATAGTAACAAAAAATAGGTCCAGATAAAGGAAAATATGTAGCACCTAATTCACTTAGCAAACATGTAACTGAAATAATAAAAGCAGACCCCCTTATCAAGAGGCCAATAACCTCTTTTTTTCCATACTGCAAACCAATTAGTGAAGCCCCCCTCACCTCCCCCCACCCCCGGAAAAAATCCCTGCCTTCTTGATTAATTAGAAAAGTGCTGAATGCCAATCCTACAAATTGATGTGAACAAAAACAATCCTCTGGTCCTAAATTTTACTCAAATAAGCAAAAATGAATTAAGTTACTTCCATGTGCCAATCACATTGTTGTCAATACAGAAATAAATAGGATACCCTGCTCTTCTTGAGAAGAAGACAGATACGGAAACATTACATACATGGACATTCCACCTTGATCCTAAGTTATGTCTCTCATTGGCACGTAGGCGTAGAAGTGAAAAAGGCCACAAGGAATTATCTGAGTAAATAAACAAGGAACAAGAATTTGTGTGAAAAGCTACACGATACCCTAAAGGAAGAGGGAGTTAGAGAAAACTTTGGCTCAAGAATAATGCAGTTCCCATTCATAGCATCATGTCCATCTTTTCACATGTATTTCTAGTGATTTCATATCATTGAGAATATAATGCCTAAGAAAAATTAATTGATAGGTTTCCAGATATTTTGTGTGACATTACTAGACAAGTCAAAAAGTGTGGTATCTATAACAAGAGAAGAAAACACCATCTTCTGTCTTCCCCACTCTTGGATAAATATAGTGTGTCTTTGGAACATTGAAGTTCTCCAGGGAGGGCCCAATGGCATTAGCACCTTCTGGCTGGGGTGATGAAGGGGTCTGTTGCTCAGCAGCAGTGCCTGGGACAGCTTGCTGAGTGAATTTAGGCAGTGGTGTGGAAAGAGATTGCAGTTTCTCAGGCAGAGATGTTCACCAAAAAGTTCCAGAACAGGAAAGAGAATCACAAAGCTGCACAGTGGCAAAAGCAGCCTTGGGAGATCCCCAAAATGCTTGGATGCATTTAAAAGAGAAGCTGCATGAATTATGGAATGCAATTCAAAGGATTGCTATTTATGGATGTTATGACTCTTACTTGTATTCCACAGCTAGTATGGTCGACGGAAGCACGGATTTTCATATATGTAGGTAGCTAAAGAGATATAAACAGATAAATAAGAGTATAATACACACCATAATAGGAAATTATGTAAGGTAGAGAGAGTTCATACACATACATATGCAGACAAGTGGCCAAGTATGGGTTGTGAAGACCTGAGCATTTTATGTTTTAAAAAAATTATTCTGGCATTTTCCAAAAATGCAGATTCCTCAAAGAGGACCCATCCTTTCTACTTGCAGAAAAAATAATAGAAAATTAAAATTTTATAAAAGCATGTGGCCTATGTCAAGTCATAATGACTTCACCTGTAATAAAGGGTCTATTAATATGGATGAGTTAAAAATGATCTAGTTAATCGGTTTGAAACATGATGAAAATCTATCAGAGCAGAAAAAGAACTAAAAATCTATGCTTTCAAAAGTCAAGAACAATTAAATACTCACAAGGAAAATGTCCAAGGGAATTTCACAATTGCAGGCAAGTGAAGAGGAGAAGACTTAAAGATATTGCTCACTTAACTCCCTGCCCTGGCAAGACCCCTTCTTGTGAAGGCGCTGATACTGCAAGTATGCCTTCTTTCCCAGTATTCTTCTTACTAAAGGGACAAAGACCTTTTGTTTCTATAATCCAAATGGTTCTCAGGGGTATAGACAAGTACTGTTAACAAAAGGGCAACTGTTTTGCTGAGAGCCTTAAGGAATTTGTGTACAAAAGCTAGAGTATTATTTTTAAATCTGCTTGTTATGACTAATTAGTGGATTCTGAAATCAATTTGGAGTTTCCATTTGTATATGAGGAAGCAGACTAGACTCGAATAGGTGATATAAAGCATCTCTCACCTAAGAAAGGAGTGAGTGTCACCTTTTTGTTTCCTTTCCATGCATGCATGCAATTTGGACTGAAACACAAAAATGTGTTTCTTATAGTATATCATGTTGGAAAAAGTTTGAATGCACAGAATGGAATGCTGAGGCTCACATTCTCACTTTTCTCCAGGACAAGAGTCTATGGGTTCACTATACTAGAGAAAGGTTGTTAATGTGGAAGTAATTTTATAACCTACTTCTCCACAAAGTGCTAGCACTTTTGTCAATTTTCAATGTTCTGCAGATACCTTCACAAAAGACCTAACAGGATGGTGCCTCATTTCAAATATTCTTATCTGAACAAAGAGTGCCTCTAGACTAGCTTCAGTTTTTAATACATCTCTGTTTCAAGACAGAAACTCTGGTTTGTATTTCATCTCACTTTTCTTAAACTGTTTTTCTATATCTATTCTTCATGTTTTGGTATCTTCAACCAGTCATCTTTATACTCATGACATAAGAATATAGTTTGTTTTATACCAATAAGGTTTAAAAGCATTACACATTCAATCAATTCAAGCATAGTATTCTAGTGCTGAAATGTGTGTTATAGGATATAATAAATACTCGATGTTTCACTGTCAGTAAACATATAACCTATAAGAAGCAAAACATGTAAGATCCTTGGGGAATACAATACATTATGTGATTAAGGACTAAATTGTAAGAATGGTACAGATAAGTATTATAGCACTACAGGGGCAAAATTGAGCCACCAAAACTAGAGTCATCCAAAGAACGTTTTAGGGAGGGTATAAAACTAGAGTCTACCAGGAATGCCCCAAGGTAAGTGAGTTGATGGTTTTCTTCTCCTCTAAGAAGCCTGGAGAAAACAGAACAAAGTGAGTTTTGATGACATGAACATGAGAAGGATGGGGTACTTTAGGAAGGCAGGGCTGCCTGAGATTTAGCCTGGCAAAGCTCTGGGGTTCTGGGGAATACCTGGGGGGACTCAGAAAGGTGGAGGGTGATGGGACACAGAGGTAAGAACATATTAAAGATAATTCAATGAACTTAATGTTTTTTGTTTGTTTTGTTTTGTTTTGTTTTGCAAACCAGCACATGGTAATTGATGCTAAAGCAAAAAGTGGAAGAAGGTCATAAATTAAAAAGAAGTGGAGAAAATAGTTTAGTCTCCAAAAAGAGAGCAGCTATACAGTATTTCAGAAGACTGATGTTATGTCCCAGAGACATCTCTCTTTTTAGCTAAAAGCCACATATATGTATTTGGAAAGACTATTCTCCTTTATCAGAAACTGTTTAGTCAAAGGGTGAAAACTGACACACACACACATACAGATAAAAAACTTCCTTCCTTCTCCTTTTTAATTGGCTTTTCACCTGTGGACGAGAGAGCTCTAATAATTCAAAACAATTCAGTTTAGTCACCTATTAATTATTACCATCTATGAGGAAAACTGATTTCAATAATTAAGAGACTAGATATACCAGTAAGTTAAAAATTGAAGTCTAGAAGAAGGCAGAACAGGGAGATATATCAGCTTCATGTTGCCAGAGATGGTATGGGTTTTGTTTACATTTTTTTTCTCTACCATCTCTAACATGTGGCTTTATTGCCATGGTCAAATATCACTGCTGGAGCTCCCACCATTACATCAGCATTCTAGGTAGGAAAGTGGAAAACAAGAAGAGCAAAAAGGGAAAAGGCAAATACCAACTGTCTGGAATGGGTAATTTATAAATTTCCTTCCAACTCTATGACATAAAGGCATAATAGTGCTGAGGCCACAGAAAGAGGGTCTAGTATTAACACAGAGCAATTAAAACATACTTCTGTACTCTTAGAACTATTATAATTAATATTATTATTATAATTAACATTTAAAAAGTTATTTTGTCTGACACAAAACACTTTAAGCTAGTTGTCTTTTTATAGATAGCAATTATTTGGGGTATGAGAAAAACGTTGTTATTACATCTTAGTATGGATGGCAAAATGGAGATTTAAACAACATGCCCATTATCATACAGCTAGTAAATAAAGAAGACCAGAATTTGAATGAATTTGCTAACTACAAATGCACTTAATTCAACATACAATAAAAATAGAACATGCTAAAATAAAAAATTTAAGTGCTTCCTTGCAACTTCCATAATTGGGGATGAGGGTGCCAGGGAAGAAAGCCTACAGTTAGAATCTCCATGTGTATCCATCAGAAATAGGGATCCTTTCTCATCTTCAGGAGATTGAGTGAGACACTAGAATATGGCTGCCAATTACCAACACAATTTAACAAAGAACAAGATATTCACTTTAACAAATCCTATAGCCACCAAATTGGAACTCCAGAAATTCCCTTTAACCAATAACCTTCCCCTTCTTTCCAGAATGCCAAAAAGACTCTCTAAAATATCTCTATTAAGAGAAGTCAGGAGGCTCTATAATGATTGAGTCTTGAGCTTAACCAAATAAAAGAAAACAGGGCTATCTAGTTAATGAGAACTGTTTAAAACACTGAAAGTGAAAAATGAACATAAGCTTAAAGCATGAAAAGAGAAGTTCATTTGTCTTACTAATATAAACTATGATATCTTATTTTTCCATACAATCTTACATGAGGATTAAACTATTCTATTAGTGAATGAGATTAGTGCTTTTATCTTAACCCACAGACATTGTTTCCATTAAATTTCATAATTATAGAGCCACATCATTTTTCCATTGTATCGTCTCAAATATTTTCCTCTTCAATCAGATATTAGTGAATAAAAGGCAGATCTGAGTAAACAGAAAGCGATCCAGGTAATAGTCATCAACAGATATGTGGAGAGTAACCAAGACATTTCAGTGGAAAAGGAGGCTAAATTGGAAAACAAAAGAAAACAAACAAAAACAAAGCAGAAAAGAAAGAAGGATACAAATGAAAGAGGAGAGCGAGGATGAGGGGGTGGTTGGAGAGAGGATGAAAAGAAAAAAGAGCAGAAGAGATGGAGATAAACAAAGTAGGGAAGGAGAGAGGAAAGGAGTGGGAGACTTGGTGATTTTATTTATTTATTTATTCATGAGAGACACAGAGACATAGGTAGAGAGAGAAGCAGGCTCCATGCAGGGGGCCCAATGTGGGACTCCATCCCGGGATCACGCCCTGGGCCAAAGGCAGGCGGTAAACCGCTGAGCCACCCAGGGATCCCAGGCTTGGTGATTTTAAATCAGTCTTAAATACAAAACTTAAAGTTGACTCCATGAAAGAGTTAGAAGGCCTCACAGACTATCCAGTAACTTCCTCCTCTCTCGTGTTCCTTCCTGAGCCACCCACATAAATCACAGATTAGAGAGAAAACGAAACAAAACAATGTCTGACTATATGATAAGGTTTTATGACTCCGAAATAATCACTTGAGGTCATCATATCAGGAACCTGATCTCTGAGGGCCTTACCTTTATGGGCCTTTGTTTCAGGTGTGTTAAATGAGAACAATAGGATGAATAAATGTAAAGACTCTAAGATTTTAAGTTATTTTTAAGGTCTCTCTCTCTCTAAGGTAATCCCCCAAGAGAAACCGACTATCCTGGGAGATACAGTCTGCAGGTGCCTAGGACATCCTGCATTAGTTACTGATTTAGTCCCCTCTTTCTACATGTTTGATTCAGAGACTCTGGCAGAGCCTTTTGTATGATGATTATGCAGGCCAGTCAGCCTGCAGCACCTCTTCATTCCCCTCTGCTGCTCACAAATTCTGCATCCTTCCTCCTTCTCCAGGGAGCCCCTTGCTGCTGCAGGTGTGGAACTTCTTATCCCTGACAGCCCCTTTCCTCAGCCTTACCTTCTCAGGCCCCTGTACTCTCAGATGATTCTGCTATCCACCAGCTGATGGATGATAACACAAAATCCAGTAATTGCATCACTGTGCATGCTTCAGTAAGCTTGTAAATTAGCCCATTCCTAATTATAACTAACATGAATATAAATGGACCCAGACTTGTAACCCTTCTTTGGATACTCTGGGATTGTTTGGTACCAAAGAGTCAGAGCACACATTTGAAAATGAAGGTGAAATTTTCTCAAATAATCTGTTACACAACTGCCAGTCCTTTGGGGAAAAATTTAACATTGGACCAGAAAGTAAGTATGTTGGAAGGTGGGACTGAAGAAAAATATTCTTTTTTTCAAACCAAAGTTTGATTGAATCAGGTGTTGAAATTTTAGGATTATGGTGGAAAGTGTTTAAAAAAAAAAAAAAACACTTTAAAAAACTTATGTTAAGGTATAAAGACCCAGGAGAGGAGTACTGAATGAATTCGCAACTAACATGAAGAATTTCTAGAAAGCCTAGTCCTACCCTTTATTTGAAATTATCTTCCAAGTTAGCCACACATATAGTCTAATATGTCTATTATAGCAAATTAAGATCATATTTGCCTTGAGTGTTCTTTAAAATTCTTGGTCAAATTCACTTTGAACCAGAAAAGCAAAAGGGAGACTTCCAAACCCAGATTACTAGGACAACAAACTGTTCTATTAAACATGTTTTTTTATATACCTAAATTATTTTTAATTTAGATTTACATAGCATTTGATGCAATCCATGCCTAATTATTTTCTTGACTTATGTGAAGTCAGCACACTTTTTGACATTATTCCTCAGTCATTATGTATTACCTATAGTTGGACTATAATGTTTTCAGGAGCCTCTGAAATATATAGGTTATATCTCCCTGAGGGAAATAAGCTATATACAGATTTTTAAAATCCCTTCGGATTGTCTATTTAACATCCTGCCTCCCTTCTTATTATCAGTTATGATTTTGTTTTACTCTATGTTCTTTCTTTTTATAGCCTATTTTGAATCTTCCAATTTGCTGCATCTTACCTATTAAAGACTTGCAAATTTAGTGGCAAGTAGCAATAATTTTGTTCAAATGGTATCACGAATAAATTTTGAACCACTGAATGAGGGACATGCTGGTTGACACATGCTTTGGGATTTCTATTTTTTGTTTACTCATAAATATTTCAGATTTTACTTATTTCCCAGGCTTGTTTGTATCCTGTGTATTCAAAATTGCTAGATAATTGAATTCTGTTTTTTTAAGAAGTCTAGTATTCAAAGTTGGAAGCTTGCTGTTAGATCATGAGTTCATGACAGATTAGATGGATTTTGTCATTATTGCTAATAAAGCAAACTTTCACTTTCCTGTCACTCTCTGTTTGACAAATTGGTCAGTGCTTCTTTTGCTATATTCTTCACTATCTACTGCCTCTTTCTTTCATAGAAATGTTTAACAGCTTTTTACTCCAGCCAACACTTGACTAAAAGCCATTGAGATATATATTCAATGAACAACATAGCCTGTGTTTAATTAACTTTAAAAAAGAAAAAAAACATCTATTTTTAAACTTACATAGGACAAACTATTGTGTCAGTATAAGAAGAGAATGTGTGTGTACCTGGCAACAGATGGTCTTGGGAGCATAACTTAATTTTGACTTTAACGATAAGTTTTGATTAATTATTTTTGTTTGTATAATAAATTATTCATCTTAAATTGCAGGTTAAGGTTTTAGTTTGAAACAGCTTGCTGATCATTTGTCTTTTCAAAGTAGAGAGTCGTTAAGATCCAAATTAACTACCATATGCTGGATTTCTTTGTTTCAAAACTGTTAAAAACATATTTCAGAAGATGAATGGCCTGGTCAAAGACTCTAGGGGAAGTTAGTCAATGTTATTTGAAGATGCTCATGCTCCGTCATCTATCTCAGAAAGAAGAATGATCCTGTTACAATAAGGTGACAACCAGGGACATACCAATAAAGAAAGTAGTGTAAGTTTATAAGGAATCTTTTCTCTGGTTATCTGTAGTGTGAGCGATGCTCACTAGAACAATGGTAAATCAAGCACCAAGTTCTTGATAGGGTGGTAAATGATCAATTCCATTTGCTTCTTAGGATGAGCTGGGTTACCACTGCCACAATTTAGCATCATTTTCTGCTATACATCTTCACACCTGGATCGGATCGTTTGCCATTTCAACTAATGGCTTGACACCACTGAAGCAACAGGGGGATATTTGCTGCAAATACAGAGAATGGCAAAGGATTAGGAGTTAGTACATTCTCCAAAGTAAGTCTGTATAGATAGCCTTGCCATGCCTAGCGAATGAAGAAATAAAAATGACAGTGTGGTAAAGAGAATTCAAGCTGACATACATAAAACACATTTCAAGACTGGTGACACAGAACAAAGAGCCTCAAATAACACTAAAGGCCTTTGTTGGGCTGTCAAAGGAAACAGAAGGGCAAGAAAGGTGTCGGTTTAAAGTATTATGCTTCTACAGTCATTTTTTCCAGCCATTTTAGCCCATAGCACATTTTCACATTGTATTTGTATAAAAGATCATTTATGATCCTCATGACCACTTTCCTGATCTTGTTTTGACCACAATTGAAGTGTCCCCAATATAGCCTGTTTCTTCACAAAGTTTTCAAAAATGCTAATTTTCTTCTATGGTCAGATCTTCCAAGTGCTAATAGACCACCAAGGAAATCCAAACTTCTCTATCCTGGATGTCTATTGCTGAGGCCCCGAAGACTGAAAGCAGGATTTCTGGGGCCAACAACTTGGCCCATGCGGGAATGAAGTAATTGTTAGTGTCTTCTCAGTGCGCACTCTTCTTGGAATACTATTCAAAGCACTTTTTCTGTATTAATGGTCAATCCCCACAAAAACTTTCAAGGTTATGCATTATCATTACCTAATAATACAGATAAGTAAGCTAATACATAGGCTAAGCATTTTTATTAGACAGTTTTGGATAAATATAAGATACAGAGATATGGCAGAGTGGTACAGAAGAGAGAGGCATATTTACAGTAAAGTGATGGATAGCTTTATATAAATACCTAATTATAATAAATAATAAAACCAGTAATAATCCCCTATTCCCATTGTCCCAGCTCTTTCCATCTTCCTTTCTTTTCATAGTGCAGAGTTCTTGAGAGGTATCAGGGGGCTTGCTGAACAGTGGTAACAGTGAAGAGAGGAGAAGTTCTGAGGCACAATGACAGTTCGTCTGTCAGTGCCCAAGAGTGTAGGGTGTAGGGTGCCGGGTAGAGTAAGAGATGCCATACAAAAGTGTTTCAACTGTGCAGTCCCTCACACCTGAAGACACAACACTCTAGGGCAGGGAGCTACATGAAACAAGTCAGTAGCCTAAGCTATCAGCTAGCATCCTGAAGAGGATGAGTACAGATGTGGCAAATGGGAGAGATGAAGGAAATGAATGGCATAGTTGTGAGACCAGTTATATTCAGCAAATAAATAAGCACATTGAAGATAACAACAGCAGGATTCCTCACTGAAAAAAGTGAGGAACCCAAATATTCGAAGAGTAGAGGGCAGAATGACCTTTGATATTAGAATCCATTATATATAAATGAGTATTCACCCATATAAATATATTACATAGCTCTGCCTTCTAAAAGACCAAAAAGTAATGACACCCCACTAGAAATGAACACATGTAGTACCCAGATCTTGGTTTCTAGAACCATCAGTGCTCTTTTGAAAAATATTAGAAAAAATATGAAATTTTAGGAGCATGAGAAGTAAAGGACAAAAATCCTAGATTATCTTGTTGTGGTAGATGCTCAAAGAATGTTGTAAACGTGTCAAGAAGTCATAAGAGCTGGCTCCTTGCTGGTCAAATATGGAACAATTAAAGTATCAAAATAAATAATAATGAATTCAAACACATTGGATAAAAATTCATGAATTCATACTGATATAAATAAATTTATGAATAAATTTATAAGTAGGGCCAGGATGAAAAGTTTTTCCTTACAGTAGAATGCCCAGAATAACATTAGAAAAAAAAAAAGATGAAAATTGAAATTTGTAGTTTGGTGATCATCATTGCGCTAGTTGATTCAGGTAGGAGTTGAGAGTGGAGCTGAAGCTGATGAGTAGAGGTGCTGGTGTTTTAATGAAAAACAGGACACTGGTATAGTCTTGGAAAATACTCATTGATTACACAGGGGAATATTGTGAATTTACAGTGGGAAAGACATAACAGACAGGCATTAGTGGTTAATCATTAATGATGGGATGGATGGATATTCTATGAAGAGAAGTAAGAAGTAAGAAGACTAAGAAGAGTACAGAATTCTTTTTTTTTTCTTGCTAAGAAAGCATAATATGCATCTGATCATGAGGTAATACTGGACGATCCAGTTAAGGGTCATCTATGAAGATTCTAATATTTTAAATCTAAGACATTAAAGACAAAGAAAAGATGAAGAGCTTTTGCAGTCTGAAGAAAATTGTATTAATATAAAGCAATTAAATTAATGAGTGTTCTGGGATGAGAACCTGGATAAGAATAAAAATCAAAAAGACAGTTGGACAGCAATATCGTATCCTTGTTGATTTTCTGATTTTGAAGGCTGTATGGTATTTAGATAGGATAGCATTTCCTTAAGTTGGATCAACTGAACTAGAATATTTAAAGGCACCTGAAAAACTCTCTCTGCAGCTTGCTCTCAAATAGTTCAAGAAGGACTGATGATCATATGTATATGTGTGTGTGTGCATGTGCATGCTTATGGAGAGAGAGAGGTTATGGAGCAAATGCAATAGAATGAGATTTTAACAGTTGGAGAGTCTGGGTGGATATGGGAGGTTTTTCTGTACTCGATTTTTAAAATTGTTATTGAAGTATACTTGCTACATAATGTTATGTTGATATCAGGTGTACAACATAGTGATTCAGCGTTTCTATGTATTATGCTATGGTCACCATGGTAAGTGCAGTTACCATGTGTCACCAGCAGTAAAGAGTGGAATGAAATTCAGCTCATTATGTAAATCATTCATTTTTCATTTCATGTTTACTTGTCCAATGCTAGTTTGTTAGCAAGTCAATAGCCAGATCTCCTGAACCCTCTGTCGAAATTTATTAAATGTTGGGCTTCCAACGTGTCTTACTCCCTCCTTTCATATGGCCAAGGCTCTGGTTAATATTTCAGCTTAAAGACTCAAGAGCTAAAATCCTGGTACTCTTTTATTGACTATCATTTGATGTTCAGTATTAAATGTTCATGGATATTGATACAGTTTACAATCATGAAAATAGCATGTTTCCCTGACCATAATTTTTCTGTTTTAATTGCTTTTATTCACATTATCTCCTTAAATTTTTAAGAAGTCTCTATGATGAAGGTAAAGACATTTATTCAAAAATTTTGTTTGTTATAAAATGCAAAGATGGTACCCATGATCACAAACATTTTACCAAAGATTCAGGATTAAAACCAATGTCTCTCTGAATTCCTACCTTGTTGCATTTATAATACAGATACAACACAATGCTATAATTAAGCCCTCGTTCACATATTAATGTGATCTAAAAAGTCAACTAATTGTCATCTGCTAGTTTGTAACAGGTCCTGGTTATAAAATGATTCTGTTGAGGAGAGACCAATAAATGCACAGCATGACAAAGGACCGCATTTGAGGAAATATGCAGAATGTTGTGACGAAGTGTGTGTGTGTCTGACAAAGACTCAGGGAAGATCATCCAAGATAAAGTAATTGTTCTGGAATTCCAAAAAAATCTAGTTAAGTCAGAGAAAAGACATGATTGATATGAGAATCCCAGGAAGTCCTGTCAGCTTATCAATGAGGCAGGGGAAGCACAGGCTCAGAGCTCCAGAAAAGCAGAACTCCAAAAAAATTAGATACAAGTATTAAGAATTTGGTATTTGAAATATTTTCTATCACAGAAAAAATATTTTTTCTGTGATATCAAAAGAAAGATATCAAAAATATTTTTTTCTGTGACAGAAAATATTTCATTGTATTTCTTTATACTTAATGGTTTTAACATTATGTTTATTTTGAATTTCATAAAATTCAGAGAACACGGTATTTTCCCAGCAGTTAGGATTTCTGAAATTCTCAATCCCACCTGGTCTAGAGGAAGGAGAAAACAGGGTATTGGGGGAATCAGAAGATTTAGTCTGGTCTAAATACACTCATGGAATCCGAGTGATGACGAGAAGCAAGCAGTGTCATTCAGCATTGTCTATATTCAACAACCTTGTTGGGGTAGGTGGAGTTTAGACCTTGCCATAAGAACCCCAGTGAGCTGTGGAGGTGGCTTAGTGCATTAAGAGCCTAGATTCTGGAGTTTGAATCTTACCTCTGATGCTTCCTAGCTAGGACTCTGGACAAGTTTCTTCACCTATCAGTGCCAGTGTCTACATTATGAGGATTGAATGAGCTAATGAGTCTAAAGACTACACTTCATAAATGCTTAATGGGTTGTTGGTTAACATTATCAAAAGAGTTTAATCAGGTGAGTGGGATCATCAGATTTGCATCTCAGAATGTTTTCTAGGTTATGGTAGGCAGGATAGCAGATAAGACTCGAGTTAGAAGGATGAATTAGAGCACAGATCTAGCATGGCGATGGTATCCAGAATGATCTGAGTGAAAGAGAGTTATAAAGAAGGAAGTGGATTTCCATAATAGGCTTGATTGATTAATGAGGAAGGAGGGGAGAAAGATATCAATATTAACATGTAGATAGAGGAATGGCTTGAGAGCTATTACTCATGGGGAAGAGACAGTTTATGGGTTTAAACCTGCCTGGTTGAAGTGTGGGACCAGACCACAGGGTGGGGTCTGGGTCATATAACAGTCTTGGAATATGAATTAGGAAACCAAGACCCAATGTGAGATTTTGTAACATTTGTGGCCTGCAGAAAATCTGCTAATTTTATGGCTCTTAGACTGCTGTTCTCCTGATCTGAAAAATAGGGTCTGGTCTAAACTGTTTTTAAGGTTACTTTCAGCTTTTGTATTTGGTGGTTATGATTCTAAAATATGATAAATACCTACTAAGTGAAGAGCAATGAACAAGGGGTTTCACTGAATTGCTAAAGACCTAAAAAGAGAGTGTGAGTAGAGATTTAAACCCAGATGATCACCCAGTGTTTGTTTTTCCATTAGCCTGGCAGGTAGTTGATTTCATGGATTTTACTCAGTAAGAAGTGGAAGCTTCTAAGAAACTTTTAATATAATGACTCTTTGAGATCAAACTAGTTTTTTCCCTATACATTTACTATTTTGAGCCAGAGGAACATTAATTTTACTGATGACTTTCATACTTTGAATATTCATTGTAGAATAAAATTGTAAAAACTCAAAATTAATACTTATGATTACATTCATGAGAAGTTAAAAAAAAAAAAGGTCCACAAAATTTTGAGTTCTGAAAAAGCTTGCATATGTAACACTGAGAGATCTGAGTAGCTGGTATATCATTGAGGAATGTCAGTGCCAGTCTGCTTACCATAAAGAGTTATTGTGAGGATCAAACAAGCTAATGTAGTTGAAATAAAGCTGTTGACTTTTTAATTGGAAGAGCTTTAAGGTATCTGTGGAGGGATATCATCACTTCTCATGATAGAACAGATTTTTACTTGGAGCACTGAAGTCCTGGAAAACTCAGTATTAAATAGGCAGGAGCCTGGGACGCCTGGGTGGCTCAGTGGTTGAGCATCTGCCTTTGGTTCAGGCCATGATCTCGGGGTCCTGGGAGCAAGTCCTGCATCAGGCTCCCTGCAGGGAGCCTGCTTCTCCCTCTGCTTATGTCTCTGCTTCTCTCTCTCCATGTCTCTCATGAATAAATAAATAAAATCTTAAGTAAGTAAGTAAATAAATAAATAAATAAATAGTCAGGAGCCCAAGCTATTGTACTATTTTAAATGTACTTTCCTCATGCTTTCTAATAACTGGTATTTCCTTCATGTTAACAAAATGCAAATGTCCTGTGGGAAATTTATGTTCTCTTAAGCCTTAATCTGAATTACTTTAATTAGATAACCAACTCCATGAGGCAGATAATAGTAATGAAAGCAAGGGATTATCATTGAAACTGAGAAAAGGAAAATTTTAGAACAACTTCTGCTAAGAAGTGGGTAATTTAAGGAAAACTGATGTCTCGAACACCAGGGAAATGAGAGGCAGAGGATGATCTAAAGGAGTCTCAGAATAAGACTCAGGAGAAAAATGGAGACAAACGGTGTACACAAACGGCCTAGATGTGTGGTGGCTTCTGATAGGTATTATAACCTTTGAGTTTCTTAACTAAATTAAAGACTACTTTGAAAACCTGAGTCCCAGTTTTCCCAGTTCCACCCTATTTTCTTTTCCTTGTTATACAATAAAGAAAGCAGAACAGAGGAAGATGTAGAATTGTCTGGATTTGTCTAAATTCTTTAGTTTCCTTTTGAGTCTAAATAGACAGTAATGCTAACTCCCATTCACCAGTAGGTTGAGCTGAAATCTTCCAATAACTAGTAAATTTTCTAGACAAAAATAAAGACTATTATAGGGAATTACTATTTATCAGGCACAGGTCCAAAGTTTTTGCAAGTATTACATCAAAACACCAAATATCCTGATAAAAGAGCAGTGTTATTATGCCCATTTTATAGATGAGCAAACCAACATTCAGGGCGGCTGAGTAACTTCTGCAAGGTCACACAGCTTGTCACAGCTACGGGGAGGTGCTCAATTAGAACAGAGTTGGCCTCTTGAATCACACTCCTAATAACAGAATACAATGTTTCTTTGTATTTGTCTCTCTTTACTAAAGGAATTTTTCATTCCCTTCTCTTTACTCTATCTCACATTTTATATACAGTAAAAGAATCAAATGCAAATCTGTAAGTTCTTTGCCATGTGTTAACTTTCAGATAAAATAGAAATAATCATTGTTTTCTGCATCCCTTTGTTTGTATCTTGACTATTTTTTTTAGGATTTATTTATTTTGAGAACGGGGGTAGGGGGGAGGAAGGGAGGGAGAGAGAATTTTAATCAGACTTCCACACTGAGTGAAGAGCCTGATGTGGGTCTCCACCCCATGACCCTGAGATTATGACCTGAGCTGACACAAAGAGTTGGATGCGTAACCAACTATGCCACCCAGGCACCTCTCAGACAACTATTTTTTTAAATAAACAATGTCCTTTCATTCTTCTCTTTCTTCCAAGCAATTCCATCTATCCATAAGCCATGCATTACGGTCTCCTTTATTATTAAGGTGCTTGACCTTCAAGTTCATCTCCATATGTCCCACACTATATAAAGCCAATCTCTTCTTACTCCATTCTAGATGAGTATTCTCATATTAGTTTTCTTTTATTTCTGTTACATCAATTATCAGTTTCAACTTGTAATATATATAATTGTATGCCTGATCCCACACAAAGTGTATTTCTTGAGGTAAGTATATTGTGTGCCTTAATTTACATCCCACTACCTAACACTATCCTAACAAAGAACAGGTACTCCATGCAGGCTTGTTTTTGAAAGAATGTCTTGTTGTTACAAGGATCTGTAGAAAAGTTAAGAAAAAAGATCAGTGTTTCCTGCTGTTGAAATTGCTGAGCTTTGAAAGGGGCACATGCAGCACATGTTTTGAAATGTATACTTTTCCCTTTTCCCAAATAGAAGCAGCTGTCCCTTAAATTTAAGACAGAAACTTGGTGTAAAGAGCGACACTTGCTCTGTTCCTGCAGATGTCTCCAAGAACAGCTTATGTGGGTGCAGTTGCACCTGGCAGGGAATATTAAAGGTTTGGCTTGCTTCCTTTCTCACTTTCAAAAAGATTCATATTGAAGTAAGTCCCATTTCACCAAACAATGATCTCATCTCAACTTTGCTAAATATCACATTTTCTTTATAGACTACTTTCAGGGAATTATTGACTGAGAAAGTGGATTCGGATAAGGGTCACAGAGTCTTTCTTTCTCTCCCCAGACCACTAGCCCCCACCTACAACTTATCTCAAAAGGCAACATTACTAGGCAGCCCAAACCCAATTCTTCAGCTCCTATTTACCTTTGAAGGTGCCATGGAAACACATCTGGCAAAGTTTTCCTTTGAATCGGTGAACACAGACTAACTCCTTTTGTCCAAATGCTGAAGCTGACCTGCTTTATTTGGTAGTTCCAACTTTAGCTGCAAGGCCCCTCTATTTTTAGCTTCAAATGCTATGACCCTTTAATTAGAATAAAGTTTTTGCTAGGTGAATGTTAGAGGTGATGACAATATTATCAGGTTGCTGTCTGCATTTGGAATCAGCTTCTGTTCAGATCCTATTTCCAGACCACTATCACTTCAAAACAGAAAAACATTATTCACCTTTTAAATGTACCTCAAGGGATAGGTTTTATCAGGGCTTACAATGAATCATTTTGCATGTATTCATCCTTTGGTTAAAAAGAATGGGGTGCATTAATACTAAGATTCTGGGCATAATTTTTAAAGACTCCACTTTGATTTTGTGATATTCATTGGCACAGCTCTTATGGTAGTAAATAATGAGCCCCATTGAAATATTCTCTTTTCTTGCTCTCACATCCCAACTTCTTCCTATTCTTATGTGCAAAAATGGAGCTTCAAAGGGATTTCAACACTGAAAGGTCTGATAGCAGAGAATGAGACCACAGGGATTTCAGAAGGATCCTCTTCTCTTTCGAGGCTACTTCATCACGCCCATGGCTTGCTTCTTCAATTGCTCTTGATATGCCAACTAGTTTGAATATATATATATATATATATATATATATATATTTATATATATATATATATACACACACACATAACCCTATCAGTCCTCTGAGGTCTAGATATGGCCAACTCTACTTCCCCAATGCATTTCTCCAGATACCCTGGATTCTATCTGATAAAACAAAATCTTAAGTTTTCCAGTATCCCTCTCAAGTCTATTCTCTCATCCTGTGTGAGAATATTTATTTATTTATTTATTTATTTATTTATTTATTATTTTTAAAGTAGACTCTATGCCCAACATGGGGCTTGAACTCACAATTCTGAGATCAAAAGTCGCATGCTCTAAATACTGAGTCTGCCAGGCACCTCTCTAGTCTCCATGTCTTGAGAAACCAAACTGCTACTTCTGTACAAACCAGGAAGTTAAGGCCAGTTTAAGCATTCCCTCAGTTCTTATCTACCCATATCTAATCAATGACAAAATTCTAACATCTCAAAACACCCCTTGAATCTAAGTACTTTGCTTTATCTAGTTTTGCACCCCAATAAGCTCCAATCCTTTCCCATTTGAATTACCATGAGAGATTCCTAATGGAACTGCCAACATAACATACATCCTTCCATTAACCAATTTACATTAGATAATCAGAATATTTTAAAAATTACAGATCCAATCACATGGTACTTCTAATTAAATTCCTCAATGAATTCCTGTTGCTCTAAGAATAGGGATCTAAATCTTTAAAACATCCTGCCAGGCTGCCCTCAATCTGGCCTCTCCTGTCTCCCTCCTCACTTTGTGCTCCCTTTCTATGATGTCTCAGTGGTTAAGCCACATTGACCTTTCTTCAGATTCTCCGACATGCTTAGTTCCCTCCTGCTACAGGGTTACAATTGTGTTATTCCCTCTGGATGCAAAGTTTTTACCAACTCCTCTTTACCTAGTTCTCCTACAATGTGGTCAGTTCAAATGTCACTTCCTGAAGGATGTATTTTGCTGAACCTACATATAATGTCATGTCTGTAGTCATAATCTTCCATAGAATACTTCAAAGCATTTAAAAAATAATTCTGTTTAATTAACTGTGTTCTATTTCCACACTGTGGTAGAATGTAAGGTGTCTGAGGAAAGGGGCCACTTTTTGTGTGTTTATTATAGTATTACCCATAGCTAATGACAGTGACAAACAGAGCTGATGCTAGTTAAAGCTATAAAAGATTTTATTTAGTAACTACTGGCAGTAGGAGGAAGAGCTGGGCTCTGGTTCTGATTTGTGCAGAGGTGACTGGGCATTTTATTTTTATTTTATTTTTTTAAGATTTTATTTATTTATTCATGAGAGACAGAGAGAGAGAGAGGCAGAGACACAGGCAGAGGGAGAAGCAGGCTCCACGCAGGGAGCCCGATGTGGGACTCGATCCCGGGACTCCAGGATCATGCCATGACTGGGCATTTTAAAGAGAATGAGGGAGCAGACAGGTGACAGGGGGACTCAGCTGAGTCAGAGAACTTCAAACTACAAAGGGGTCATTCTAATTGTGCTTAAGCCAGCTATGTCTGATAGCTGGCAGTTCCTGAAGTTAGGATTCTAACTGCCCACATTGACTGGGAGACTGAGGCCCCATCTTTGCTGATGATTACATTTCAAAGGAATGGCTCTTAGGTACGAGAGAGAAAGAGAGAGAGAGAGAGAGAGAGAGAGAGATTGAGTTGTAAGAGATACATATTTGCAGCTGTAAGAACTTTTTTGGTTTATCTTTAAGAGAGGTCAGGGGCTTATGGTGAGGTATAGGCTAGAAAAAACAAAATTTTCCTGGTAGTGATGAGCTTTCTCAGGCAGGCATTTTAAAGAGGGGGGCGGGGGGTGGGGCAGGTAGATAGGGTCATTCTGGGGAATATGGCCTTAAGTTGCTAGAAACCATGCCGCACTTTGGTCAAGTCTCTTAGTGCACGGATTTGGAAGGAGTTTTTAAACACTGGGAGTTCTGCATTTCTCACCAACACAGTGCCTGCCAAGAGTAGGCACTCAGTAAACACTTGCCGAATGACACCATGAATTGCAGTTCCCTCAGCAAGCTTGCTTAGGGTGTTTACTATTAAGGAAAGGAAATGTGGTGTGACATAGTACACCCAATTTTTCTCAAACACCTTACTCTTATTACCATCAGCATTTCTAGCTCATTCAATTATTACACTTATTACGGAAGAATAGTGACATATTTAACTTGATATGTTAAAGTGAGTTTCAAGTTCACTTCCAATTACTTTGTCATTCCAGTATACTCTACCTCTCCACATCCATATCCCACTGTTGGGTAATCTGAAAGTCAGGACATGTCTGGCTGCCGGTACAAAAATCTGATTCAAATCCGACACAATCTGACTTAATCTGATCTCTCTAAATAAAAAGAGAATTTATTGGCTTAGATAACTGAAACATTGAGGAAGAGAACTGGCTCCAATATTGCCATACTGGGTAATTAGATGATGTTTTCAAGGCTCAATTTATGCTCTATCCCTAGCTCTGCCTTCTGCTGTGTTGGCTTCAGTCTCAGGTCCCACCTGGTAGCAAGCTAATGGGAACTAGTCCATACAAGTTCATATTCAGCAGGAGAGAGTAAATGCACTACTCTGAAGGCTCAAATAAAAGTACTTGCATTGCGGCTGTGGAGTTCTGATTCATCTGGTAGAAGTATGTGTCTATCACTAAACCATCCAGTGTTGGGGGGCAGAATGAGCTAATGGGTTCATAAGCATTGCTCACATATTCCACTAATAAGTTTCGGTTAGAGCCAGCTTTCTAGAAACTACACATCCTGAGAGTAAGGAAAAGGGTGGGAACCCTAAACAGATATGAGAACTCTTTCTCAAAGTATGTAATGGGATGTCTCGTAGCTCAAAATACAACGAATACCATATTGACGTCTTACTGCATTCATCAGATACAGAGAAAAGAAACGGAATAAACTCACAAATCAACAAAAGCTTATTGTTTCTAAAATTGTAAATGTATACATAAATCTGTATAGCCATTTTTTTTTTTTTGTATAGCCATTTTTTAGAGGGGAATTCAATCTTTGTAGATGACCCTAAATAAAACAAATTATTATTTTAAGGATGTGAATAAAAGATTCAGAACTCTAAAGATGAATATTTATTACCAAAAAAAATGGTATTTTAATAAAGTAATTTTTATTGACTACTAATGCATTCATAAACATTAGATATAAAGGTTTCTTAGCATCCCGTTATAGATATTTTTTATACTAATACATTCATAAACATTAGATATAAAGGTTTCCTAGCATCCCGCTGTAGATATTTTTTAACTGTTTAAAAAACAAAAATAGTCATGAGCTCCCACCCATTGCCTCCATCTTAGAAAGAGTGAAAAAAAAAGAGGTTGTTGTTGATTAAGCTTATTGAGAATGACATGGGCATTGTGCAGCTTCTCGGGTAATGAATGACCTTTCTTCCCCTGGTATCACCCATATTTCTCGCTGTGAAAGAAATTGAGAAAAAGAGATACATGAGTCTACCTGTTGAGATTTCTAACTATAGTGAATGTGAATGTTCAGAGTGAATTCAGACTTCAGTGGAGGGAGAGAATAGGCATTCGTTCTTCTATGCCAGGATATAGAGAGCCATTTTGTGCAATAAATGGTATTTCTGAGCCTAACCACACCTGCTAAAATAGTACATTTATAATCAGGCAGTAGTTCACTCATCTACCAGAGCCGCTTTCAATATATAATTAGAATTCTGCTGCCTCAACTCTGTTCTCCAATGTCAGAATTATTTCTGGCCTCATACTGCAAACAGTATTCTATTTAGGATACACGGCTTTCTTGAATGCTTTGTTCTAGGAACTATTTACCATTAATTTGTGTTCAGGTGCATTTATTATGTTAGCCCAGCACAGTAATTAAATGGCTGAAGTCATTCTGTATGTGAATACACTATGCTCATTATTACCATTTCACTTAATTCAGCATCATCTGTAGACTTCTAAATATTGCTTCTGCATCATCATCAGCTACATGCTAAGTAAGATTCTTGCAATTTAAATGTCTTTCATTTCCCGCTGTGATTTTTGCTCCTAAAGTTTCATCAACTGTAGACCACAATATAGATTTGTATAGTAATGAAATTGCAGCTCTGAGAAGGACTTGCATAGTTCATATGGTTTGTCTCCTGCATTTAGACTGAATCACATTCTAAAAGATTGGATTGCATTTTCTTTTCACATACTACTGAGACAAATCCTCAGTGTTCCCCCAGTGCTTGTTGGGCCTTATACTGCAGATATGATAATGCTCAGCTCAGTTCTTATGTTTCGGGGAGTATAACTGCCATCCTTCTGGATCCACTACTTTCGCCAAGGTCATACTTCCTGTGACTGCCCGCAGGAAATGACTGAGCATTGCAGGAGCTAAAAGCAAGCTTAGTCCAGTAAGACCTACTCCTCCTCTGACAGATGACTTGGGTTTGAGGCTTTCCGTGGGCCTTGCCAAACCTTTGTTGGAACCATGCTGCAGTCAGAGACTCCCTGTTCCCCAATCCTTTTTACCTTCCCTCTCTCCTAGTCTGACGGCTTTCTTTTTCTTTCTTGCTTTGTCATCCGATATACCTCTGTCATTTCTAATTTCATCTTGATGTCTGCTTCTTGAAGGACACAAACTTCAAACACAAACTAATGCAATTTTCTATTAGGAAAACTTTCCTTAGGTCCAACTGTAATTCCACATACTGGGGGGAAAGAGAAAGATTCACCCCTTCCAGTTTGTTGGAGGTGGAGAAAAACCATAGGAGGATAAAATATTCCTATAACTGAAGAGTTGTGTACTAAGGTATTTGAAAGCATTTTTTCCTCCTCATTAGTGTAAAAACTCTGTAACTTAACGTGTTCTTACTGAACCATACACTTAACTTATTGTTTCTTTTGTTTCTACCATGTCATAGATTCTAAGGTAAATGTTTTTTCACATTTTTACATCTCTGAAAGTTGTGATGTATTTTACAAGTATGACTGTGTCATAATTTAAGTGGTACCTCTTCTCTTTAGTGGTAAATTAATTAATGGAGTATCTTATAATCATTGGCATCTAAATTCTGCCAAGTTCTGTATTTTCTCTATTTAGTTTCTCTGTATTTTGTGTGTGTATGCATGTGTGTGTATGCAGTGTGTATGTATGCATGTGTGTGTATAGAGACCTGAACCAAAGCATTTTGTATTTTATCCATCTCTATTTCATCTGTGATTTATATGTCTAATAGAAGAGAATCTTTGAATTCCTCCATATTTCATCTCCATTTAGTCATTCTAGTATATCTTTCCTAGATATCTGAAACAAAATTTTTTCAGAAATTGAAATGCTGGGACTCCATGAGTTTTTTTTTTTTTAATATCTTTACTGTGTTAGGTTTGGTGAATATATTGAAAGCTTATGATAAGAATGCTTGTTTGGAATGTAGATTCAATTTATCTTCATCAGATGAAGTTTCCATTTTCATTCATTTTTGGTGCATTTGCTTCCACGAAGGAACAAAGATCATTTCGGAAAAAAAAAAAAAACTGCTGCCACCAAAGATCAATATTACAATGTAATTTATTGATAAACAAGTTAGAGTTCAGCACCAAGAGGGGGGAACTTTTTTTTTTTTTTTTACTCATTGTAATGTAAGGGAGTGATTATGGAGTGATTAAGAACAGGTTGTACGGAGTCAGCTCTACTTGAGTTCAAGTCTTTATGATATTAACTTGCCTTAAGTATTTTATATTTATTACAAATTACATCAGTGACCTTATATCTCATTAGGAAATTGCACCATCATCTCTCAGTTCCAAACCCACTCTTCGATACTCTGCTTTGTGATGCTGAGCTTGGGACTCTACAAATCACTTTTCTGCTTTGCCAATGTTTCCCTGGTGGGTTCTGCATGTCAGGGAGACTGCAAAGCCAGAAGAAGAAGGGGCTCTTTCCTTTCTGCCCATCTGCTTTACTGTTGGTGTCACCATAGCAACACTTCTTCACTACAGCAGCAGGGATTCCTTCCTGTGGCAGCAACCAAGTCCAATTTGTAGTTGTTCCAATGTTTGTAGGACCAGCTTTATGGCACTTCTCTTTAGAGACATCAGCATCAGTAAATGTACTGGTGTCCACCCTTCAGGTATCTGGGGCCTAGTCCCATAGTGTCCCTCCTCCTGACGGAAGACTCCAGGACTAGTGAAGCAGCACCTCCTCCTCAGAGGTCAGGGTTTCCACTCCTTGAGGCTTTCTTCTAATCTTCTAGGTTTCCCTAATTCCATCAGTTTTATAGAATTTCACAATTTCATTAGTTCTTTGTTTTCTCAGTTCTCAGTGCCTGTGGTGTGCTGGAGCTCCTTGCAGCAAGCTGACAAAAGCTGATTATACTTATTCCCCAGCTTTGTATTCAGTGATGTCAAATTGGGAACTTGATATTAGCCAGAGGGGGAGTAGGTACACCACTAATATCAGAAAACACTAAAACAACAACAACAACAACAACAACAACAACGACAAAACAGCAGGACTCTCCCCCAGCTCACAGCACAGGGCCAGGTGACTGGCCCACCACATATTACTTAGACTTCCCTTTTTAACTTTTCAGTTACCTAGTTAATAACTTCATATTCAGCTGAGAGGTCTTTAAGTTAAAATCTTTTTGTTTAAATAACTAGTGTGATTTTTGACTTCTAACTGGACCCTAAATGATCCAGTATTATCTTTATCAACTATAAAATAAGGAAAATTGTGTTTTTTAAAAAGATTTCATTTATTTATTCATGGGAGACACACACACACACACACAGAGGTAGAGACATAGGCAGAGGGAGAAGCAGGCTCCATGCAGGGAACCCCATGCGAGACTTGATCCTGGATCCCCAGGATCATGCCCTGAGCTAAAGACAGATGCTCAACCGCTGAGCCAGCCAGGTGTCCCAAATGAGGAAAATTGTAATAATTATACCATAAGTTTCTTGGGGGGGGGGGCGGAATTGGACAATGTAGATATTTAGGCTAGTATGTTTGAAGCAATTATAAGGGATTTTGGGGCCAATTTATTAAATTTCAATATCTTTTTAAACCTGTAAACCTTTGTAAACCTTTTAAACCTTCCACCATTATTAGATCAGAAATGTCACAGAGGGGATAAATTAGTCCTCAAGAAAATATTTGTTAAGGTCTGGAGATGTTTTTAGTTGTCAAAGTTTATAAGGGAGGGCGCTATAGACATCTAATGGGTAGCATCCAAGGATGCTTCCCAAACATGCAGTGTGTAGGACCGCCCCTCACAAGGAATTATCTAGCTTAGAATGACAATACTGCTGAGATGGAGAAACTCTGAGTCAGGTTCTGAGTATTTTATTTCTCCAGCAATTTCCACTAAGCAGGAAACAGAAATGTTTCAAAGTCACTGAGTCTTCCCCATTTTGTAAAGGTGTGGGCTCACTGAAGAACTGATACTAAGAGAGACAGACAGACAGAGACTGAGAGGTAGAGAGAGAATGAGAAAGAAACAGAGAATGGAATTCCAGGAGAGGATTATAAGAGAGTAGAGAAAGGGAGAGGGATTTTTCCAAGAAGTCAGATAATGGAGAAGACCAGAGCTGTACCATTCCTGGCAGCAAGATACCTAGAGCATTTGCAAAACTTCAGAGGCTGATAACTGTGTCAAGGGGGGCTAGAAGCTAGGTCCAAGCTTCCCAGACTTAAAAAGGGGACCTGTGCCCCAGTGGCTCACAGAGGCAGAGGCTTGAGATCCTAGCTGCCGTGATGTGACCAAACAGATCCCCCATGCTTTGACTGTTTGCATAATTCTAGGAGGAGGGAGCCCTCCACATAATTCACTGAATGTCCTACCGGCATGGCAGATTGGAACTTAAACTCTGATTTACAGAAAATGGAAATAAAAGTGATTTTATTTTTTACACAACTTATTCTGAAATCTGAGTCAAACTCAGTTATTTTACTATGACATACTGAATGTGGTAGATGGAATCTTAGTGGTAGCATGGCGGCTGTGGTTCTGGAGTCAGTAACACCCTCAGCAGCTAGAGCAGCAGCTGCTTTCATCTACTCAGAGTAATGTAGACATATGTTTCTTCAAGTAAGTTAATGTTTCTATTTTCACAGGCTCTTTTGGTACAAACTTGCATGCCAACATAAATAGAAAAAGACCTGGGGGCAAAAAAAAAAAAGTAGTGGTAATAGGGTGAGAGGCATTTTTCAATTTATGGATGTATAAAACCCAGAAAGATGTTTCCAGAAAATAACTCTTATTTTTAAAAAATTATTATTAATTCAAACTGTTTCTTGTATATGTGAATTTTTACTATAAGGTATAGATGTATTCATCTGTATTATCAGTGTTGCATACAGTATAAATATATACGATTTAGATTTTTATTAATCTGTCATATATAACACAGGTATATAACTTGATCAAGGGTTTTGATTTTTTTTCCCCTCATAATGTTTCTATTGCCCTAAACACGTCTCATTATCTACCAACATCTTCATGAATGAAATCAAGATAAAATGTTGCACTGACCTGATTTCCTATTACACAAAGTAAACGATGTAAGGGAACCAGTGCCAGCACCTTCAGTGAGAACTAAACACAATTCATAAAATGCCTCACCTACAAGCTTGGTGTACACATATTTGAGGGTGTTTATGGTAAAGAAGGCTCACAGATTCGTAGTGGAAGGAATATGAACAGGATATTGAGTTCTATCCCAGCCTTCAGGGAGGTTTGGCTCTATCATCCACATTGAAAAATGAGGTCAAGGAGGTTCCTGAGATTAAGAGACCTGCCCAAGGATCCACAATTACTAGTATACTAATAACCTAAGGAATCTTGTATATATGGAACCTGTTATAACATGAGGTATTACCTCATGGTATCCTTTAGGTTACATTTGCTGTGAGTAATACAACCCATCTTCCCACCAAACAGACAATGTAGCTTAAACAAGGCAGAAGATTCTGTTTTTCTCACATATGTAGCCTGGCTGAAGTCAGTCTAGATTTCGCATGATATTCCACAGTACTAGGAAGACAGATTCCTTCTATTCTGTGGTTTTGCCATGTGTATCTTCTATACTCAAGTCACTTCATTGTCTAGGATGTTGTGGGGCCCCAGTGTGTATGTTTGCATTCTAATATGTACAAAGGAGGACCAGCTGAAAGGGGGAGGGCAATCCTTCTCATTTTAAAGGTATTTTTGGAACTTGCATGTATCACTTCTTATAAACCACTAGCTAGAACTTAGCTTCAAGAAAAGCAAGAAAAGAGGTCCTATTCCAGGTGATCATATGCTCAGTTAAGAATCTGGTATCCTGGGATCCCTGGGTGGCGCAGCGGTTTGGTGCCTGCCTTTGGCCCAGGGCGCGATCCTGGAGACCCGGGATCGAATCCCACGTCGGGCTCCCGGTGCATGGAGCCTGCTTCTCCCTCTGCCTGTGTCTCTGCCTCTCTCTCTCTCTCACTGTGTGCCTATCATAAATAAATAAAAAAAAAAAAAAAAAAAAAGAATCTGGTATCCTATTACTTTAGAACAAGAGTAGGCACCTGGGTGGCTCAGTTGGTTTAAGCATGCATCTGACTCTTGATTTTGGCTCAGGTCATGATCTTAGGGTTTGACAATTAGCCAGGTCAGGCTCCTCACTCAGTGGGGAGTCTGTTTCAAATTTCCTCTCTCCTTCTCCCCTGCTCCTCCCCACCACACTTGTTTTCTCTCTCTAATAAATGAATACACCTTTTTATTTTATTAAATCTTTTATTTATTTATTTGAGTGAGGGAGAGAGCATGAGCGGAGGGGCACAGGAAGGGGGAGAGGTAATCAAGCTGCCTCCAGGCTGAGTGTTGAGCCTGATGTAGGACCTGATCCCAGGGCCCTAAGATCATAAACTGAGTGAAACCAGGAGTCAGACATTTAAGCAACTGCAACATCCAGGCCCCTCAAATAAATAAATCTTTAGAAAAAGAGTCAGCAAATTTTTCCTTTTGCAAAGAGCAAGACAGTAAGTATTTTAGGCTTTGTGGACTGCAAAGTCTCTGTTGTAGTTACCCAAGTACTTGTGCTGTTATAGCATATATATATATATAGCATATATATATATATATGCTGCCATCAACAACATGTAAATGAGTGATCATGGCTGTGTTCCAATAAAACTTTATTTACAGAAACAAGTGGCAGGCTAGATATGACCCAAGAGCCATAGTTTACCAATCCCACTCTAAAAGATGAGGCAAACAGATAATGAGACACCTAGTGGTCTCTGACACCATGCAACTGCCAAACACAATATGCGAGTAGAACTAAGAATTGCCTTTTTGCCAGGCCAATTCCTATCAACTTGAAAAGTCCTCTTTTGGTAGCCTGTCCTTAAGATGACTAAGAACTGGGTTTCCCAGGATTCCTAGGACAGACCAGTTCATTCCTGTTTTCCTGTTATCCCATCCTGTCTCTTTTCACCTTGGAGTGCCCCCAAATCTAGCCACACTCTTAGGAGATATTTACTAAGAAAAAAGAAAGCTTAAGTCTATATAAAGACTCATGCATAAATGTTCAGAGTATCTTTTATATGTAACAGCTAAAGGCTGGAAACAATACAAATGAACATAAACAGGAGACTGGATAAGCTGCAGTACATCCATAAAACTGAATACTGCTCAGGAATAAAAATAGCAGACCACTGATATATAAGACAGCATGAATAACTCTCAATAATTATGTTGAGTCAAAGAAATTAGACAAAAAAGAATATGTACCTTTTTATTCCATTCATTTAAAATTCTAGGAAATATAAACTAATGTGTAGGGACAGAAACAGATTAGTTGATGCCTGGGGAAGTTGGAGGGGGGCAGGGTAGGAGCTAAGGATTACAAAGGTGCAAGAAGAAAGCGTTGTGGGTAATGTTTTCACAATGCTCATTGTGGTGCTGGTCCCAAGGGTGTATACCTATATCAGAATGTCTCCAATTTTACCATTTAAATATGTGCAGTTTATTCATATGTTCATTAAATTTTAATAAGGCTATTTTGAAAAAGTATCTCAGTTTGAATCATAAGCTCTATCTAGTTCTATCATGCCATGTATATATCCCTAGTGTATGTCAAAGGAATTTTTGTTGAAATGAAAAGCTGTTTCTTTTTCAATAGCACCAAAACCAAAGGCATAAGATTAGATGAATTAGCAGGGGATGGGTGTGGGGTGAGAATTAAGGAAAGGGAAAATCTCTGTAATAGAGACATTTAAGTTACCAAGTTAAAACCATGTTTCCTTAACCAGTAAATTCATCTTTAGTTAAAAAAAATCATAGGAGAATGTCTAAGATTTTTCATGGTTGAAATGGCAAGCTCTGCTACTAAATCAACTTCATTTAATTTATTGACTTAAAAATGGATATGACTGACTGCTTAGAAGTAATTTATTTTTCTCTAATTGGTCTCTCAAAGTGTCAATAAAAACAAATTGACCTTTACAGTGATGAAACTTGTTGGGCATCTGTGCATAGATGTAGACAGACATCTATTCTTACTCTGTTATACGTGCTCTAGCACTTTATATTAACTTTGGGCTTTCCTTTTCCTGTCTAGATAGAGTGAGAGGAATTCACCTCTAAGATTTTTTCTAATTCCGAGATTCTGTGATTCCTTTACACAAATCTACTTGTACCATTTCTTCTTTAGTAAGACTTCTGGTTTTTTGTTTTTTTGTTTTTTTATTTTTGCATGTCTATCTTCCTTTTGTCTCTCTTCCATGAATATACGTATATTTTCAATCTTCCCTTTCTTCTCTGTCCTCCAATCTAATGCTTTTTCTATTTTTGTATTATTAATGACCCACATTTAGCAGGTTTTCCATTATAAGTATTTGAACTGCAAATTGTCTACAAAATTCTTAAAATAAAGCCCTGTTACTTAAGTCTGAAACAGGGGTGCTGCAGCCTGTTTTTACCAAGGTGTAGGCTTGTCTGTATTTTAAAAAGTCAAATCCTTATGCCACCTGGTGTCTATAAAGAAAAACACAGTCAGAAATATTAAAAGTGCATTTTCAACCTGGTGTCTATAAAGAAAAACACAGTCAGAAATATTAAAAGTGCATTTTCAAAATCAACAAAAAGAGGCATATTCCACTCTACCGAAGTTATGCATGATTTATTCTCTTCATATGACACATCTCTCCATGATGACATGTTGTCCCTCATTTGAACCTCACCACTGAGCAACCCTAGCATCAGCCTACACAGGAATTTGTTACTCCTCCTTCATACTCCCTAGTTCTCTATTTCCTACAGAAAAAAAGAAATCCCTCATTTCCTCACTTCTCTGTTCATTGATACAATATCAGAAATTCTAGAGCTGGAAGTGACCTCAAAAATAAGCAGATGTAAACTTCTCATAAAATGCAACTAAGAAGTTAGTGGCAGATTCATTGGAAGAACACAGGCCTCCAATAAAAAAATAAAAAATCCTCTCACATTATTTCTCCATGTCTTATTTCACAGAGTTTATGATCAATTGAGGAAGATGAGACATAACTAAGAGAAATAACTAAGAAGCATACATAAAAGAAAGAAAATACTATGAAAATTATGAATATGTAGCGCCTTTACAGCTTGTCATTTTTTTTAATTCACTTATTTATTCATGAGAGACACTGAGAGAGGCAGAGACATGGACAAAGGGAGAAGCAGGCTCCCTGTAGGGAGCTCAATGCAGGACTCGATACCAGGACCCCGGGATCATGAGCCGAAGGCAGACACTCAACTACTGAGCCACCCAGGTGTCCCCTACCTTCTTGTCATTTAAAATGAAGATTGTTGGTATAATTACATGTTTATTTACTTAGCTGATAAAAACAGAAAGAAGGCAGAGGTTGCTTGCCATATCAAGTGGAACCTAAAATATACAAAGAGTTGCCATTTTCTGGAAAGAATAGTGCATCTGAAGTGGAAATGATGAATAATGTTTGTAATTAGGTGAGGCTCCTATATCACAATTCTTTAGGGGACTTGAATGGCAGTTACCTCTAATTCTGGGAGAAGGAGTACTGGGAAGAACGAGGGCAGCCTTATGCTAGGCTCTGAATTTTGTTGCTGCAAAAGAAGACTTGAGTCTCAGATGTAACTTGTGCTATAGACGAGAATATCAAAGCAGTGGTTCAATATTCAGGGTAAGACAACATAGCAATGACAGAACCAGGCTGAGTCACTCTGAGCACACAGGAACCTGAAACTATCACTCCAAATGCTGAGCCAGTTGGTGCTAACGAGACTGTCTCTAGCTGTCCCCTAATAGGGAGAAGCTTCCTATTTCACACTCTAAGATTTCTTCATTTAACACTATTTACTGAGGGCTTACCCTGTGCTGGGTATAATGGTGATTTCTAACATAGTAGTTAAACACAAAATGCATTTTCTGTCAACATGGAGCTAGAATTTCTGTGGGAACTACATGGCAGCTGAAACTACAGGTTAATACACTAATTTTCTGCTAGGAGTTATGGCTGGAAAGTTGTAAGTTAACTGTGTCAGCTTGAATTATGTTTTATAATTGATAATTGTGGAAGCAGATTCAAATAATAATCCCCAAATTCAATACATTCACTGTAATGTTTTAAAATAAAGTAAAAAAAAATAAAAAATAAAAAAATAAAGTAACTTTGGCCAATTGTAGACACTGAATTAATGAGTAAGAGGCAAACATCACTTTTGGTAACACAGCAGATAAAGAGCAAAGAGATTTCACTGAACAAGTGAAACTGTGCCAAGACAGGAGGAGATACAGGTAAACTTGGGACACTACAGGGTAAGGCATTTCCTCAGAGCCTGTGGAGAAATGGATGCTTCTGAAGCTCCTATATTTCTCTGAATACATTAATGCCTTACTTGAGGATATTGACTGGCTCCCAGTCGGCATGCCATAAAGATTCGTGGAGTGAATGAATAAATGTCCATGGTACTTATCATGACCTGTACTTCATTCTCCTTGGCTTGTGGTGACGAGCTGAGTAGACAGCCAACCTAATACTTTATCCACTTTCATTAGCAATTTGTATCCTAAGTATATCCTTTCACCATCCCTTCTGTTTTACTTGTTGGTCATTAAAAGCTTTGGAAAATAAAAAGTATCTCTTCATTGATAAGAACAAAGGTTGGGGAACTATAGACCACAGAGTTAATCAAGACTTTTAGTTCTTGAGTCTGATGAGGCTGCTTTCAGTACACACCAGCCCGTCTTATTGACAATGCAGCAGACTGAACCATTCAGAATGACTGGCAGCTCCATTTGCCAGGCAGCCATCATGAGTGGCAGTTTCACTAGCACAGTGTCCATTCTGAGTGGCATTTCAACACGAAGAACACCTAGTTTGATTGACAGCTTCATATACAAAGACATGAAGCCAGGATATCTCTGAAAAGCTGAGGAAAGGATGTGGGAGACTTATGTTCTTTGGGCCTTGGGTTCTTCCCCACTCTTTTTTCTGTGAATATTTCATCATCATTGCTAGAAGAGCATAAATACACACACGTCAAGAAGACAGCATTTGATTTCTCACAGCTGTGGTTCAAATCAAAATTGTTTTGTGTTGTTCCACATGAAAATATTTGCATCCCTCTAAATGATATGAAACACAATCATATTCTTAAATTATTATTGAAATTTTAGGCACACCTACTAAAAGGGGCTGATTAGCCAGCAAAGAGAATTGATAAAACCCAATACTTCTCCATGTGTGTGGCATAATTCTCATACTATTTTGGTGAACATTTTTGACTTTAGATTTGTGTTCAATGCAAAACATAAAACACAAACATTACCCACTCCATGTGAAAAAGTAAAATGATTGATTTTTTTTTAAATAGGCTCCATACCCAACATGAGGCTTGAGATCAAGACCCTGAGATCAAGAGTCAAATGCTCTATCAACTGAGCCAGTCAGGTACCCCCTGGGAACTAGCAGTCCAAATCAAGGTGTTGGCAAGTTTGGTTCTCTTCATGGCTTGAAGATAGTAATCTTATCACTTTGTCTTCACACAATCTCTCCTCGGTGTATGTACATCCCTGGTGTCTCTTGGTGTGTCCGAATTTTCTCTTCTTTCAAGGATACCAGTCAGACTGAGTGGGAGCCCACCCTAATGGCTTCATTTAGCTTAATCACCTCTTTAAAGACCAATTCTCTAAATGTAGTTACATTGAGAGGTACTGGGGTTCAGGGATTCAACATATGAATTTTAGGGGGCACATGAGTCAGCCTATAACCATCCCCTAACCAAATCTTACACTTAATTCTACAGAAATGTAGAATTCCCACTCCCTATATTTTCTCACCACCTCATCTTTGAGCTGAGTCCTTCGAGATGCAAGATAGGGATTACATAGGTCTAGTCAACTCATTAATATAAGAGAAGAAACCTGTGGCTTTCTGAAAAGAAAAATTAACTGACTGACCCAAGGACTCAGAGCTGGTCAGTCAGTGACATTGTTAGAAGTAGATAATGCAAACAGGGCAGGGGCTTTGTACTAATGGTAATGTTTCCTCTTATCTATTTCTTCTGATTGAAACGAGGCTCTCAGACATTTTTACCATTTGGAAACTTATCTGTACTAAAAAGATTCCCTATGTGGAATCTTTCAGATGAAGACCTTTTGATTCCTCTAGATAGAAATTAACCTTCTCTTTCAGAACATTTAAGGCTTCATTGTATAGAGTTTCCCATGTTATACTTAGCTGTGTATTTGTTTCAATTGCCTCTATCTATACTATAAGTTTTTAAAGTAGTGAATGAATGAAAAAAAAGTCATTTGCTTTCCATGGTCACACTTAATACCTTTGTTTGCAATTATATGTATCAGATGCTCAATAAACATTTTTTTTCCTTTAGATTCTTTGTAGTGTCAACCTTACTATAAAACTGCCCCCAGTTTTTAAAAAATGAAGTAGTAGGGAGAGGCAGAAGCACTTAATAGGTACTTCAGGTGCTCCTCAAGTCAAGAACTGTCAGAATTTCTTTTTTTTTAATAATAAATGTATTTTTTATTGGTGTTCAATTTGCCAACATACAGAATAACACCCAGTGCTCATCCCGTCAAGTGCCCCCCTCAGTGCCTGCCAACCAGTCACCCCCACCCTCTGCCCTCCTCCCCTTCCACCACCCCTAGTTCGTTTCCCAGAGTTAGGAGTCTTCCATGTTCTGTCATGGAAGACTCAGAACTTCTTTCCATTACGTACCTATCATTGACAATTTTAATTAGATTGCAATCCCCACCCCCACCTCAAGAGGTTATGAGAACCTAACAAGAACCTGTTCTTGTTAATCTTTGTAGCCCTGATATTCGGGCTGCATATAGTATTGCTCTGGAAGTCCTGAATTAGTAAATATGTAAATGCAGAGACCCTTCTAATCACTGGAGTCCAGTATTCTGAAGTGCAACTTCAAGTTGCAAATGCTTTGTATTTAAAGACATCAAGTAGGCATAGATTGCCATCTAGTGTAAAATATACAGCAATGCTACCAGAAAATGGAACTCCTCTCTTAGGACATCATATTGAATTTTTACTGAGCTGCATTTGCCCTTACAAACGTCATCATCATTCTAAGATGAAGACAGGATATAACTATTATTGCCAAACACCACAATTCATGTTAGAGATTCTTTGTTATGTATTTTTAAAACATTTCTTTGATTAAAAATTAGTGAAAAATTCTCTGAATTTATTGAAACCAGGATGCACCTTCCACTATGCTTACATGCAAATGTGTATCTATCCTTTTAAATAGAGTACCTCTTCATGCCCCACATTGGGCTCCACATTGGGGTTGGAGCCTCCTTAACAAAACAAACAAAAAATAAACAACAATAAAAAATCTTAACAAAGTCAAGTAGTGTCCATCTTGTTAATCTCACTCCTCTGCTCTGCTTTGTATGTCTGTTAGTTTTCTACCAGTAGACACACATTCAGCTATAGGCAACTTTTATCTAGGCAAGCACAGTCTTTCTTAATATCTTTACATATTCTAAAATTTAACAATATTTTAGGATGCCAATGACTTTTTTGTTGAAATGGCTTGAAACTGGAGTCTGTGTTTATATTTTTGTATGCTTTTTTCCACTGTCTCTGAAATTAAAAACAGGACACTAAGATCTCAGAAGTACATCTGCTGATAAGGTATATGGTTTGAATGATTTTGCAAGCCACATCCCATCCTTGGTCATCTATCCCACACTTATGTAAAGAATTTAAAATATTATACTATTAAGAGCTATTTATTTAATGTTATTCTATTGAAATATTTTGTTTAACTTATATAACAGTTTAATACATGGCCCTAGTTTCTAGAAAAGTTTTAGTCCATTAAGGGAACTCATATTTTTATTCAAAAATCTATATTAGGAATACTTTTAGTTCTGGCCATAATGGGGGTTTAGGTGTTGAACTTATTTGGATGCCACAGACACACACACACACACACACATCAGACAAGACAAATATAATGAAGCAATTTTTTTTCAGTTACTAGGCGATAGGTGTAAAAGTGTTATGATCCTTCAGAAAAGGAAAGTACATTAGATGAGTTCCACAACCACATGGGCTTTCTGCCTGGGACATTTTTCAAATTGGCATAGCAAACACACAAAAGAAATGAGCACAGCATCAGTACGTTTGGGGAAAACTCCAAGCACTTTAATATAAAAGAGAGGAAAGAAAAAATATTTGAAAAAATCATGGCCAAACATTTTTCAAATTTGGTGAAAATTCTAAATCCATTGGGATCCCTCGGTGGCGCAGCGGTTTGGCGCCTGCCTTTGGCCCAGGGCGCGATCCTGGAGACCCGGGATCGAATCCCACGTCGGGCTCCCGGTGCATGGAGCCTGCTTCTCCCTCTGCCTGTGTCTCTGCCTCTCTCTCTCTCTCTCTGTGACTGTCATAAATAAATAAAAATTAAAAAAAAAAAAAAGAAAATTCTAAATCCACAGATCCAGAAAATGAATGAATCCCAAACAAAAGTATACCAAGTATTACTGTAGTAAAATTACTCAAAGTTAATGATAAACATAAAATCTTAGATTCATCATGAGGAAAAAAATACATACAGGAAACAAAGATTATAGCAGATTTGTCATGGAAAATAATAAGACAGTGAAGTACCAAAAGGAGAAAAAAAGCTGGTAACCTAGAGTTCTATATCCAGCAAAATATCTTTCATAAATGATGCTATAGATTAAATGTTTGTATCCTCCTCAAGTTCATAGTTTGAAACCCTTCAGTGTGATGGAGTTAGAAAATGGAGACTTTGAGAGGTGATTAGGTGAGAGCAGAACCCTCATGAGTATGATGCATATCCGTATAAAAGAGACCTCAGAGAGAGCTGTCATTTTTTCCATCACATGAGAACACAGCAAAAAGATGGCTATAATCAGAAAGTGGGCTCTTGCCAGACACTGAATCTCTTATACCCTTGATCTTGAACTTCCTGGTCTCCAGAACTGTGGGAAATAAGTTTCTGTTCTTTATAAGCTACCCAGTCTATGATACTCTTCTATAGTAGCCTGAATGTTTCAAGAGGTGGGGGTGCTACTGTAACTAACTAGAAATGTGGAAGTGGGGGACGCTGGGTGGCTTAGTGGTTGAGCATCTGCCTTCAGCTCAGGGCATGATCCTGGGGTCCTGGGATCAAGTCCCACATCGGGTTCCCTGCAGAGAGCCTACTTCTCCCTCTGCCTGTATCTCTGCCTCTCTCATGAATAAATAAATAAAATCTTTTAAAAATGTGGAAGTGGAGATCCATAATAGGTAGAGGCTTGGAAAAGTTCTGAGGTGCACACTAGAAAAAGTCTACATTGCCATGAATGGACAATTAAGGGAAGCAATTCTCTTTTGAGAGCTAAGGAAGGAAAGAGGAGAGCCTTAGAGAAAGCCTCAGCATTCTTGGAGAATTATCTGAACAATCATGAACAGAATGTTGATGGAAATAGGGACGGCACAGGCATTCTGAAGAGGTTTGAGATAGGAATGAGGAACATGCTTTTGGAAACTGGAGGAAAGGTGATCCTTGATAGAACATAACAAAGAACTTGGCCTAATTGTGTTCATGTCCTAGTCTTTGATGGAAGGTAGAACTTGTGAGTGATGAAACTAGGTATTTACCCGAAGTCACTTCTAAGCCAAGTGATGAAGGGTGGCTTGGCTCTTCTTGACAACTTATAATAAAATGTAAAAGAAAAGAAATGACTTAAATGCAAAGTTGTTAAGCAAAAAGGAACTAGAACTAAAGACCTGGAAAATTCTCAGTTTATCTATATTGCAAAAAAATAAGAAAGCTTGTTCAGAAGAGAACAGTACAGCTGTTATCACCAATCAACTCTCTAATAAGGAGATTAGTATGAGTGTGAATCATGGCCCTAATCACCACCTAAACAGAGATGTGCTGTTCTACCAGATGGAAAGATGATTCATAGATGATGAGGGCTGCCTCTTTGATTTCTAAGGAAGAACCATTGTCTCAGGTTCAACCAAGTGAGGACAAATGGCTCCTTCCCAAACCATGGGAGCCCAACCCCCCTAGTAAAGCTGTGGGCAAGACAACTATCGCAGTGGTAGAAGGCAGAACCTCAACCCCAGCATGCCTAGAGGGCAGAGCATTGAGCCAAAGAGGAAAATTTTTGAACCTTAATATCTCATAGTTTGCCTTATAGTTTGGACTTACTGGGGACCTATTTCTCCTTTCTTCTTGCCTGTTTCTCCCATTTAGAATGAAAATGTCTATCCTATACCTATCCTGCCATTGTATTTTGGAAGTGCCTAACTTCTTTGAATCCACAGGTTCATAGCTGGAAAAATATTTGCCTCAGAATGAATTGTACCTAAGTCTCACCCATATCTGATCTAGAACATATTTAGATGAAATTCTGGATTTCAGCCTTTAGAGTTGATGCTGGAACAAGTTAAAACTTTTGGGGCTGCTGGGATGGAATGAATGTATTTTGCATTCACATGAGAAGAACATGAATTTGGGGGTTTGCAGGGGTAGAATACTGTAGACTGAATATTTGTGTCCCCCTAAAATTTATATCCTGAAGCATAATCTCCAATTTGATTGTATTAGAAGGTAAGGCCTTTGACAGGTAACTGGATTAAGAAGGTAAAACTCTTATGTATGGATTTAGTGGTCTTCTGAAAGAGACCTAGAGAGCTCCCTTGCCCCTTCCTCCATGTAAGCCCATAGTGAGATGATATTCCCCTATGGACCAGGAAGCAGATTCTCACTAGACAAAATCTACCATTAGTTTGGCTTGGACTTCCCAGCCTCCAAAACGATGAGAAATAAATCTCTGTTATTTATTAGTCATCTAGTCTATTTTTTTCTGTGATAGCAGGCTGAACAAACTGAGAAATGAAACTAAAATAAAGATACTTCAGAAATACCAAAAAGATGAAATAAATAATCACCAGTGGACCCCTACCAGCAGGCAGAAGGAAAATGATACAGTATATGAATTTGAATGTACACAAAGGAAGGAGGAGGATCAGAAATAGTAACTGTATAGAAAAATATAAAAACTTTAAAATTTTATTTAAATTTATTTTAAAGATAATTAAATGTTTAAAGAATAACAACAGTGTGGGGATCCCTGTGTGGCTCAGCGGTTGGTTTGGCACCTGCCTTTGGCCCAGGGCGCGATCCTGGAGTCCCGGGATAGAGTCCCACGTCGGGCTCCCAGCATGGAGCCTGCTTCTCCCTCTGCCTGTGTCTCTGCCTCTCTCTCTCCCTCTCTCTCTCTCTGTCTATCATGAATAAACAAATAAATATTTTTAAAAAAGAATAACAACAGTGGATTGTAGGACTTTATTCTACATAAAGGATTAAAGTGACATCAATAGCACAAAGGCTGGGAATGGAAAATTGGAATTGTGATATTGTTGCAAGTGTTTTTATTACAGAAAAAAAGGGTAAAAATAGCATTTGAAGGTCGATTGTGGAAAGTTAAAGATATATACTATAGACCCAAAACATCCACTGCAATAACAAAATGAAGAGTTACGGTTCATAAACTGACAAGAAGCCAAAGGGAATCATAAAAATAGCACAATTATTCCAAAAGAGTATGGAAAATATGGGAAAAGGAAGCAAAGAACAGCTGAAACAAATAGAAAACAAACTGAAATATGGTAGATTAAAATTAACAAAATAAATAATTACATTAAATGTAAATAATCTAACCATCCGGTTAAAAGGTACTGATTATGAGATTGGACAAAAGACCATGACCCAAATGCATGCTGCCTATAAGAGATCCACTGTAGGGTCCCCTGAGTTGCTTAGTCCGTTAAGTGTCTGCCTTCGACTCAGGTCTCCCAGGGTCTTGGGATCAAGCCCCAAGTCTGGCTCCCTGCTCAGTGGAAAGTCCCCCACCCCCATCTTGCTCTCTCTCTTACTCTCTCTCTCAAATAAATAAATAAAAATTTTTTTAAAAAGAAATCCACTGTAAATCTAAAGATAAAAATAGTTTAGAAGTAACAGGATAAAAAATAATACACTATGCTAACATTAATGAAAAGAAGCCTTGAATGGCTATATTAATATCAGTCAAAGTATATTTCAGAGCTAAGAACATTGCCAGTGATAAATATGTTCGTTTCATAATGATAAAGAGGTTAACTCAGCAAGAAAACATAAGCAAACACTGAAATATTTATGCACCTAAAAACAGAATTTGAAAATATATGAAGCAAAAACTTATTTAACTGCAAAGAAAAACTGTCAAATAAACATGTTGGAGATTTACATACTTACCTCTCATTTGGTAGAACAAGTAGACAGGAAAATAGAATGTACATAAAAGACATTAATAACACTATCAGCCAACTCGTCCTAACTAATATTTATAGGCTATTCTACCCAGCAATAATAGAAACACAAACTTACCCAGCTAGACCATATTCTGGGCTTTCAAATAAGTATTAATGAATTTAAAATGAATTTGTTATAAAAAGTATGTTCTCAAACCACAATAAAATTAAAAATCAATGTTTAAAAATCCCCAAACTCTAGGGTACCAAATATAAGAGAAATGATATAATTTCTAATTCAATAGAGTGGAAGACAGAATAATAAACTATAATTAATCCAAAAAGGAGGCAAGAAGGGGGAAAAAGGTAAGAAATAGGTAATTTATGCATGAATGAAATATAAGTTCCAATTAAAGCAAAGCCTAAAGGGGTAGGAAACATCACTACCGATCTTACAGACATTAAAATAGAAGGGTTTATGAGCAAGTTTTTACTAATAAATTTGAAATTTTAAAAAAGACACATTTCTAGGCAAATAATTATTTGTAAAACTGAAACAAGATGAAATTTAAAAATTGGGATAGTCGTATGCCCCTAAAAATGAACCTAAAGTTAGAGTGTTTCCAAAAACAAAATTTCAAGTCAATAAAGATGATAAAAGTTGGACAAACAAAAGTGTTTATGTACATAGATGGTAAAGTCTTATACATAAAAAGTTAAATAATTTTCAAATTTTCAGAATTAAACTTGTTGCATAGCAAGTAGATATACAAGGGTAATTGTGGACAGTCTAGAAGGAGATTGTCACATTTATGACAAAGATGGCCCATAGTAAGTGGAATAAGTGATGATATTTCACTAAATGTTGATTGCTGGATCAATCAACATGGACAAAGAAATGAACTGTGATGACTATCACCTCTTACCATAATAACAAGATGTAAAAAGTGACATGAGAAGGAAAAAATGATATTGAATTAGGTTAAAGAAAACCTCTTTATAAAGGACACTTGAAAGAAAAAAAATACAAGACATAGAATGTGAGAAAATATTTAAAATCCATGTATAAAATAAAGAATCTATACTTTGAGTACATATAAGGACCTACAAATCAATACGAAAAAGGTAGAAAATCTGATACAAATACGGGCAAAAAACTACTGGGACACTTCACCAAAGAAAAAATGTACTTAACCAATAAACATTTGAAAGATTCCCAACTTAATTGGCTACTAGGAAAATGGTAATTAAAACAGTTCAATTTCACTGTGAGGATACATAGCAATTGAAACTTTCAAAAACTTCTGGTACAACCACTTCAAAAAACTTTCTGATATATAATACAGTTAGTTAAACACATAGATTAAGGCCCAGCAATTTGACTCCTAAATAACAGATTTGTATACATATTTTTACCAAAATATCTGAACAAAAATTTCTATAAAAACAAGTGTAAAAGCCATAAATTAGTAATAAATAACCAATACAATGATAAACATAATATACTATATACTATGAGTTGATAAGTAATTGTGGTTCAATCATACAAAGAAATATTATACAGAAAGACAATGAACTACTTACAATTATCTGCAATAATATGGATGAATCTCACAAACATAAATGAAGCAAAAGACACAACAGAGAAATGATGCATATCATATAATTGAATAACATAAAGTTCTAAAGCAGGCAAGACTAATTTATGGAGCTAGAAGTTAGGATACTAATTAGCCTAGTCAGGTATGAGAAAGCTAGGAAAGAACACAAAGTTTCTGGTAATGTTTTGTTGTTTGAACAGGGTGATGGCTACACAAGTGTGTTTACTTATGAATATTCATCAAGCTGGATGCTTCTAAGGTGTGCATTTTTCTTTAGGTATATAAAACTTCAGGAAAATTTCCACTAAAACTGTAGATTGGATTAAGGGCCCTATGCTTAGAATACCCCAGGGACTTACCACTGTAATTACAATAACATTTACAATCATGAAAAAATAATCAAGTCATAATTGTATGCCAAAATATTGAAAAATAAATGTGTACTCTGAAAAATATATTATCAATATTAATACTTGAAGAATATTATGGAGAATCTAAAGAGTCTAAGCATTACAAAAGGGAATAAAAATATTACCAAAGATCTACTCTAGAAAACATCAGTCCCTGAGAGTGTGATGGAAAAAAAATCATACCAATTGTTTAGGGAACTGATAAAGCATGTGTAAATAAGCTGTTACAAATCATGATGAAAAAGAAAATTCTGCAACTCATTCTATAAGTCTGTAATAGTTTAGACATCAAAACCAAAACAAGATACTATAATGACACAAGCATCTGAATAAGCAGAATAATACACACCTACACAAACACACAGAGAATAAAAGGCTAATCTCAGCTATAATCATAGACACACAAATTTGAAATAAAATTATTTTACATCTACTCTAGGCAAATAATAATACCACCACAAACAAGTATATATTATACTAGATATTCAAGAATGGTATGGTATTGTAAAGTATCTTGATAGAATTTATACTACTAATGCATTTTAAAAAGTAAAATAAATGTGATCCATTCAGTACATGTTGGAAAAAAATCACTTGATAAAATTCAGTAACTCTTCTTTATAATTTTCTCTTTTTGATAGAGCTCGTCTATCAAAAACATATAGCATACCAACATGATTAATAAGGATAAAATGCTTAAAGATTTCTTGAAAGAAGTTAAATATGCCCACATTCGAGGAGAATAAACTGACAAGCTGTTATAAATAAAAAGTAAGTTTAACTAGGAAGGAAGAAACTTTATCAATATACAAAAATCTGATTTCCAACATACCAGTTATACTTAACTAGAAAATGATTAATAAACTTAATGAGATATAAATTACTACAGCTATTTATTTAAGATTTCCAGCCAGAGAGAGATTCTTTAAAATATAAGAACACTGGTATCCGAATGAGCAAGTAGGAAACACAATGTAGAACACCCTAAAAGGAGAGTATACAATAAAATGTATTCCTATGATACACAGAGCCAACTTCGGACAAAGTTATGAAATGCAAATGTTGACTCAGGCCTGTTGTCTAACCACTCCTAAGTTTCATTCCAGCTCCTGATGGATGTCAAAATCTGTCAGTGCAAATGTGTTGTTCACAGTGTTTGTGGTCTTCGCTGACATTGAGCTGTTCTGTGAGGTTTGCTTATCAGCTAATGACTTAGTGATCAAACTGTGCAGTACTTTGTGCATTCTGGATTTTAAAAGCTTTTTTATTATGCGTTATATCAAATCTACCACTGTATGAGTGGAAATTAAGACTTTATGTAGTTTTTATATGTTGTAATATTTCTTCAAATAAATCTCTCCTATAAAAAAAAAAAAAACCTGATGGATGGTGGTCTGATGCTGCTCCACAGATGTCACAGTCCCATTCTCCCAGACATGGAGACCCATGAAATACTGCCAAAAAAGGTCTCTCACAGCTCCCTCCTGAAAACATAGACTTCTCCTCAGGTTTCAGGGCCCTGATCTTGCTTTTTCCAAACCATATGATGGTTCTTTTAAAAACTGCTGCTCAATAAGTATTAATGACTTATGCCTCCACTCCTACAAATAACTGCTTGTTATGGTAAACTGGAAACTTCACTTTAAAGGAATGACACAGGGTGACATTTAAAATGAGTTTAAGAAGTAACTAAAGTTAATACTTAAGTAGGCTGACAAAATAGATTCTTGTTTCCTGTCATCTCATTGTGCTTACACACATTTGGATAAATAACAGTAACATTAATATACTAAAAGGTTAAATCAGTGAATGAATCCAGCAAAAAACAAAAACAAAATGTTACACACATCTATGTGATGTTTAAACTTGTAATTTTTCACCCTTGAGAGTAAGTACTTTGGTGATGGTGATGGCTCAAGGGGAAAATGACAAGGTCTGTACAGCTGTGTCAAGAATAGTTCTGTGACAATACTTTCATTTAAAAAGCAGGAGACAGCCTGTGCTTAACACAGAGTGTTGCACATACCAAATGTGGATATATGCACCAAATTCTATGGCAAGTACTCTCTCCTCTCCTCTTGGTCAGCTTGTTGAAAATACAGGACCACAGTCTCCATACGGACACATTTGGTGGATTTTTGGGGTAGCATCCAAGAGCTATTATTTTCCATGCAGGTGACCTTTGGTATTTATTTAAAAAAATACTAGAAATGTGATTACTTCTTTGAACAACAGATGGCAGTAAAGCCAAAAGAAAGATGGGATTTTTTTTTTTCCTAGCCTCAGAATTGTCAGGAAGCATCTCTGAACCTTTACTTCAGCATGGACACACTTTTGAATAAAGAGCTTCTTTGAAAGGTTGTTGGTTCAAAACATAATTCTTATACAGAATAATATATTATTATTTTACCTGATAATTTCTGTTTAGTAATTTAAAAATTTAAAAAGTCCTTTTAAAAATACTTATTACTGAACTGTTCTCTTCCATGAAGACTTTATTTACTCTAACCACTGATACTTGATATGAGCAAGTGTATTAAAATAATTATTTGTGTGTGTGTATTTCATCATTTTATCTATTCAACAAATAGCTCTTAAGCTCATGCAATGTGTTCTCAGACAGGTTGTGAGAAAACAAGACTCACATAATTCTGATGGATATAAATAAGTCCAGAGATAAATAAGGACAGAGTCATTTAACAAATTTGGTAATGAGAATAATAACATGATACCAGTCTCTCTTTGGAGAATTAAAGATGTTTTTCTGCATGAGGGGACATGAGGATTGAAGCCTAATTTCTAAAAAGAGTAATCCAAACAAAGGAGTTGGAGAGAGAGAGAGGATGGAGTATTCTTTGCAGAGAGGGAACTCCATTATGAAAAAACCTTCAAACCAAGAAACACTGCAGTGACTTTGAACAACTTCAGTTAATTTACTGTGGTTGGAGCAAAGATTTAAGGTAGAAATAAAAGAAATTTCATCCAAATGTTAAGAAACCAAACCATGAAAGGTCTCAAATGACCAACTCAGGAATCTGAAAGTATTGCAAAGAAAGTTTTGGGGGTGTGGACATCCTGGGTGGCTTGGTGAGTTAAGCGTCCTACCCTCATTTTCAGTTCAGGTCATGAACTCAGGATCCTGGGATTGAGCCCTGAATCAGGCTCCACCCCTAGCACAGTAAGCTTGAGATTCTTTTTCTCCCTCTCTCTCCTCTTCCCCCAGTTTGCGTGCATGCTCTCTCTCTCTCAAATAAAGAAAATCTTTTTTTTTTTAAAGATAGTTATTATGGGGGTTAAGGAGGTAAAAAAAAAAAAAAGCTCAGTTACATCAATTATATTCTTTGCTCCTCATTAAAGATATAAGTTAGTCACAGAAGAATTCTCAAATAGAATTCTAAGAGGGAGAAGAAAACCATTAGAAACATTAAGTGATTTTCTTCAAGATCATGTAGCTCTGTTAGGCAAAGACTTAGAAAGAGCCAGGACTTCTGAGTTCTGCCCAGTGCCCTCTCTAAAGTAAGGAATAATCTTACATCTAACTGTGCTTGGACTGAAAGCCATAAACACCTCCATGACTCACTGAGCACCCACTTTGTGTCAGTCAAAGACTAAGTATTTAACATGAAGTATTTCTAATCCATACCAAAATCCAATACAGCTATTAAACCCACCAAACAGATAAGGATACTCTGAGGCTCTGGAAGTCTGAAAAGTGGAATGAATTTTAGCGAATGGAAGGATTGAAGGACAATAAATGTTACTGGCCTTAAATTTAAATATATTTCCTATTTAGCTGAGTCAAGAGAAATAAATAATCTCTGTTGTGTATTGGTGTTCAGGTGCTTTGTGGTTGAGAAAACATTGTGTTTATAAGGACTACATAAAAATGACAGAGATTAAAAGTCCCTATGGATTTAAAGCTTCCCCATACTTTGAAATGACCTTATATTCAGACTGCAACACTCTCATTTCATACTCCTAAACAGCTCACATGAAGGTTCATATTAATATTCATACTTTACAGATGAGGAAATTGAGATCCAGAGAGGTTAAGTGACTTGTACCTACATAGCTAATAAATGTCAGTCAGACAAAGCCAAGTGCAAGATAGAAAGAATAAAATGCTAATAAGCCCATTTATATAGATAGCATATAAAAATAACAAAAGAAGATTATTTATCTTTGTAATGATATTTTATTTTCTGGTTATAAAAGTAATGTATGTTCATTATTGAAATTTGTAAAGAAAATGGACTTTTATGGTCAAAACAACCTAACTACTGAAACTATAATATAAAAAGGAAAATGTCTAGAAAGAATATGGTGGGCACTTAACTAACATTCTATCTTCTCAAATTTTCTAAAAATACTATCCCTATCAACACAGGGAAATAGCAAGTTAACAATATATCTAATGGATTTGCAACTACAGAATATTTCTTTTCTAAAAAAAAACCCATAGAAAATATGATAAGCATTAAAAAAATTTCTAAGAGTTATGTTATCAAAGTTGCAATGAAACTTCAGACTAATATTTCAATAAAACAAGAGTAACTGTGATGCCTGGGTGGCTCAGTGGTTGAGCGTCTACCTTTGGCCCAGGTCATGATCCTGGGGTCTTGGGCCCGAGTCCCACATAGGGCTCCTCGCATGGAGCCTATTCCTCCTCTGCCTATGTCTCTGCCTCTCTGTGTCTCTCATGAATGAATAAATAAAAATTTAAAAAGCCTCTTAAAAATAATAAAAACCAAAAAAAGAGTAACCATTTATTCAATAAAACAAGAGAATAATGAAATAATGAAAACAAGTACAGTATAACAAACCTGCACTGGGAGGGAAATTCATTGCTTCAAATATTCTTTATAAATTATTATTATAAAAATAGAAAATGTAGGAAACATTCATTTTTGAATTAGTGACATTATACATACCACATGTCTGGAAAATATCAGGGAATTGTATTAGGAAAATGACAGAATTATCATAAATATCTCAATCACATTTGCGTGATATATTAGAATTTCTTTGGTGGCAAGTGATAGTAACTCAGCTCAAAGCAGATTAAACGTGAGGATATTTTTTCAATGAATTTTGAGAAGCTAATAGAAATTATTATAAATAAAAGAATTGGGGATATTGGGGACCACAAGGATAGAATATACTTGATGCTTCCAGTCGCCACCCCCCCACACTTTTACATCTTCTTGGTTTCATTTCTTCATGTGACTGCAGCAGAATGGCCACAGAAAGCTGTAGATTTTGTAGATTTGTGACCTGAGAAGTCAGTGAGTTTTCCTCACAAACTGGAATTAGAACAAGCCTGTGGAAGAATTTTTAAGTCTTATTTGAGTCATTTAGCTATTAAAAAATGAGGTATACTTCTGTAGTTTAGACAAGTTAAGTTTTCAAAAAAATAGTGGGGAGATCCTATGATTGGGAAAGCCCAAAGCAAAAGATGATAGGAACTTCCCAGAAAATGAAGCTATGTGATAGAAAATGTAAGATTCCAGCAGAAGCCAAGTTCCAAACCTCAGCTTGAACTGGAAGTTATGTCATGTTGAGACAAAGAAAAAGTACTAAAACCTCTAATGAAAATAGGAAGAAGTAAATAAAAAATACGATGCAAAAAAGATATAAATAAAAATATAAGTAAAATATAAAATAAAATATAGAATATATTCTCTCTCTATATATATACACACATACATATGTGTACAGATATACAAAAAGAGGAAACTGTGAGTTTAACAAATAATGAAATCAGGGGTCCTTTGTAATAGCTATTTAGTAAATAAATTACGATGACAAAACACACTCAGGACCTGAAAGAAATAAATACAACGAGAGGCAGAAATCAAAAAACAATTATTTCTCAGAAGTTAGAAAACTTCAGGATGGATAACTATTAACATGATACCATATACATGATGCATTGCTTTAGGCTTCATTTAAAGATTTGAGACTACAAATAATAGCCTGAATTTCACTGTTTCCTTTCATCTGTCTCCCCTCCCCCTGAACTTATTACAAATGATTCTACTTAAACTCAACTAAGAAGCTCCCAGGGATGTCTTATGTGTCTATCCAACCACAGGTCTAGTAAACTGTCCAGTTAGTTACTGCATGGAATACCAGTTATTTCTTTCCTTTTCTATTATTCTGTTGTTGTTGAGAACTGAGAGGTCCACTGGACTTTACTGTCTTCTAACAGGGACTGGAGTCCTTCTCTGGACATCTTCCAGATGCCCCTGTGTTATCTAGGAATTACCATCTGCCAGAGCCCATAGTAGCTATGAATCCAGGAGATAAAAAGCTGAATGTTTCCTTTTTGAAAAGAACGTTCTTATAAAAGATACCAAAGTAGTGTTGTTCATATCCTAATACCTTACAGGCTTTATGAAATAAAACAGCTCTTTCAATTTTTCAGTCTCCTTATTCATCAAAATACTCACACATAAATCCAGATGGGATCTGGACAATGAAATAAATCTGAAGGACAGATAATGTGCTTTCCTCAAAAGTGACTCTCCTCCTCTCCTCTTTGTCAACCAACACAAGACATCTGTTGATTTCAATGAAGATGGTTCACTATTATTTGCTCCTATTGCCTTTGGAATGATTGTTCTTTCCGATGCATGTTAAGTGCAAATTTTCTGCAAAGCAGTAACCTGGACTTGAGTCTAGGTGTTCTGATATTGGATTAATTTCTCTAGGTACTGGTAACAATCATGGATAGTCTATTTTAAAAGGATAAACAAACCAAAGACAGACAGACAAACCTATATACAACTAGAGAAAGTTGGATCATCATGAATTGGACTAGCTCTGTTTCTGACTCTTCTCCATTTGAATGCTATGTGATTGAAACGTTCCTTGGTTGAATATTCTTCCAAGTCTCTGAATGAAACGATCACTTGCAGTCTAAAATAACACAATACAACACTATTTTAATTCCATTTTGTCTCATTTTGTTCTCTAGTTGGTTCCTGTATGTTGATCATCTGACTAGATAATGAACCTTGAACAGACAGGAAACATGTCTCACACTATTGTGACCTCAAAGTATCTAATATGGAGTTGCATACAGAACAGGGGCTCAGTAATTGCTTATTTCCACTCATATCTAACTTACATATTGAGCCAGCCTTTCCCCTTTGCCAGGATTGGATACTGAAATCATTAATGCAAAAATCAATTTGTATTAGAAATTCCTCAAATCATATTCCTATTTTATTACCATGTAATTTTCTGAATATGGTAGAAAAATCTTTGCCTGTTAATGAATTCTGTTTCAAATGCTCTCATTATAAAACTTTCAAATCTCATTAACTAAACCAGGCATTAAAAATACAAGGATAATAGAATGAAATGGGAAACTGTTGATATGATTAGATTTGGGTAACTCTTCTTTTACTGTGGGAAAAAAAAATACACTGCCTGAGTAAATGATAATTTAAGCATAGGAAACATACACTTCTCTACATGTTCTAGAAGTATCAACAATTTTCTCAGCCAACTGCATCCTAGCTAGAATTATGGATAGAAGTATCAAAACATGGTGTATCTTAACAAGGCCATGCCGATATTAGCATTTTTATGATGTGCGTTTTCAATAGTGATATAGAGCGAAAATATGCATCTCATAAAGATACCCTCTACTAATTCCAATCTTCCTTCATGTATAGTCACCCAAGCCTTTATTCAAGTGTACTTATTGGAAATTTAAATTCAAGTTTATTGACTGTTATTTACTCTAGACACCTTATCACACTTTTCTGGAAATGCAGAAAAGAAATAACACTTAGGAAGTACTGTAGAGTTCTAAAAAGTGTTGGCTTTTCCCCAAGTATTTTTCTTCTCTTTCAGTTGCATACTATATATACTTCCTGGAGGCAGAAAAGAAACAAAACAAAACAAAACAAAACAAAACAAAACAGATGAATAATAACTCATCCTTTTCTGGCATATTTAAATCCATTAGAGAATCATAAAATGTTAGAGCTAGAAGCAATCATCAGATCACTAGACCTACCTACTATGTAACTGGGAGCAAAGGCAGTATATATTTACTCAATTCTGCTGCTAGTTGAAGGCAGAATAATCAGTCCCTGGCACACCTAGTAATATGCTTTCTAACATTCCCCAAAAGCTGAACGTTCAATAAAACAATTAATCCAACCCTTAATCTTCAATCTTTTTTTCCTATTTCCTGATACCACATTCCAACGGGGCCTGCCTGTATCTGTCGGCTGCTAAACTAACTTCGGTTTATGCTTTTTCTGCCACTTCTTGGTACTCTATGGTAAGAACTTAGGTTTGAGGAAGAGCCTGAGGAGATCTAACACTCATCCTGCCACAAAAATGTTGGTAAATTGAACACCAATAAAAAATAAATTTATTTAAAAAAATCAGGTGGTGATGAAGGTTGCACAGCTCTGTGAGTATAGTAAAAACCATCAGGGGTGCCTGAGTGGTGCAGTCGTTTAAGCATTGGACTCTTGCTTTTGGCTCAGGTTGTAATCTCATGTTTGTGAGATCGAGCCCAAGTTGGACCCGTCTCAGCATATAGTCTGCTTGACATTCCCTCTCTCCCTCTCCCTCTGCCCCTTCTGCTCATGCTCTTTCTTTCTCTCTCTCTAAAACAAATAAATAAATCTTTCTCTCTTTTTTTGTATTTTTTTTTTATTGAAGTTCGATTTGCCAACATATAGCATAACTTCTGGTGCTCATCCCATCAAGTGCTCCCTTCAGTACCTGTCACCTAGTCACCATCCCCCGACCCACCTCCCATCCTTTTTTTTTTTTACCTCCCATCTTTCTAAAAAAAATATTTTTTAAAAGCCATCAAATTGTACCTGTGAAATAGCTAAGCAGTATTGGTATGGTATATGAATGTCTCAATAAAGCTGCTTCAAAAAAAAACAAAAAACAAAACAAACAAACAAACAAACAAAACAAAACAAAAAATATCTATGAGACCTTAACCACATCACTGTATCTTTTTGGGTATCATTTTTTTTCACCACAAAAACAAAAACAGACACTAGGAAAGGGGATGTAGGTCTGATTTGTACTATTCAAAACATGGCCAAGGACCAGTAGCATTGGCAATACTTTGGACCTTGTCAGAAATGCAGAATCTCAGGCTCTGCCACAGACTATTGAATTGGGATCTGCATTTTAACAAAATGTTCAGGTGATTCATGTGCACACTGAAGTTTGAAAAGTGCTGAGGGAATTCAAAAAAAATGTTTTCTTCCTGTTACATATCATTTATAGTTTTTGGTAGAGGGATGATTCTACGCTATCAGTTTTTTCCCTTGAGAAAAGATATACTATTGGTGATACACAGAGGCAGGGAAGTTTTTTTCCAGATCCCTTACCATCAAATTCCCATTTCTCCCTCAATATTGTCATGGCTTTGAAGCAGACCTTTCTCCCACTCCAGTTCTGTTTCTGTCCATATAATGAAGTACCACTTTCTGTTAGCTTTGTCTGCATGATCTCATCCAGCTGGGGGATCCTCCTGCCAGGCCAGTAAAGGACCAATCACATCTTCCCTTCTGAGGACAGCACCCTGGGATGGTAAGTGACTGGGCAAAGGTTACCTGGCAAATGGTAGGTGGAAATTAAAATCGAGGGAGATGGCTTACCACCTGGTGAGGTCCTGAGACCATTAGAGCACTTTGGGCATAATACTGCTCTCATCTGTATTATATTTCATGCACATTTCCTGCCCTGTGGCCATTGTTACCATTGTGATTACAGACTCATATTCAGCTGCCTTGAGAATGCTGATGGTTGTAAAAGAGAACACTCGCCACAGTGGGTGGGAAGGGCACCAGCAAATTGCAAAGCTCCTATTGTGTAAGACTGGAAATCTGTGATTTCGGCTGACTCCTCACCACAAAGAAAGACTTCATATGCACACTGTGCCCCCATCAACACCTTCTTTGCTTAATTTTGTCAAAAAAAAGTTAAATAGAAACAAGCAGGCAGAAGATGCTTCGGATCCAAGTGTAAAGCAAGCAGAACACTACTTCTGGATTAAGAATAACAGACTACATTGGTCAAGACTAATACCTAAAATTAGAAAAATGTTGCCTTACTTGATTTGACATGAAGCATATCTTTAAGAACGCTGTCTGCCCCAACACCATCATTCTACCTGAAACTGGACCACAAGCATTCATTCTATGAACGGAGGAATCATTTATTATTTAAGGATTCTTAAAAAAAAAAAAGATGCTTTTTAAAAACTTGTGTTTGTTTGATGCAATCTTTTTGTTTTAAGAGGAAACATAAAGGAAAAACATGGTCTAAAGGTTAAGTACCCCCCCTCACTGGACCAGAAGAGACCTTAAGAAATCATCAGTGTCCTTTCCACTGAGTCTGAACAAGGATGTAGATGTAGAATCTTTTGTAACACAGGAAAGCAGGAAGCAGAGTTACTGTCAGAGGTAATATGATAAGATTTAGAACTCATTCTTGATTTGGAAGAACATTAATTTTAGAAAAGTTAAAGTTACTGAATTAAATTGATTTACGTAGTGCTTCTCCTAGCTCTCCTGCTACACCACCACATCTATACTCATCCAAACCTTTATTAACCTAATAGCCTATTAAAAAAAAAGAGAAAGGAAACAAAGAAAAAGAAATATGGATTTTCTTTTTCCCTACATTAATACCTTGGAGGAAAGAGTTTTGTTGTTGTTGTTGTTTGTTTGTCTTTAAGATAAAATTCAACTAATACAAAATGGTTATCACTTTGGAAAAGAGTTTGGCAGTTTCTTAACAACTTAAACATAAATTTACCATGTAATCCAGCAACTCTACTCTTAGGTATCTACGCAAATGAAACAATTTGTTCAAACAAAAACTTCCATGTTAATGGTCATAGTAGCATTATTCATAATAGTCAATAAATGGAAACGACCCATATATCTATCAATTGGAGAATGATTAGGAAAAGTGTGGTACATCCTCCACACAATGGATGCTATATAGCAATAAAAAGAAATGAGCCATTGATGAGTGCTACCACAAGGATGAACCTCAAAAACATTATAGTAAGTGAAAGAAACTAGGCACAGAGACCACATACTGTACAGTTTCATTTATCTGAAATGTACAGAAAAGGCAAATCTATAGAGACTAAAAGTAGGTTAGTGGTTGCCTGGAGTTGGGGATGGAAATGGGGATTAACTGTAAAAAAGCATGGGAGATCCTAGTGGGATGACAAAAATGCTCTACAACTATGGTTATGGTTGCACAACTTGGTAACTTTACTAAAATTCAAATGCGTGATTTTATGAAATGAAAATTATATCTCAATAGAGTTGTTAAAAATTTTCAGCTAACAAGGAGAGGGAAATAACATAGCCTTAAGTGAGAAGGGAAAAGTTAGAGTGGGAAGAGCTGGGGATGTATATTGACAGCCATCATTAGCCGTAGACCAAATTTATCTTCTTCCCAAGAGAGCTGCTATAGTCAAGAGTAGTTATCTTATTTTAGAAGGAGGGATGTCCATGTGACACTGCTAACAAACCTGAGGTAGAAGAGTAGCACAACCAGGTAGTCCTCTGTTTATCTCCCATAGCTCCCAGTCCTGCAGCAACTTTTCTTATGAGTAACTCCTGGCCTAGGTCATTTTAGTCTTTCTCACTAATTCTCAAACATGAAATCAGATTTCTCAAAAAGAGTTTTTCCTCTGCAATGTTCTCCCTCATCTTTTCTATCAACCCATCACATCAAGACCACAGAATCTGTATTCACCTGAAGGAAATCTTAGAAACAATCAAAGGCAGGTGCGCAGACTGGGGAGACACTTGTTCAGAGTCTGAACTCAGGCAGAGTATGTCAAGATCTCACCGTGTTAATCACTGATCTATATTTCCTTGCTAAATTTAAGTCCACATTTGGGATTTGGGTTTTAATGTAAAAGCAATGGGTTTTGAGAATTCTGTAGGGAAACAGCATGAGTGCCTTGTAGCTATGTGAAGAATAGCTAGGAGAGGGTAAATGTCTTCTTGATGACTCAGATAAAGAATTCTTCCACTTATACTACTGCCATGAATAGAAAAAAGTATAATGTTAAAGTTGTATTGGAGATTTTAAGATAAATATGGTTTAAACAGTGGATAGGAGAGAAACCAGTGCAACTGACTCTAGTAAGAGTTCTATTAATTGAGATAGAAAAACATGCAGGGCTACCAGTTGTTAAGAAAAAAGTTAATGAGGTCACATTTTCACAGGCTGATGTTGAGACAACAAGCCAGCAGAAATTCTTGGAAGACAGTTTGCTAAACATGTCTAGAATTATAAGGAGAGTTGGTGGTCTAGAGATTTAAATTTGAGACTTAACAATATATAAAGGGACAGTTGAAGGCATGTGATACCAGAGAATATATGAATCAGAAGAGAAAATATTGGGAGAAGAGATTATAGTTATGTCTGAACTTTGTGCCAGTCTAAGGAAAAAAGTTAAAATAGTCAAAGAATTAGGAGGATGATAGGAGTACATGGTGATATTGAGAGTATGTAAAAGAAAGGAGTGTCTTGCATTGTTGAATACTGCTGATTGTAAGAGAAAGGTTGAAAACTGGGCAATACATTTAATAAAAAGGAGGTTATTGGAAACAGTAGAGACATTTTTGTCAGAGTACTGGGAGACTGGAGAGGTAGAAGAACTGCATGATGAGTATGCAAATTGAGAAACATGAGTAAACAACTCTGGAGAAAATGGACTACAAAGGAAATTCAAAAGTAATGGCACATCTAGAGGAAGGAAGTGTGGCCCAGTTAAGATTTTATTCTATACAGAAGGGATTGACATGTTCTTAACAGCTAGTGAGCAGATCTAGGAGAGAGAAATATATATATTTAATGTAAGGTAAGATGTGATAAGTTCTGTAATGTAAGTGAAAACACTCAATTTAGATAGGAGAATGGCAACCTCCTTTTTTGATATAAATGAGAGCAGAGTTAAATTTGGAAATCTGGTCCACAAAAAACTCATTGGAGCTCCTGTCTGCTTTCTCTGTGAAATGAATGGGAAGGTTCGGATTAAGCACTAGATAGGAAGGGAGAGTGAACTGGCAAAAGAATAGTCATGTATTTGTGGAGCATTGTTGACAGCCAAGTTGAGGGTGGCAATCATGATTTAGTGGAATTACAAATCTGTCTCATTGTACGATTTTCCCCAGCATCACTGAGCTGCACTGGTACAAATCCGAGAAAGTGAAGAACCAGCTGTCTCTGGAGTTAGGATTTTGCCATTTGATTCTGATGTAAGATCAGCTGGGTCTGAAAGTTCTCTGAAACAATGATAATCTTTCAGAACCAGCTTTGGGTTAAGGATTAACTTCTCTCTTGTTGTTTAATATCAAGGGTTTATGGATGCAGCACTCTGAAGTTCATGGGTGCCTCTGTACTTCTGGTTCCCATTTCTGTGTCCCATTGACACTTCTTCCTGATTCAGGTGTTCTAACATGGTCACTTTGGTTGGTCCTGCCTTCTGCAAAGAATAGGTTATATACTTAATTTAAACTAAGGCTCCAAGCCTAAGAGTGGCTTTATATGTAACTTGTGTTTTAATGGGGCAGGAGTCCTTAATGCTATTGTGGAAAAGGGTCAGTCATGGTGAACACAGATATTAAAGTGGGAACTTCCCTATGTAATGGGGACAAAGATCATCTTGGGGACTCTCAAACACCTTACCAGCACTGCATATGGTTCCCACTTATCAGGCTGCCTATCATTCTATAGTTAGCTCATAAAATGACACAAAAGAGAGGTTCTAAGATATTTAGAATGAATAACTTTTCTTGCAAAACTGCATAGTCACTGAATGAAGAGAAGAAACAGGAAGAAACAGTGATTTAGTAATAGCTAGTTATATCACACTTAATTCCTTCTTCTGGCCTGAAATTCCTTTAAACTGATATTCAGCATACATTTAAGAAAGGAAAATAGCGTGGTAAAACAATATATCAAAGTAGCGATAGATGTTAGATTTCACTGCACCCAACCTTTTTCTTAATGGCAGTATCAGGCATCTTTAACAAAAGTCTTGTAAAAGCTACTTCAACACTTCCCTTACTTCTTAAGAGTATAAGGAGAAATTTAAGACTTTGAAATAAGCAAAAGATTAAAGAAGGTCCTTTCATGGAATGATGGAGCCCCTCTGGATTGACAGACTTTATATGATGAGTGTCTTTGTCTTTGATTAGGCTATATTTCACAACCATATTGAGATAAAAGGTAATGTACAGAAAACTGAAACAAATAAGTATATTTTTCCCAATGGAGCTTCAGTCAGTTTTCTTATCCAGTATGAAAAAAGCCAGGTTTGCATTAATTTACAAATTCATTTCAATATTCCTGGTCTGTAAATGTGTCTGTTCTTTGGATTCTTTTTCAACTGGATGTAACGTGTGTGTGTATGTGTGTTTCTCCACTTTAACTAATGAATTAAATAAAAATTTGGCATGTGTAATTTTATGTATGTATAAAAGGCATAACTTTACCTTTTTTTGAAAGTTGTCTTTTAACAAAAGTCAGAAAACTCCACTTTGGAACATCTCAATAACCATTAAAATCAAAGGGATATAGAACTTCTCCCTCTAAAATCCCAGGTTTGCTAGGTTTTATTTTTTTAAGTGTATCATTTATCTCCAAGTCACCCAGGCTTTAACCTTTTTTATTGTTTGTTTTGAAACTGTCAATCTTCTACTCATATCCAATTCTAATTACTAAATTCAAGTGACTCTATCTTTAACAAAATCATAATCCCTTTGAACTGATACTTTGCATACAACTAAGAAGAGCAAATAGTATCAAATATTTTAAAAGTATGAGAGTAGAATGATATCATCTCTCATAGTGAAGCTTTTAGTATATCCATGGATTATAATAGTCCATGAATTGGCTATAAGCAATTCATGGATAATTTAATTAAAAATAGAATTTAGTAAATCAAGATAAAAGCTAGCCACAAAATGAACAGTTTTCAGGAGATCACATTGATAATAGGATGAAACTAATTAGGATCCAAGGCCCAACCATCATGTTTGAGTATTACTTGAATCTTCTGACATTCTGCTCAACATTTAAAGACCTTAGAAACAGAATAAATTTATCCAGTTTAGATTAGCCACACCTTGGCTAGGAATGAATAATGAACCCTGATCTGCATTACATCCCTGTTAATTTATGTACACTGGGTAATTCTCTGTAGGAAATCAGTATGTGATTGGAACAGGTTAAGAGATACTGAGCGACCAAAAAGAAAACCCAAAGACAATTAGAATTATCATACCCCATCTAGCCCCACATCTTATACCTCACCATACTTTTGGCACCTCTAAACTGCAGCCAAATTGTCTCTGATAAATGATCCCTGCCTGTTATTTGGCCTATATATTTCTGCCCACAACATCCACTTTATTTGTAATGCCCTTTCCCCAGTGATTTAATGTCTAAATTTTATCCACTCTTTAACATTTACTCTAAGTTTCTTCTCTTCAATGGACATTTCCTTCATCTGAAATGCCCTTCCAAGAATCATATTGTAAATATTTGCATAGATGTACTATCTCCTTTTTTTGAGTGTACTCTCCAGCTGCACAGGGATTGGGTCTTATTCACTTCTTTTTCCTACAAAGTTTAAAATGGATCTGGTGACACAGTACATATGCAACAAATACTTGTCAGATATATGAGTACAGCAATAAGCAAGCACATATTATCCTACTAATTAGGAAAAGAACTAAAGGGAATATCCTATTTTTGCTTTATATTTAAAAGGATGTTATATTCTTCTTTAATCCATTCTGTCCGCCCTTTTAGTGCTAGACATTATGTCCAGCAATTAAGCAGTGAGAGACAATGAGTGAGATGTTTTTCTGTGCCATGCAGATGCAATTGCCAACAATAGGAATTAGCATTTTCTTTCCACCGGAGCCCTCAGCAGCTGCAGAGTGACTCACTGACTGGCATGTGACAGTGATTACATTATCTGGTGATAAGGGGGTCACAATTAAATAATGCCCTTTGCCAATGTGTACGTTGCAACTCCAACCCAGATGAGCAATCCTCCCCTTTCCCACTGAGCTAATGCAGATCTTGGAATAATGGAAGATAGAGACTTCTGCCACGCTCTATCATTCCAGCAAGGTTCTGCTCTATAATATGAGGTAGTAATTCAGTTATAATTAAGCAAGGCCTGATATATTATTTCCTAATGAACCCAAGTGAAGTCATCTCCCACTTCTTCCCCATGCCTCCAATTAGGCAATAAGGACTATATCACAAGCAATAAAGATCACTTTGCTGGGCCAGTGATGAGGGATCAGAGAGCACATTGGGAGGCTGCAATGGCCCAGAGTGAAAGGCAGGTAAGCAGCAGTTTTAATGGAACATCCTCCATTCCTCTTGCCATCTGCTCCCAAATTACCTAGGTGGCAAGCACTGATGAGGAACAAATTAAATTGAAGCTAGAACAAGAGGCTTGAAGCCATCAGTCAGAAGCCCAGCAATTTAAATCAGAGCTTTATGTGTTTTGGTTCACTCTATAACTACTCTGATACTTTATGTATTTCCCAGATTTTTATATCTACTATCGTGTTCAATCCCCAGGAAACTCAAGGGGATTAAACTAAGGGATTTTCATTTTCCTTGTCTTATACATGAACAGATCGGGATTCCAAACCTTGAAGTGGGAAGGTTGTAGCATTCACAGCAGTCCACAAATGAACCTTCTATCAAGTTCACTCCAAAGCTGTTTTGCCTAGCATAATACCCTCCAGTTCGATGGACACCGAGGCTCCTTCCACAGTTTCAGAGAAGGACAGACATTGTATGGTCTCATTCATTTGGGGAATATAAAAAATAGTGAAACGGAATAAATGGGAAAGGAGAGAAAATGAGTGGGAAATATCAGAGAGGGAGACAGAACATGAGAGACTCCTAACTGGGAAACAAACAAGGGGTGGTGGAAAGGGAGGTGGGCGGGGGGTGGGGGTGACTGGGTGACGGGCACTGACGGGGGGCACTTGATAGGATGAACACTGGGTGTTATGCTATATGTTGGCAAATTGAACTCCAATAAAAAAAAAAGCTGTTTCTGTTTTGATTATATTTGATTTTCTGTGATACCAACCAGGAGGAATGCTATCCTTGCTTTCTTGTAGATTCTTAGGTGAGAAAAATAGCAGCTATCTTTCTTTACTTCCCTTCAGTTCATCTAAGGCAGTGGTAGACAAACAAACCTCCAAGTTCTTCATCTGTTTTTTGTAATGTCCGTGAAAAACTAGGCACTGTTTATAGTATATCCTTCTGATTCTGGATGCTAGGGGAGCTGTTTCACAACATTAGGTTATAACTAACTGAGAACAAAGCAAAAGTAATTTGTGTTTGTAGACATGGAAATAAATACTGTGAATGCAGGGGACAGCTTATTTTCCCTCCTGTGGGAAGGCCAGTTTTCCCTCCATTTCTACATTCATGGCAATATTTTGATATATTAAAATATCTGTTTGGTTTCTTTCTGTGAGTTTAAAAAAATCTTTAACCCATATTTATTTTGCATCTGTATAACAGAGTCTTTATTATACTCCTTTTTATAATTAGTAAGGTTAGCAAATGTTACTATATTAAGAGGTTAACATATTACTTTTATATTACAACAGCAGAGTTGAGTATTCCCAATGAAGACTATATGGCCTGTAAGCAAAAACATTTTTACTATGTGACCCTTTATATAAAAAGTTGCAGATTCTCACTTAAAACAGATATTCAGCCAAGCCCCACACATCTGAAGGAGCCACTTTAAGTTTTTTCCCCTACATGTTCAGGCAATAGGAGGGTAGCATAAAAGAGAAACAGTATAATAATTCCTCTTTTTTTTTTTTTTTAGTAATTGAACTAAAAGCTATTTTGGAATATGAGATTTGGTTTTGGACTCGATGTTAAAAGACTTGCTATGATTAGCTGTGAGGCATTTAGCAAATTTTCATATTTCTGGCCTTGAGTTTTTTCATATGTAAAATGGATGTATAATTTTTAGTCTCATTTTAATAATCTTTTTTATGTTTATCCTTTAGAGATTAACCAAGACTGAATTTTTTTGTCCTTGCTGAAACTATTTTTTGGAAGCAAATCAGAATAAATCAGATTGGATCATTCTGTCCTCAAACAGATGGAACTTGTGCTTAAAGTTTATTATTAAATGATCTTGTTGGGTTACCAAATCATGTACTTCCAACCTGCCCCTCCTTCAGAATGACTGGGCTGATAGACATCAAGCAAAGAGGCAGCAATGATACTTTGAAAATGGTGTAGCAATGAGGCCTGGGCTGGACTTCAGACATCCTGGCAATAAATTAAAATCTGAGTTTTATTTGCAAAACATCACTTCAGCTTATCCACATATGGTAAGCAGTATATATATTGTTACTTTCTCAGCTCAGACTCTCAGGTCAGAGAAGTTTATTTTGGGACCTCTCTACTGTCACCTTGACTTTCCCTTCCTCAGCTGAATCTCCTTTTTAAGTTCCACTATCAAGTACTCTTAGACTCCATTCTGAGTGGCAACCAAATCTTTCCTCCTCCTTAAGTTCCTTTATTGAGTCCTGTATGAGTTGTCAGTGTCCCAATTACAAAATCTAATTCCTCTTACCTGACATACACAAGCTTCACTTATCCATTCAATCACTTGACAATTACTTACTGTCTTAGTCCATTCTGATTGCTATAACAAAATACTATAAACTGAGTGGCTTATAAACAACATTTACTTTTCACAGTTTGGGAGGCTAGGAACTCCAAGACCATGCTGCCAGCACACAGTCTGATGAAGACCTGTTCCCTCATTAATAACCATCTTTTCACTACAACATCAACCTCACAAGGTAGAAAGAGGAGGATCTCTCTGGAGCTCCTTTTATAAGCTACTAACTCGGTTCATTAGGGTTCTGACCAAATCATCAACTTATATTCCAGAGGCCCTAACTCCAAACACTATACATTGGGGATTAGGTTTCAACATACAAATTCTAGGGGGGCAAAAATATTTGGTCCATATTGAATGCACATCAGCAAGCATCTGGGATACCCTGATGAGCAAAAACAAAGGTACTTGTCCTCTTAGAGCTTATATTCTATTGAGGGATATAGCTATTATACAAATAATTAAGTAAAAGCAAATGTAAAGTTGAAACTGTTACGAATTATATGTAGAAGAAATATAAGGGTGGGTCTAAGAAAACCAGGAGGGAGAAATTTCACTAAGCAAAAAGGTCAGCAAAGGCTTCCCTGAGGAAGGGATTCTTGAGCTGCTGGGCTCTGAAAGGTCAGTAGGATATTATTACATAATAAAGGGGAAATTCTCTGGGAAGAACAAAGGGGTTGTAAAGCAGTAGTGAAGAACTAAAGAAAGGCAAAGAGCTGAGAGGTATGAAAGAAGGACCATGTTTATGGTGAGCCAAAGATACAGACTGATTTTGACCATGATAATACAGAGCTTTAGAAGCCATTTAAAGGGGCTTCTGTCTTATTCTGAAGAGTGATGTTACCTAAAGGGAAGATTTACCTTACCATGGTATGGAAAGAGACTGAGGAAGGCAGAGTAGAGCTGAACAAATGAGTTACTCATTCATTGCAGTTGGGCAGGCAAGAGAACTAGCAAACGCTATATAGTGCTTGTTAAGTGTCAGACATTATTCTGAGAGATTTACCTATCTTCATTCATATCCCACCATTTTATAGTTGAGTGAACTAATGCTGAATGAGGTTATTTTTCCAGATCACACTGCTAGTAAGTGGCAGAGGAGAAGTCACACATTGGAAGTCATGTTCCAAAGTTCACGCTCTTAAAATCTGTGCTTTGTTTCCTCTGGAAAATTTGTCAGAACAGCTATGAAAGTTGATTTCAGTAATCTTGGCAATACGTACATACACAAAATGTAAGAGTGTGTATACCTAAATACACATACACGTATGTTCAAATGCATTAATGTATCACACACAAATATCCCATCAGACAGTCTGAAGTTACAGATAGAAACTTATGGGATAGGCAAATATGGAAATCAGAGAATGTTTTAAAAATATATATTGAAGAGAGTAGATCAATACTGAAACATCTTTACTGTCCACAAGAGGTCCTTGGGGTATATTTCTGATTGTCTCAATGTGAAACCTCAGCAATCACTAAAGGCCATTGGACATGTAGCACTTAGGAAAATCAATGCTTGTTGCCTTCCACCTGGATTGGTGTTTATAGTTAATCTACCTCGTCTCCTTTATGGAACAATGAGACCCAGGACTTATTAGCTATGAACTTAAAAAAGTTGCTTAACATTGCTAAACTTGAATTTTGTCATCTCTAAAATAAGTCAATAAGATCTACCCCAAAAAGCTGTTGTGAAGCTTCAAAGAGATGACACATTTGTGAATATTTTCATTTCTTCCTCATTGCCTGTTTCTAAAATTGTCTTCCTGATTTCCTCCTTCCCTTTTTCTTCCTATCCTTCTTCTCTGCTTTTCCTTATATTGTATTTTCATTTCCTCTTTCTTCTTTTTTATCAGTTAATAAAGAGGAAACAGGTGTCAATTAAGTGTTTCATTATTTTTTTCAACCAAACTATGTCTATATTTCTTTCTTTTCATCTACTTACCTATTGAGAGGCTTAAAAGAAAACACAATATACAAGTTCTTGTGCTGGTACTTTGACAAAAATTGACTTCTTTTAAAATTAATTATAAGGGCCTTCAAAGTAGATTGACAGACCTATAGTACCATGTTCCTTTTTTTTTTACTCCTTAAAAAGGAGGTATCCAAAAGGCCTCTGTCCCTTCATTATTATGAACATACTTCCTTCAATCATATTTTGGTGTTTCACTGAAATTATAATACTTTCCAAAGAGGCACTCTTTTTTTTTCCAAAGAGAGCATATACTCCTTACTATTGAATTTCTGCCTTAGAGCTATGATATTCCAAATATGACCTTCTAAGAAGAGAATGATCAGTTTACAAGCGCACTGGTGCCAAATAGTATTGCTTTCCTAAGGATTTGTGTTTTATTTACATGAGTTCTGGCACTTCATCCCTTCTTTACTGACATCAGCGTTGGCTAGGAATCGCTGCTGGGAAACCCCTTATCTTCCTGGAGCTTCACCCTTTTACCATGCATTATAAATAATTGAATAAATTATTCAAGACTGGATTTATGTTTTCACCAAGGCAAACACGCTGACCCCTTCACTAATCATCAAGCCATCTTGAAGAAAGCTTCAGCTGCTGACCTAGCCAGATGATGACCCTTGAGGTCTGAGTTTATTTTAGAGACAAGCCAAGATCCACAGTCTATTCTGCAGCTGAGCTGACCTTGAGCCCTGACCCTACTGCCTTGCTTTTGAAATATGCAGAGGTTCTTCCACAGTGTGACATGAGCTCAAGCATTTGCCAAATAAAATAAAATAAAATAAGCCAAGAGAATTTGTTTTTGCTGCAAAAGGTTAGTTTGTAGAATTATTTTAACTTGCTTGCAAAAGGATTTTAAATTCTGTCTTAACCTCAAAATGATATGTTTAGTAAAACTCCTGACACATCACACTAGAATTTGGAGTATGGGAAGAGATCTGCTACTTCCTACTACAGCTACACAAGTCACACCACTAGTCAATTCTTAGAAAATATATTTTCAAATCACATATTTTATAAAGTATTTTTATCTATAATATACAAAGAACTCTTGCTATTCAGTAATGAAAAGTCAAATAACTCAACTAAAAATGGGCAAAGGATGTGAATTCACATTTCTGCAAAGAAGGCAGACAAATATTCAGTAATGAAAAGTCAAATAACTCAACTAAAAATGGGCAAAGGATGTGAATTCACATTTCTGCAAAGAAGGCAGACAATCAGTATATAAAAAGATGCTCAATATAATTAACCATTATAATGTGAATCAAAACCACAATGACATACCATTTCTCACCCACTAGAATAGCTATAATAAAAATAAAACAAGTGCTGGTGAGGAGGTGGAAAAATTGGAATCCTCATGCCCTGCTGGTGGGAACGTAAATTGGAGAGGTCACTGTGGAAAAGTCAGTCTAACAGTTCTTCAAAAAGTTAAACACAGAATTACCATATGAACCAGCAATTCCACTCCTAGGTATATATCCACAAAATTAAAAACATACACCCACATTAAAAATGTACATAAAGGTTCATAGAAGTATTCATAATAGAAAAAAAAAAGAAACAACCCAAATGTGCATCAACTGATCACAGGATAACCAAGATTTGATACATCCACACAAGGCAATATTATTCAGCAATAAAAAGCAATGAAGTATTAATACATGCTTACCGATACAAGTAGCATGAATGAACCTTGAAAACATTATACTAAGCTAAAGAAACCAAAACTTACATATTGTATGATGCTATTTATGCAAATCTATAGAGATACAAAGTAGAACAACAACTGTTTAAGCCTAGGTGGTTTGGGGGAAATCAGCAATGACTACTGATGTATATAGGTTTCTTTCTGCAGTGATGATATTTTAAAATTGATCACATTGATGCTTGCACAGTTTTGAATACACTAAAAATCATTAAATTTACACTTTACATGAGTGAATGGTTACGAAATGTGAATTTTATCTGAATTTTGTCTCTATTACTATGGCACAAGGGATTCTTTTTCGATGTATGCCTATAATTTACTTTTCAGATTCCTCTGCAGGATTAAAGCGTCTTTTTGGCATCACACTGCCATGTTCCTGTTCTTCATCCTCTTTTCCATGTTCTCATTCTTCAAGCATTTTCTCATCTCCATATCAAGATCATTGCAATGACCAAAAAATTTCAGATTGCTGTGATTTTTGTGACATTCCTTTAGCAAGTTAGTTAAGACATTGCATGCTTCAGTATCCAAGTATGGAGATGAGTCAGGATGCATCTTTAGGAGAAGGTGATGTAACACAGCAGAACAAGCCGAGTCATGTCTATACCAGGAAGGTGTCACCAGCGAAGATTCCTCATCCAAAGGCCAGCCTGGCCAGCCTGGGTGGCAAAGGCTCACAAACCCTCTACAACTGACCCTGCTTGGCTCTGGTACAAGAGACTTTATAAAACACTTTTATATGCAATGTGTTCTTAGATTCTTCTAATTCTTATCTCAATGGTGAGGCTTCTCTGGGCTCTCTATCTAAATATAGTACCTCCCACATCCTGTTCCTTATCTTGCTCTATTTAATTTTGCTTCAAACCCTTGTCATAGTTTATTGAATCCAAGAGATTATTCATTATAAGACATATTCTGGTATTAGAAAGCTTAGATATGAGGTGCCTGGGTGGCACAACAGGTTAAGCATCCTACTCTTGGTTTCACCTCAGGTCATGATCTCAGGGTCCTGGGATTGAGCCCGCATCAGGCTCTTTGCTCAGAGCAGAGTCTGCTAAAGTTTCTCTCTCCCTCTGCCCCTTTTCACCAGCCTGGCTCACATGCTTGCTCGTTTCCTCTTGCTAAATAAATAAATCTTTTTTTTTTAAAGCTTAGATATGTCTTAGATTTGCCAAAATACAGTGTGTGTTTATGACTGTGTGTGTGTATAAACTGGATTATATATATTAATTGGATACTGATTGGTAGTAGAGTTATTAAAATTATTTATTTTTGTATGTCTCCTCCAATTTCACCAGAAACATTGCTAACTAAGTTCATTAGTCTAACATTTTGGCCAAGAAGAGTGCCTGGCATGTAGTAGGTTCTCAGTGAGTATCTGCTGACTAAGTGAATGAATGGCCATAGGTGAGCACAGTTTACCATCCTTAATGTGCCAGACTTATTCTACTAAAGCAACTGAGAATAAGTTGAAAGGAGAGGGCACTGATTCAGCAAAATTTTGCTTGAATCCTTTGATAAATTATCTCCCAGTTTGCATAGCTACTGGTTAAGGAAGTCAGAACACAAATAGATCCTGTTATAAAAAGTTATATGAACTTTCCTTTACACCACAGCCAGTACAGTGAATAAATCTTGGGCCATATTGATTAACTTTGAAGTTCAAGATGTCCCAACTTAGTGCCCTCTGGCCTCCAGGGAACTGATTCTTATTCACTCATGATACTTTAGACACATGGAAGAGGATAGTGCATGCACACTTGTGAGAGAAAGAGTGTGTGTGTGTGTTTGTGAGAGAGAGAGAGAGAGTGAGAGAGAGAAAGAGAGAGAGAAGAGAAAGAGAGAGAGAGAAAGGGGGGGGAGAGTACGTTCAGCTTTATGACAGATCACTTGTCTTTGTAGGCTTCTCTCCAGAGAAACTCATTATTCCTATCATGTTAGAAATGCAGTAGCTGGAGGCCCCTGATGGCTCAGTAAATTGAGCCTCTGACTCTTGGTTTCAGCTCAGGCAGTGATTGCAGGGTTGTGAGATGGCGCCAGTCTAGACATCCAGCTCTGAATTCAACAGGGAGTTTGCTTGAGGTTCTCTCCCTTTGTCCCTCCTCCTGCACTCTCTCTCTTTCTCAAATAAAGAAAGAAATCTCTAAAATAAAAAAAAAAAAGAAATGCAGTAGCGGATGCTTTTTTATGTCATCTCATTCTTTTCTTCTCTAAATAGGTCCCATGTTACAAGTGAAATTAAAAAGGGCAAGATTTTAAATTAAAACATTTAGTGTCAGTGTAGGAGGGATATTTATGAGGAGATTTCAGTGGTATTTTTGGCATTTCTGAAATAAAATCATAAAGGAAAAACTAGTGCAGAATATCAAAGTTAAGACTGTTTTGATATGTAAACTTAAATGTTGGCTATCTCTTTCTTTGCTTCATTACAGTGGAATACAAGTAATTCCTTGCAGTTCCTCTGAGTGTTAGAAGACCTAGATGCTCACCTACACCACTTGCAAACTAAAAGGGGCTGTGGCCCTGGATACCTAGAAGAGTTAGGAAGGAGAAGAGGGGAAGAATCTTCTGCACCTATATATTAGTGCTGAACTAAAAACAATTTTGATATTCAGTGAAATTTGGAGTTAAATAATGACATATTCCTCATAAAACCTGTATTTCTTTGGCTCAAGCATGTCCTGGAAGCAGAGAGCAAAGTGACACATTTTCAATCAGCATTTGATATTTCAACAAAGTTATCTGATTTTCATAAAAAGCAGGTGTCCTAGTTTACGAGGGATACCATAACAAATACCATAGACTGGGTATCCTAAACAATGGAAATTTAATTTTTCAATAGTTTGGAAAGAAGAAGTCTAATATCAAGGTGTTGGCAGGTTTGGATTCTTCTGTGGCCTCTCTCCTTGCTTACAGATGGCTGGCCTTCTTCCTATGTCCTCATATGGTCTTTCTCTACATGTGCATCCCTGATGTCTTCTTGTGTGTCTGAATTTCCTCTTTTTACAAGGATACGAGTCAGATTAGATGAGAATTCACCCTAACCATTGCACTTTAACTTAATTACCTCTTTAAAAGCCCTACGGCCTACTCACATTCTGAGTATTGGGCCTTCAACATATGAATTTGGAGAGACACAGTTTAGCCCATAACAGCTGTATTCATAATTACTGATTTCATAACACACTCCAACTGTGGATATAAGCATGTACATATTATTATATTTCCACATGTAGACATGTATTATGTAGACATGTATTATCTATTTCACCTCATACATATTTCCTAACAGGATATATCTGACTGCACGTCATGTCACTTAGTCCAGTAAGGGCTTAATCACCATGCCTCAAGAAACCATCAATCCTTGCGTGAAGTGTTCCTTTTCTCGCTCCAGGCCCATGTTATGTGGGGGTTTCTATACTGAAACTATACCTGGCATCGGGTTCTTACTTCAGGGCCATATCCTTATTAACTCCAATCCTACTAATCCTCTCAAAAGGGACATCTCGATGGACTAATGACTAATCAGCCCATGATCACACATAACTGTGGTATCATGCATTTGGTTCCTTTTATTTTTTTGAGGGGGGGGAACTTGCTATCACTCAGCTATGACCACAACGGCCGCTAACTAATATGTATCTGCACTCAGGGAATATGCCCGTCGTGGCCCCGACGCAGTCAAATAACTTGTAGCTGGACTTATTCATTATCATTAATCAATTCTGTGGACAATTCAAGGTGCTATTCGGTTAATGGTTTTAGGACATACAGATTTTATACACGTACACACGCACGTATACACACAAGACAGTGAATTAACTAACCCAAACCCCCCTTACCCCCCATAAACCCATGTTATTTACTATATACTTATTTATGTCCTGCCAAACCCCCAAAACAGGACTAAGTCTATGCAACATCCATAAGCCTTGACTAAATTTTATACAAGTACATCACAACTCTAGTTAATTCAACAAAACGACTTTATATGCCTATCTTGCAATCTATCTATAGATAAGGTTTCCTTAACTTCATTCCTTCTATTTAACTCACAAAAATCCAAACCCACACACTCACTAACATAGCATGCAATACCATAAATATTTGTTAATGTAGCTTAATTAGTAAAGCAAGGCACTGAAAATGCCAAGATGAGTCATAAGACTCCATAAAACCAAAGGTTTGGTCCTAGCCTTCCTATTAGCCTTAGTAAGCTTACACATGCAAGCCTCCATGCCCCAGTGAGAATGCCCTCAAAGTCACCAATGATCTAAAGGAGCGGGTATCAAGCACACTTTAAAGTAGCTCATAACACCTTGCTAAGCCACACCCCCATGGGATACAGCAGTGATAAAAATTAAGCCATGAACGAAAGTTCGACTAAGCTATACTAAAGAGGGCTGGTAAATTTCGTGCCAGCCACCGCGGTCATACGATTAACCCAAACTAATAGGCCCATGGCGTAAAGCATGTTTAAGATAATATCGTACTAAAGTTAAAACTTAACTAAGCCGTAAAAAGCTACAGTTACCATAAAATCTGCTAGGAAGGGGCTTTAAAATTTCTGATTACACGATAGCTAAAATCCAAACTGGGATTAGATACCCCACTATGCTTAGCCCTAAACATAAACCATTCTATAACAAAATAATTCACCAGAGAACTACTAGCAACAGCTTAAAACTCAAAGGATTTGGCGGTGCTTTATATCTCTCTAGAGGAGCCTGTTCTATAATTGATAAACCCCGATAAACCTCACCATCTCTTGCAAATGCAGTCTATATACTGCCATCTTCAGCAAACCCTTAAAAGGAAGAATAGTAAGCACAATCATTTCGCATAAAAAAGTTAGGTCAAGGTGTAATTTATGAGATGGGAAGAAATGGGCTACATTTTCTGTTCCGAGAATATCTCACGAAAGTTTTTACGAAATTAAAAGCCAAAGGAGGATTTAGTAGTAAATTAAGAATAGAGAGCTTAATTGAATAGGGCCATAAAGCACACACACACCACCGCCAGTCACCCTCCTCAAGTAAAAACTAAACCCATAATCATATTAGCCACACTAAAACAGGAGAGGAGACAAGTTGTAACAAGGTAAGCATACTAGAAGGTGTGCTTGGATTAACCAAAGTGTAGCTTAATTAAAGCATCTGGCTTACACTCAGAAGATTTCATACCTCATGACCACTTTGAACAAAAGCTAGCCCAACTAACCCTAAACCAAAACACCATAACGCTACAAAATAAAACATTCAGTTAAGCCATAAAAGTATAGGAAATAGAAATTCTAATTGTAGCTATCGAGATAGTACCGTAAGGGAATGATGAAAGACATTTTAAAAGTACAAAACAGCAAAGATTACCCCTTTTACCTTTTGCATAATGAATTAGCCAGAAATAACAAGGAGAACTTAAGCTAAGTCCCCCGAAATCAGACGAGCTACCTATGAACAATCTAGAAAGATCAACTCATCTATGTCGCAAAATACTGAGATTTATAGGTAGCGGTGAAAAGCCTAACGAGCCTGGTGATAGCTGGTTACCCATAAACAGAATTTTAGTTCAACTTTAAATTTACCTAAATTACCTAAAAAATTAAAATTTTAATGTAAATTTAAAATATATTCTAAAAAGGTACAGCATTTTAATTTTTTCTCAAAGATTTTCCCAAATTTCAAATATCCTATAATTCTATCTTCTTTTTTAAATTCTATCTTCTTGAGTCAAATCTACTGTGAGTCTGAATTTAATCAATCAATTTTAATGAATTTATATGTATAATATATAGTTTAACTTTCCACCTTTTATATATAGGTGAAACTCAATGTTCCATTTATAATGAGTTCTATTACCTAAGGTTAAAAAAGTTAAAAGCTACTAAATAATGCCAGAAATTTCAGACTCATTACTTTGGACTACAATAAGCCTGCCATTTTTTTTTCAATTGCTTTCATTAGCATGCTGAGAGGCATATTATCCAAGTTTCAATAAACCTGTAGCAGAAAACAACTCATGAAGAGGTATCAGTGTATCCATGGTTTCCCTTGTTTTAAAACAAGAGGATTTATTCAAAAAATAAAATTGCCTTTTAATTTTCTTATGATACTAATATCTTCTATGATTAAAAACTTGTACTTATGCATTAGCTTTTGAATTAGTATTTGTTTAACAAATATGATAATTAGCATGGTAGAGGTATTTTAAAAATACACTATCTGTTAATAATCCTTGCAATTGTTAATGTACAGAACATAAGACACAGGACCTCTCCTTGGATAGATTATAATAATCACACAATAAACAAAAATCATGTAAAGTTAAATGTAATCAGTGTTATTTGTTCAGATTCAATAAATAATGCAAGGATAATTCAAGAAAGCGAAAAGCAGATTTAATTAGGAAAAAAAATCCATGATAAAGTAGAAATTAAGCTCTCATTAAATAGTTTTATTTAATTGCAGAATAATTTTAGGACATGGAAACCATGAGTTCAAACCTCTGCTCTTTCAATTATTAATTATAGAACTTTCACCAAGTTTTCCAAATTAACTGATACTCATTTCACTCCTCAAAAATAAGGATAAATAAGATCTACCCAGTAAACATGGTCTTCTTGAATTGTGCTCCTATGATTTAAATACTTAGAATCCTACATGTTTTGAGAACATGAGTATATATTGAACATCTCCCACCCCCATCCTTTAAAATGAAGAAGGTAAAAGAACCACTTTTATATTTTTGTATCTTAAAAAGACTTCAAAATACTATGTGGTATAGCAGTATGTTGGCAATTGTTAAAACTAAGTACTGGACACAGCAGAGTTCATTACACTATTTTCTCTATTTTTGTTTGTTTAAATGTACTCATAATAAAGAATTTTAAAAAAAGATTTTATTAATTTATTTGAGAGAGCCAGAGAGAGAGAGAGAGAGAGAGAGAGAGAGTAAGAGCAGAGGGGTGGAGCAGAGGGAGAAGCAGACTCTCACTGAGCAGGGAGCTCAATTCAGAGCTTGATCCCAGGATCCTGGGATCATGACCTGAACCAAAGGCAGATGCTTAACTGAATGAGCCACCCAGATGCTCCTAAATGTACTCATAATTTTAAAAATTCTTAAAAAACAATCTTAATATTACTACTTACTTATATAATAATATGAAAGTCTATTTGTCCAGTTTTACTATAAAATTGTATTCTAAGTAATGAACCTACGGCATCCTCCGTGTGTGTGTGTGTGTGTGTGTGTATGTGTGTGTGTTTAAATTTCCTACAACACTATCTTTGTCAGAGATTTGTAACTCTATAAACCAAAATTTAACATTTTTTTCTGTCTTCTGTATTTAAGTGATCTTCCTCTTTCTTCAAGATGATAGGCACATACTAAAATGATGGCCTTTACTCTATGTTGATGACTCATCTAGTTCAGCATTGTTCCTTACCTTTGAAGTATCTGTGTTCCATTTAAAGTAGAGCGAAAAACAGATCACTGAATTTCTCAAGACAATTACTGTGAGAAGTATCTACTTTTGAAAGTGTTTTTTTCATTCTGAGTGGGAACGAATTTCGTTCTACCATCATGTCCCTGATCCCAAAAGCAGGAAGTTTGGGGAATAAAGAAATGTAGTGCTTTATATATATGGATACCTGTTTACATGTTTATATGTGTTTGCAGATGAGAGAAACCTTAGAGTAAGTTCTGCCCTCCATCCATTCCTTGATCTGTTCATTCATTTAACCCCCGTAGGTTGATAAGCACCGTCCTAGACACTGGGAATTCAATAGTGAACAAAACACTAAATTCTCTGCCTAAGTATAATGTGTTGGGAGGGAAGGAAGAAGAGAAAATGATAAAAAAAAATAAATGAGTAAAATACATGCCATGTCAGATGGCAACAGTATTATGGAGAAAAAGAAAGCACAGAAGGGAAAAAGTGAGGAGACAGAAAGTCTTTTTTAAGTATGATAGTGAGGAAAGTGTCACTACTGAGGTGACATCTGAGCAGACACCTGCAAGATGTGAAGTTAAGAATCATGTGCACACAGCCAGGTAGGTGTCTATTCCAGGTGGGATAAGCACAGACGAGTTTCTGATAGGGAAGTGGCCTGATCAAGAAACAGAGAGGAGCTGATCATGACCCAAGTAGAGAGAGATGCAGGAAAAGAAGTAGCAGGATTTGGGTTTCTTGTCCAAATCAGAGGGAAGCCTCTGGCTGCTTTTGAGTAGAGGGATGTCTTACTCAGCTTTAGCGGAGGAGTACATTCCAAGGCAGAAGGAAGAGGCAGACAGATTATCAACACACGCCAAAAATTGGTTTCACTGAGACATTCAAGGTGACTGGGTTGATTGAACAACTGGGATGGTTTATATGTAGCTGTGGCTGAAAGTATGTTGGGATCTGTTGTGTGGCAGATATTACTTTGAGTTAAATATCCTACAATGTAGATTGTTTTCAGTTAATTTAAAAAAGGAGGGGAACAGCCAAGATTTCAGGTTCTGGCTAACTCAGGCTCAGCCTTCAAATGTCATCATAATAATTCTTACTCAAGTCTTCTCTACCTCAGGGATGTAGATTCCCCAGTTATATACTTCCTAATGCATCTTATATTTTTTTTTTCCTTTCAGGAACCTAATACAATTTATGTAATGGGACTA